>NW_015090936.1:220545-280585 GCF_001431845.1 Calidris pugnax
AAAAAAAAAAAAAAAAAAAAAAGGAAAGAAAGAAAAAGACATGTTAAGCGTGAACAAGAGCCCCACAGACAGATTTCCTGCCCCACTTTTGATCCCTTTGTGTTGCCTGAGAGGTGCAAAGGAGCTGTCTGCTTACAGCTGCAGGGTGGGGGATCCTCCAGAGGCGGGGAGGTCTCAGCACGGATGAAGGGATGGAGCTGGGTCCTGCTCCCAGCCTGCTCTCAGCTCCACAGGGCAGGCAAAGCAGGTTTCTGCTGACCAAAGCCTCCTCTTGCCTTCCACTCTCGCTGCCCGGGCGGTGTGTGCAGGGGCGAGTGAGCAGTGTGTGGCTGCACACCTTGACATGTTAAGCGTGAACAAGAGCCCCACAGACAGATTTCCTGCCCCACTTTTGATCCCTTTGTGTTGCCTGAGAGGTGCAAAGGAGCTGTCTGCTTACAGCTGCAGGGTGGGGGATCCTCCAGAGGCGGGGAGGTCTCAGCACGGATGAAGGGATGGAGCTGGGTCCTGCTCCCAGCCTGCTCTCAGCTCCACAGGGCAGGCAAAGCAGGTTTCTGCTGACCAAAGCCTCCTCTTGCCTTCCACTCTCGCTGCCCGGGCAGTGTGTGCAGGGGCTGAAACATCTGGCGAGTGAGCAGTGTGTGGCTGCACACCTTTTGCCCAGCCCTGTGTGGAGCGGGCTGTCCCATAAAAGCTGGTGGGTTTCACAGGCTGCCCGTTTGCTGTACCACTTCTCCTTAGTCACTTGCTCGTTTTTGGCCATTTTCCTCAGTCCGTTTGTCTTATCACACTTTATATTTTCCTGAGAGAATTTAATGGAGTGTGGGAGTTGTCATAATAATCTCCCTGGTTCTACATTTATTTTTCTTAGTTTGCAGGAATGTTAAGGCTAACAGAGAACAGAATTTGATCTATTTAAACAACGCTCAGTATAGATCAAGTTTTGATGCGTGTGGCAAGGAAAGAGTAAAAAGACATGTGAACACCAAGCAAAATAAAGCCTCGCAGAGCACTTTCTGTTCTGCAGCCTCGCCACATGCTGCTGATTAGTAGATTTCACCGATACTTTATGGCCAGTTGTCCAACTCTAGTTTTCACTTCTAGAAGGCCCATAAATAAGAGTTAATTCTGTGGCATTTACTCTACCGTTAGAAGTTTATTGCCCTACCAGCATGGCACAGGGGTTTAGTGTGATTTTCATCTTTGTTAACAGTATTGGAAATAGTTTCTTATTTATAGTATTCCAGGACTGACTATTCAGAGATATGTGTGTTAGCTCTTGAAAACCGTTTTGCAATGTCATCCATGTTGGACTGAGAAATTTTGGCCTTAATTTTTTCAAATTTTGAATAGTGCAAAACTTTTAAAATAAAGTTTCTTAGTAAGATATGCTCATTTTTCAACCCATTCTAGTATTTATTCACATTCAAAACATCCATCTGTTTTGAAGAAAAATGTAAAGTGAAAATGAAATGTTTTCCTTTTTTGAAAAGCTCCATTACCCTAACTGTTTTTATTACTGGTGAGAGTTTTTCACTCAGCTTCCTACACTTTGGGTTGGACTTGTGCCAGGGCTCACTTCTACAAGTAGTACATATCGTAAGTATGCAGGATAGCCTGCTAATTAATCAAGAATCAGGGAGATGTTGCAGTTGGACTTCCTTCATGGAAAAGGAGCTGGCAGCAGAAGCTTCTCCTGAAGCTGATTCAAAGGAGGCTTCTAAACTATGGAACTGGAGGGAGAAAGAGGCACCTTCATAGCTTTCATACTGAACAGAAGGTCTCGTGATGTATGGAGCTGTGTGTGATGGTGATGTTCCCTGTGGCTTGTTTTCTGGTTACAGATTAATTTGCTTTATGTTCATCTGTCTGGCATGTGACAGTTAATTCATTTTCTCCTCAAACAGAGGCTAAAATTCTGCCATATGACCTAGGGTGAAATCCTGAGCTAACTGAAGTGAAGAAGAGCCTTGCCGTTAACTTCAGTGAAATCAGGATTTAATCCTTATTCTTTATCTCTTTGGGGCCAAGATTCATCGAATTAGACTCACAACTACACCCTGCTCAATTACAGTGGGGTACAGACTAAACGTCAGCTTAGAATTCGTTGTGTGAAGATTTATAGCCTACACTCACTTAGCCACTTTGTATAGCCAATAGTGGCTATTTAAATATTAGAGTCAGCTCCTAGGCACTTTGCAAAAGTCTATGTTTAGTGCTTTCATATGTAAATAAATTAGTCTATATTTTATCTTTTGGAAAGGCAAAACCAAGATAAAATTCATTTTTAAAGGAGTACGTTGGAGTACAAAAAAGAGTGGAGGGTAGGGAGAGAGATAACAGCTGCATTAAGTCACTTGATACTTTACAAGATATTTTAATTTGGCCCTAGGATTTTAGACTACTTTAATCAGATCACAACTGGGCCCTTTTCTATGAATAGCCTTTTTAGGTTAATTATGGTCAAATCTCTCTGGTTTATTATAACTGAGGAGATAGCACATTCCGTAAATGAAGGTGGTAAGGTAATAATATACATTTTTTTTTTTTGGCATTAAGTAACCGTGCCTATCTTAATTACAATAAAAATCTTCTTATAACTGAAGGCAGGTTGGCTTAACTAACAAGCAATTAAAACAGCTGAAACTATTTTAAGGAGGTGACACTTGGCCATCTGACAAATGTAATAAACCTGTGAGATCCTTCTATTCTTGCAGCCTTTTTTCAGAAACACAAGGTGGGTGTACTGACTAGATAAATGCTAAGTGGCTTTCTCTTTATATAAGACGAGGTTTTTAGCTTTTGGCCTTTTTTTTTTAAGGAAGTGAGAAGGAGTAACATGGTGCTAATAGGATACTGCAGGGGTCAACATTGTGTTTTCATCTTCAGTAATGACTAGGAAGAACGAGCATCTAACATTTCCATGAAATTTTCAGGTAAGCCTACAACAATTTGAGACTTTTAATAGGAAATCAAAACTTCACAAAAAAAAAAAACCAATGGTAGTGAAATCTGAAACAGGTATGGAGTCCTTGGAGAGGAGGGGAATCTTAAGTAGCACTTTTTTTGGAAGACATAGATAGGTTTGAGAGAACTCACGAGGGGTAGGTTTGTAGGTGATGTGGCAATGCAGATCGGGAGGATTATAGAACAGTGGGGCTTCTCTTGTTGCCCTGTATACGCTCCTGGAGTGGGTCCATGCTCTTGGAGATACACATTACTGAAAGGGACAATTCAGGGAGTTAGTGCAGCTGGCTTTAAAGTTGTTAGTAAAGTTCAAATAAAGTGTAAAGCTCAGTGCTTGCAGCATTTGTTTAATGCTAGGCCATTCCAGCTTTTTACAAATAAAGTATGCCTTGTTCAGGATTTCCAACACAAAGCAACACAGCATGAATCCGAGCAGGGAACACATTCCAGATGACTTTAAAAAAAATGAAAAATAGCATGGTAAGCAAAGATGAGGCTATGACTAATCAAATTGGCTAGTGGAGACTCTCTTATACTGCATTAAGTATTGAAATATTATGTACCAAAAGAAAGCTGGCAGGGCTGAATTAGTAAGAATGAGTCATTTATTAAAACTCTCAGGATGAGGAGGTAAGGCAAAGGGATATAGGGTGAATGGAGCATAAAAATCTTTATGAAAATGCAATCAATCTTAAAACTGGAAAAGGACAGCAGAGCCTTCTGTTTTTAACTTCTGCTTTGCTACTGTGGATCAAACATTTTATCCTGTTATTTTTCTAAATCAGTAGGAGAAAAATGAACCAGGTCTCCCAAAACTATAAAAGTGGCTTTAAAATCATGAAGAAATAAGCACTATATGACTTCTTTGTTATTTGTATGTTTTCTGATTTTGGACTTTAAAAATA
Source organism: Calidris pugnax (assembly GCF_001431845.1). Classification (NCBI taxonomy): domain Eukaryota; kingdom Metazoa; phylum Chordata; class Aves; order Charadriiformes; family Scolopacidae; genus Calidris; species Calidris pugnax. The sequence continues at coordinate 224,418 of NW_015090936.1, forward strand.
TGATTTTCAAAGTGTGACTAATCCTGACACTGTGAACTGGTGAATCAAATAAACTGAAGCCAGGAAGCTGACAATACTGAAGCAGTGGTGAACAAGCTATCAACTAATTAACTCCTCTGATCTCCCTCTTAATTGTGATAATAATGGGCTCACAGTGAAAGACTAATAAGTGATAAAGAAATTTGCAGTAACATAAGTAGGAGAGTGAAACATAAGGATGACACCAAGCACTGGTCCCTGGCAGCCTGTGTGGGTGGAAAGGCTGGTTGGGCTGGTGCTCCCCTCCTGGTGGTGCTCCTTGAGTCTACAGGTGTTAATTCAACATGGCCCCTGCTAAAACATGTATAGTGGTGAGACTGGGCTCCTAACACTAACTAATGTGATCTACAGGTGTAATTTTAATGTGTTTTTCGTGAATTTGGTAGTTCAGACATAACTAGTCAGCTAAAAGGTCTTAGTACTACCAACGTTGTGAGGGTTTGGGCTATTTTGTCTCCACAACAGTCTTGGCTGTTTCTGTAAGTACTACTGTACATAATAATTCAGATTAGTCTGACTTATATCCTTGTTGAGAAGGAATTGAGAAATTGGTATCTGGAAGAGGTCTGCTATCTGTGTAATAGTACAGCATCCCATCTTTTAAAAGCAGTCAAGGCTGAGTACTTTCGAAGAGGGCAACCTGCTTCAGACAGTGATGGATCATTCTCTGGATTTTTTTTTTTTCAAATATCTCTAAGGGTTTTTATTACACATGATGAAAAGGCAGGAGTAGCACATACTTTTGATCTGCAGGTAAATGGATTGGAGTTTTGAAAGAAGCAAGCTTAAGCACCAGGACCCTACACTGTAGGATGCTGTTCTTTGATTCTCAGCCTATTTTTAGTGTTTAGGGAAGCAAAAAATGAAAGGATTGAACTCCAGCCCGAGAGAGAGAATATACTACTCCATCCAATCTATTCTGTGCAACTCAATTAAGGATATAACAATATATTTCACCTGTCAGAAATGTTTATCTTCTTACTTATTAGCAAATCAACACCACATTTTGAAAGAATCGTAGCTCATAAAAATGTTTGTATCCACAGATGCCCTATGCAGATTGCATCACTTAGTCTTGTTGGGAAATAGGTTAAGTGTAGGACAAGGGAACATGATAATGTTGCTTTCTATCCTCTTCCGCACCCATTACCCCCCTGTTGCAGTCTTTCTTTTGTTTCCAGTTGCTGGAAATTTGAGAAGGTGGAGGGAACTGCTGCAGCAGGCCTTGCCCTTACCCTCTTTGTTTCTGCTAGCCTTAATTAACCTCTCCCTAGGTTCACCAAATTTGTGATTAGAATTTTTTTTTTTTAAGTTGGGCTTATGCTCACTAAGCAGGTTTTCTCATAGCTCTACTTGAAACCCCATTATTACCATTTTGAATGCTGCACTGTTTGTTCTAGAAACCCATCTTAGTAATTTATCCCATATCTCTATTTTTCCCTCATGGAAAATACAATTATTTTAATTCTTCTAATTGTTTTTCATTTCCTACACTCCAAATTTGTCTCTTTCCCCCAGGCATCTCTTCATCTTAGATCATTGACTGGAAAGGCCTTTTTGGCTCTTAATTCCTTATCTCTATTCCAAATGGACTAATATCGTACAGTGTTCAATAAAAAAATAATTTAATTTGTTATTTCTTTCATCATGCAGTTGCAAAATTGGCAGGCATCTAAGATGATTCTTTAGTTTTGGGGGTGCTAAGTGTGTCTCAATTTGAGATGTCAGTTATAATGGAAAGTTATGTGAAACTTTGGGTAAGAATGAGCATGTGAATAAGTAACACAGGTATAAACCTGCACTGTCATTCAGTCCTGCATAAAGCAGAAAATGTATAGTCTTCCGTGCTTTGTGCAGGAATAACTATCATGTTGTTTTCCCAGCTCCCATGGAGAGCAAAGCACAGTGAATCAGAGCATTATATTCTCTCTTTATTCTTTTAGTTATTTTGCTTAATCTCATGTAATAGCCAATTAACTTGATTTGCCTTCAGAGCTGGGGAAAAGTATAAATAAACCTGGCAGAAGAGCGAGGTGGGAAGAAGCACAGAGGCTGGAGTCATGGAGATGCCCTGTGTGAGCAACAGGAAATCAATTGCCATATGGTCAGTTATAAATAGGTCCATCATGCAGCCTCATCGCCTTTGACGTGTCCAGGTTCTCTGCTCAAGATTTCTACTTGCAGATTTTCTTACCTTTGCTCACCCCAGATAGTGGTGTGGTGGTTTTTTTTTAGGCAGTGTAAGCAAAAGTTTTGTTGGAGATTCTGTAACCTGTCACTCTCATCCTGTGGCTGGGTGTAAGGATGAGCTGCCTGCAGTGGGGAGTGACATTAGCCTGATGGTGAGACAGGGCAGGAAAGGACCATAACCTGAAAAAGGGATGGAGGCCTTAGTGTAGAGTCTCTCAAGCCATGTTTGCTTAGAAATGTTATCTTTTTTCTTCTGGAAAAGTCTTCCTATGGAAAATTTTTGTTCATGGTTGCCAAACCAGGGTTTTAGCAGTCCAACTGGACTGCTGTGCCTGTAAGTGTTTTTCTGTTTGAAAAAATGTAATTGCACTTGGACAAGTGATTTGGAGGGAGATGGTGTGACTCACCTCCTAACACAAGCCTGGGGGCTCAGAGACAGGGCTAGGGCTGATGTGAAGGTGATGCTTCCAGCAACTGCATCTTCTGTGTGCTTTCCCTGGCATCTTTGACTCTTTTAGGTAGAGCAGCCCTGCTGAAGATGAAGAGATGAGGTATTGTGAGCCAAAACAAAAGCATAATAAATGATAATCATGTGGTAAACACAAAGGTCAGAAAATATGACCTTGTTTTTGTCATTGGAAACCCTCAGAGCTGTGAGGCAACTGAGCAGAGGTTTCAGGATTACAGCACGGATTGAATTATCTCTATTTGCCTGGGTGCTTTGTGTAGTGCTGTTGGATTTGGCACCTGTGAGCATAGCTAAGTGACTAGCTTAATGGCCAGGACATTAAAGTGTGCTACTAGGTCATAGAAAAATGTCAGGGTTTATTACACCTGACAGCTTTTTTTTTGTGCATTTTCTTTATTTTCTGCATAGCTCTGGTCTCTTTATTTTGTTTGGCTCACACATAACTTTTGCTGGTTGATTAACTGAATATCTGGATGTCAGAGAGGCATGCAAATGGTCAGAGTCCTGCTTTCTACCTGCCTGCAGATGAGGAAAGCTCTGGCTTTGCTTTTGTTGAGTATCTTGGAATGCAATCCCTGCTCAGAGACTTGAAACGGAATTACACCCACTATATCATCCAAATTTGTCATATATAAATATAGATGTTGAGATGATTAAACACATTAGCAATTTTCAGTGGTTCTTTAATTCTATCATTCATTATTTTTATTTGATGAACCTCTTTCTTATGAAACTTATTAAAATGTTGGTATAAATCTATTCCAAATTCCCTTGATGACTATGTTTATACAAAATGATATACATAATGATCTGCTTTTGAGACTGCATTAGAAATGTGCATTGGTTTTTTAGTTTGTAAGAGGCTGTGTATCACTCTCATAAGAAATAATGACTAAGATTATTATTATTTTTTTTAGCATTAGGGAGCTGCAGGCACTCAGGCATGGACTATACCTCGGTCTAAGTCTCACTTGGTGCTTCCTAAAGACTCCCGTGATACCATTAGGAGTGGGGACAGATCCTGCAGTAGTACCTGCAGGCAAACCTCCCTTAAGCAGACCAGGGAGCACTAGACGTGAAAGTAGACATAATGGGCAGGATTCATTTGTTGAACTCTTGCTGTCCATAAATTATAACTTTAACAGAAGCCATCACTTAAGCATCTGTGTAATCAGTGGACAGGTACTTTCAGCAGCTGATTCTTTCAGCCTCTTTTCAGTACAAGCTCCTTCTGAGGTTGCCTTGCTACCTCCATTCACTGTAAAGAAAGCCTAGATTAACTGAGATTAAACACTGAAGTAATTACAGAATCCCAGAATGATATGGGGTTGGAAGGGACCTCTGGAGATCATCTAGCCCAGCCACCCTGCAAAAGCAGGCCCACCTAGAGCAGGTTGTACAGGAACATGTCCAGATGGGTTTTGAATGTCTCCAGAGACACGTTAGACAAAGTAAAATGAGGAATTCTTCAGCTCTGTTGACCGTCACCAGTTAGGCTCTTGCATTAGGTAGAGAGGGATTCCACTCTGTCTTTTAGTTTACATATTTACCTTTTAAAAAAAATGTACTTGCTTCTCTTGCACCTTTACAGTCTCAAGAAAGGCACTTGGCTTTCAGATATTTGCTGAGCAGTATAGTGAAGTGTGCAACTACATCTCAGATTGAATTTAAATGTTAAATGATGAAAAAACACTCATTGATATCAATGAGTAAATGCTTCATATCCCATTTTATTTGTTTATAATCAAACCCTCATCCTTCTGAAAACAAACGCACAGCTGCCTAAAAGCTTCTCTAAAGTGGAAGATCATAGAAAGTTTGTATATTTTTGTTTTCCCCCATAGCCTTCAGAGATCTCCTGAACTAGAAGTTTTATCTTTGTCTTCAATGGTACTTTATTAATTCTTTTCTGTTAATTTTGTTGTAATACCTTCCTAGAGCCATAAAATCTTTTGACACCAGCAGAACAGTGTGGCATGGAATTGTGTAATTTAATCTGGTCCCAAAATAAATTATTCATAACTATATCATTGGCAATCCCACTTTAATCATGTCTGTCAGAAAGCTGGTTTTGTGAATAAGCAATATGGAAAGATCAGTCAGCAAAGGTACAATGCTGTTGGTATGTCTTTCTGATTCTTGACGCTGCAATGATTGTTTTACAATCTCCAAAAAATGTCTAGAATTTACTGTGGTACAATATGCTTTGATTCAAATGGATTTGGTTTGCACAACAAAAGTGATTTTTATTTTGACTCTTAAGAAAATATTTATAAACTTCTTAATTTGAAGAATCAGTTAGTAATCATGTGAAAAAGATATTTTTCTCTTGGATCATCAGGTTTTTAAAGTGGAAGAGTGATGTCTTGGAGTATTACATCAGCTATTGTGCCATCACATTAGTCATGTTGGCAACTCATATGGCCTGGCTGACCACATATTTTTAAGAAAAGATGTTTTCTTGTAAATGTTTGTGCCAGTAACTTAATGTCTTGCCACTGTAAGGCTACTGATGAGTATCTAAGATATAATTTATCTTCCTGGTAATGAAGTGTTTTTTTAGCTACCTATGCTAATCCTTTCTCTCCCTCTCTCTTCTCCCTTTCCTTCTGGCCATAAGATAGGAAAGACGGGTATTGCAATGTCCAAGTTCTGTATGGAGTTGTGTGGGGCTTTTTGGTTTGGTTTTCTTTTCTTTCCTGTCTTGTAAGGAATTGTAGATGGGGTGGCAAATCATTCATAACATAAAGTCAAAGGAGTAAGCAAAATCAATACTAACTCCATTATATCAATATAGCTGAAAAAAAAAAAAAGGTAAAGGTTCTGTTTTAATAATAGCTTTATTAAATCCATGCAATCAAGATGAAGCAAAAGCTGCATGTTTCCTTGAGGCCACAGGTGATATATAGGAATTCCAAAAAATAAATGCCAATCACACTCTTATTAAACTCTGTATTTTAATTTTACTACTTGGATTTTAGTGTAGCTGATTCTTAGGTGGAAAAAAACCAATATTTTTTTTCTTGAATTCAAATGTTATGTTGCCCTTCTAAGCATGCCTACATAGGCATTTACAAACAACCCCAAGCTTTGGATGAGGATAGATTGAATGAAGATTACTTAGTGGGTCTTACATAAAAATGAATGTTCTTAAAATATCCACCTTGCAAAAACAAAGCTCTTTCTCCTGGGAGCATCCTCTCTAATTATTCATAATTAATAAATAAACAAAGAACTGTGTAGTTCTACAGCAAGTAGTTATTAAAAGGCTCTTAGAACTAAAAAGACTTCCTGGTCAGAAAACAGATACCCAGCTGTGCTAAAAGAATGTAGGACCGAATCCAGAGAAATTTCTACAGAGCATTTTTTTCTGTGTGTGTTTGAGTTCAAGAGAGAACATTTAGGACTGGAACATCATGTTTAAAATGGTTTGAAGCACACACAGTTTCACCCAGGCAATCTAACTTGATCCTGAATTCGTAGGGTGAAGCTCCTGATTTTAAGGCATCAAGTGAAGAATGTCTTGGCACAGACTTTAATTAATAAGAGTCCTCGTGGTTTGGGGAAGAAGAGATTGTACGTGGATGGGGCCATGGGTATCAATGTAGACTGGAGGAATTCACTTGATATTTTTGCAATTAGATTTTTCAGAGAGGACTTGACAAAATGCAGAGGAAGGTGGCTAAAGACCACATACCAACATGTGCGGAGTGTGCACCGTGTCGCTTGGCACTGCTGGACAAATGCAGCCTCCATGGGAAGCAGGAGAGCAAACCAATTTTTCCTTCTGTTGGTGGGTTCTAATGCCAAGAAAAAGCCTTCTTCTGTACTTTGGCTGGAAGTGTGTCACAGCAATATGTGGAAAGTGCTCCTCCCTGTGAGAGGCTGTCGGTTCCTGGGGCATCCCTGTTGTTTACAGGTTCCCCTTCTCCCTGGGGCAGTGACTGGCTCAGGCTGCCCTATTCTTCTCCAATGGACCCTCTGGGGAGCCCAAATTTTCTGTGCATTCTCATGGTTTGTTGTAAATGCACCCTGTTTTGTTATAGTTTCCTCAGCAGAAACAACTCGCAGCTGTAATCAGCTCAGTGTTGCCAAACAACTGGAATGAGGGATTATTCAGGCTCCTGTCCCTGCAGAATAATAACTGTTAGCTTATTTGCTTCTGTACTGGACCTTCCAACCCCTGCACAGCACGGTGGAGGACAAAGTTTTTCTTTATCGATTCAGACACTACTGTTTTCTCTTTTTGGATTGTTATATTGAACACTCCCTTGATATTCTTTGCTTTGTTATTTCTGATTACCACAATAAATAGCCCATTGGGATTTCTGTAAAAATAGCCCATGCAGCAGGCAGTGAAAAGACGTTGTAGACAGTAAAAGGCATAGGAACCATGTAGTTAAGCAACATACCTTTTGGCCTGAAGATCTTGCTTTCTTTAGAACATCTTTATCCTCTTTCACTTGGAATGTGGTCAAACCAGAACACTGAACTGTGTGTCATTTTCAATGCAGGTGCCAAGAAAAGTTTGTCCCAGCGTTACATTGTGTTAAAAAGTACATTATTTTTACTTTTTTTGTTTGGCACTTAGAAATTAAACATGCAGCATATCAAGTACTTAAACATCCTGAGAGGAAAATATAGGCTGTCTCTCTGAAGGGAGAGACACTGCAGAGTCAGGCCTCACTTCTGTATTTTTTTCTTTTGTTTTGTCCTAGACTTTATATATTCCCCCTCCCCACATAGTCATTTGATCAGGCAGGAGAGACTGATGCACTTTTGAGAGCCACCAGCAATTAAATAGAGCCTTCTTATAGGAACAAAGGTAGGTATCCACTGAGTGCAAGAAAGAATTGAATTTTAGTGCTGGTTACAACTGCAGTTTAGAACGTCAGACAAGAATCCGTAGGAAATCCAGGAAAGATTTACTTCCTGGAGAAGTACTGAGTAATGTGTTGTACTTCCAGTCTGATATCCATAAACAGTCATGACATGAAAAATATACATAAAAAGAGAATAGTGGAGGAAGTCAGGGGTGATGTTTCAAACACTGGAAGTTTTTTTCTTTTATTTTAAAAGAGATCTTTAACATAGAACTACTAGACCCTTGCTTGTGAACAATGTAATATACATCCTAGACCCACACCTGTTGAGAGGAATTTATTAGTACTTATGGAAAGAAAAATGAGGAGCTGAAGGTGTTGACCTCTCTTATTAAAATTGACTTACTAGTGTTTGCACCACCTGTTGCTGCAGTGTTTAATCAGTCTTTTTAGATTGGAGTAGGTATTAGATTAGTACCAGATGTTTCCAAACTTTGCAGTTATTCCAGTCTTCAAATCAGGGCTCCTTTATAAATCTTTAAACAATGTAGCTCAGTGCCTTCAACTCTGCTAAGTTTTGAGGTGGACAAAATTTACAAGCTACTGTCTTCTCATATAATCAAGGAAGACAAATTGTCAAATAGATCAGAAGGATCTTCTTTTGAGCTTGGCTATTTATATACCATAGTCCTCCTCAGGAAAGCATTGACACGGCAGGATGATGAGTCAAAAAACTCAACAAAGGAAATGCATGTAAGCACAGAAGGTCAACTTCTCTTAATAGTTTCAAAGAGAAAAACCTTGTCACAGATGGTGAAGAAAGACAGACAAGATTTAAGAGTGTGGTTTAACCAGGCTGCATATGTGTTAACTTAACATCTCTGAGAATTTAACTTGTTCGTTCAAGACAAGCATACTTCCACAGTCTGCCCTGCATGAGGGAGGTCTCTCTTTCCAGGCTTTAACTGGTCCCAGAATCGCCCCTGAGAACCCAACTGCCTTCTCCTGGGAGAAGGAGAGTGTTGGGGGACAGTTGGGTTCTGTCTGGCAGAGCCCTCTTTCTCACTGTCCTCAGCCATTTTTGACAGTGATTGTGGGGGAAAAAAGTGCACTACGACAGTGTGGACTGATAACACAAAGCGGTACTTGGGTGGTTCTACCACTGCATTTGGTAGATGGTGTTTGGACATGCTCCTGGAAGGAAGGCAAGGAAAGGAAACAGGAAAAAGGTTCCCCAAGGACATGTCTGACAGTAAAGCAAAAATTGCTGCCTCCTCCCCTAAAACCAGCTAAAATGCAACTGCATGCTGCAATCCACTCAGCTCAGGATCCCTCGTTACAGCACTCCTAATGAGGGCCACTAAAAAGGGGGAAGGCAGGAGGAGGCACTGGCAAACCTTGAGACTCTGTTCTCGTACTGCTGGCCCAAAGTCAGTCTTCCTTGTCCCACAGCTACTTTGAAGTGTGATGGGCTGGAGTGGGCCCTGCAGTCTGTCATATATGGGAACAGTATTTGGTCCAGTCTTTGATCCTAGGTTCCCTGAAGAGGAATTATTCATAATGAATAATTAGTAACAGCTCCTGTGAGATGCAGGTGACTGCAGGCTCTGAATGCTCCCCGTGTGTAGCACAAAGGACAGGAGCAGTTATCCCTCTGTTTTAGCAGGAGGCATGCCTTTTTTTTTTTTTAATGCCTGTCAGATTGGGCTGGCAAACCTCACCTGCAGTGTGGTGTGGTGTAGATTATGTTTAACAAGCTTTGAGAATGAATTGGTGTGGGTTTTTTTTCTTTAAAGGTCGAGGCACTTGAGGTGTTACTTTCTCTCAGATTTAGACAATTCCAGGCTGCAAGAGAAGCAAAAGAAATGCTCATACCTAAAACTTTTCTATTCTGGATCTCGCTTCTTGTTCTTTAGTTGGGCCACAGCATGTTGAAATAACTTTTTCCATGACCATATATTTATTTTTTATTTTAACCATGACAAGCACTTGTTGTATGACTCACCCATGAGAAGTATTTTTCCTCTCCCACGGCTTATAGAGTGGACTTGAATTTTCGTTTCTACACATGTATCAACAAAATATAATATCACAACAATAAGACAATGTGTCAGGGTTAAAATGGAAGTAGTATATCTTCACTGTTTCCATTTTCAGAAAAACTAGAGACACGCATGCAAAATGACTGAATAAATGTACAAAATACACATAATTATTTTCCCTTGCATGTTAAAACAGAAAGAAACTACTTTGTTCATTACCATATAAGACTAACAGGGAGTGGGAAAGAGTGTGTTCTGCAGGGGAGCACTGCCAGGGATTTATACTGTGTAGGAAACAGTTTGTTTCATGTTTTACAAACACATTCTGAAATATCTTCTTTTTTTTTGGTCAAAAAGCAGTGCAGTAAGGAGCAGTATTTTAAAGACAAACCTATATATGAAATCAGATTCTTATGAATCCCCTCAGGTTTTTTCAGATAATGTAGTTTTACCTTTTCCCTAATAAAGGTTGAAACATGAGAGGTAATGTCACAGAAGGGTGTCATGCAACTTTGAAAAAATATATTCCACCATGGCAATTCTTGCTTACAACCTAAGTTAAAGCTGACTGAAGTTAGTAGGAAAATTTCATGCTGTCAGTAAACATAGATTCCTGATATTCACATGGAAGATACCTGCTTGCATAAAGCAGCTGTGGATTCTTTTGATTTTAACTAGGCAGATTACTCACAACAAAGAATTAATTTGCTTTTGGACTCAGAACACAGTATCATCTAGGCCATTTGATGGCCAATTGTAGTTTTCCTGATTGTGGGATTTGCTATTTTTCTTACAGATTAGCTCCTCTTTTAGCTAAAACAATATGCATGTGAATGGAATTTTATTTTGCTTTAAGAAAATTCTCAGCCTGAATATATATTTCCTTGATATGCCCATAATCAAAGCTTTCTTCAGTCAAACTTTTCTGATATGCTAATGGGGGTAACATATGAACTGAAGAGACTCAACTGAAACTTATTTGGAAATTGTTCAGTCCTCCCCTCTGCTCCCCACCAAACCTTTCTGCTCTATTTGAGGGCTCTGGTGTACAAAAGTCAGTAACAGAATTTTCCACACACTAGGCTTTGTCTTTAGTATATTTGTATAAACAACTTAACAAATCTTCTAAATTAAATTACTCTTTTGGTTTTTTGTTTTGTTTTAGGCAGTAGGAGTGCCTTTGTCTAAGAACTTAGCTAGAGCTGATAGACACTAACTTGTAAGACAGTATATTTTGAGAGACCTTGGTGTGCTAAATTATATATTTCCACTTAGGGAATTGTTCAAGGGAGCGGTAATAGTGTAAGCCCATAGGTGTTATGGTAAGTACATCCATTGTGTCAGAACAGTTGTATTGAATAAAGCTTTATTCCCAACTACGGAGAGCTTTTAAGATGTTTTCCACTTGGGTAACTGTTTTGTTTTGTGAGTTTTAAAGATTCAGTTATTAGTTTAGGGAATTTGAAACTAATGTTAAACCCAAGCTGTAAAATATTGTATCAAATATTTAGATTGGTGTGAGTTGAGTTACATGGAGACATGTAGTAATATTTCTTACACAACACAGAACAACTGTTATGGCACCGCTCTTAAATGGAAGGTCACAATATTTCACACAAAATAGGGAGCTTTTAGGAACATGTTTAACTTAACTTTGGGTGATAGGATTGTACAATGCTTTACATTATACGTTGCTTGATTTTTAGCAATGCCTGATTTCATGCCATGTAACTATGTCCTTTACAATATAAAAAAATAGAGTTGTAGTAAATGAATTGATGGAATTTAATTTTGTTCAAAACTGAATGTATTGGAAATACAGAAACATCTGTTCAGTGAGTCAATAGGAAGCTGGTCACCATTCAGCTCCAATGTATCATGTGTAGAAAGAAACCTCATTCTACTCTTCCTCTTCAGTATACCACAGTAGTGGTAATAAAGGGGGATGGTATGGAGAGAGGAAATTTTTCCTCTAGTAGAGGAGGGCCAGGTTCGGGACCACTTGGCCAAACTGGACATTCATAAGTCCATGGGGCCTGATGGGTTGCACCCACGAGTGCTGAGGGAGCTGGCAGACGTTATCGCTGGACCACTCTCGATCATCTTTGAGAAGTCGTGGAGAACAGGAGAGGTGCCTGAGGACTGGAGGAAGGCCAACATCACTCCAGTCTTCAAAAAGGGCAAGAAGGAGGACCCTGGGAACTACAGACCAGTTAGTCTCACCTCTGTCCCTGGGAAGGTGATGGAGAGACTCATACTAGATGTCATCTCCAAACAAGTTGAAGAGTGGGGGGTTATTGGAAGTGGGCAACACGGGTTTACCAAGGGTAAATCATGTATGACCAATCTGATAGCCTTCTATGATGCCATAACCGGTTGGTTGGATGAGGGGAGGGCAGCAGATGTCATCTGGAGCATCTCCCTTATGAGGAGAGACTGAGAGAGCTGGGACTCTTTAGTCTGGAGAAGAGAAGGCTGAGGGGAGACCTTATCAACGCCTACAAGTATCTCAAGGGAGGGTTGAAGGAGGAGGGAGCCAGACTTTTTTCAGTGGTTCCCACTGAGAGGACGAGGGGCAACGGGCACAAGTTGGAACATAAGAGGTTCCACTCAAATATGAGGAGAAACTTCTTCACGGTGAGGGTGACGGAACCCTGGAACAGGCTGCCCAGGGAGGTTGTGGAGTCCCCTTCTTTGGAGATTTTCAAAACCCGCCTGGATGCAGTCCTGAGTAACATGCTCTAGCTCTAGGCAATCCTGCTTCAGCAGGGGAGTTGGACTAGATGATCTCTATGGTCCCTTCCAACTCTAGAAATTCAGTGAAATTCAGTGAAATTTGAAAGCAGAAATCTTAAAACAAATGACAGAAATATTGGGCACTGACCTTTCTCTTAGCTACTTATCAGAAGCTTTGAGCTTGGTTTTTTTTTGCCAAGTAACATGGACATAAATAATTTGAAAAGCTGGAGAAGAAAATACTGAGTTTACAATATAATGATAGGTGCAGATTAGGCTATCTGGCTTTTAGTGACCATACTGGTTTGATATTGGTGAACTGGCTATCACAGAGAGCATGGTGTTTGCTGCTACTAGTAAGTCATTTTTGATCCATGTTGTTAGTCAACTGCCTAAGTTTCTGTGGCAAATTACTTTGTTGGGTGGCACCTCTGGAACTTTAGGGTCAGATATGGATGAATACACTTGTGCAGGTTCTGAAGGCCATGTGAACAGGAAAAGTGTGCTCTGGCCACCCCAGCTCAGGGCACCCCTTTGCTGTAAGGCAGGTGAGAGCCCCAGAAAACCTGCCTTCTGCATTGTCCTCAGTGGGCTGCTTGGTGGGAGAAAATGCTCACAAAAACCTCGTAGGAAATTTCTGCAAGTAAGAAAAATTCCTCTGGTGGACAGCACCTCAGTACGCCCTTGTCGTCTTCTTACCTTGGAGCTAACACTCCTCTTGAGTGTCTTGTCAACACATCTTGAGCCTTACATAGCATCTGTGAGCTGGGTATTGTGAAAAGAAAATGCATAGCGAAGGTCTTTAATCTGTTTTTGTCCTTCTCACTGATTTGAGTTGCCTCCGTCATTTTAAGTATAATTGATATTGGACCAAAGGTTACTCTATTTCCAAGATCTCTGGTATGAGGCACAGCAGAAAAGGGTAGCAGTGCCACAGCTCACTTCCACTGCTTTAATACAGCTTTCTTAATTTGACTGTGGCCAGAAGTATCAAAAGAGACTGCACTCAGAGTAAGCTGCAATTCTCTTTACACAAAGGCTGCACATAAAATTGTCATCAATCAAGCCTTTTATAAAACAAACAACAAACAAAATATCTACATAATAATCTGTGGTTCAGAAACGAGGATTTTTTTCCCTCTTTCCTTCTAGTTTGTATTTGTCAGAGATAGGCTTATTTGTGTTTTATGATTTGTTTGGAGGTTTTATTTTTTATAAATGCTTTTTTTAAATTATTAAAGCCATGAATAAAATGAAGACTAAGTAATTGGGTGCTTTTTAGGGGAGAAAAAATATCAAAGGAATAAGACAGAAATGGAATATATTTATGGTATCTTTGTATGAAACAATATAATCTCTCATTAGAGAAAAAGAGTAAAATGCCTTCTGTATTGTTTTGGGTAAAAGCAAATTTAAGACTTTAAAATGTGTTTATCAGGAAGTGAATTCAGCTTTCTTTGGCAATGTCATCTTATTTTAGTACTGAATATAGATTTCATCTGAATTTAATAAAGGTTAGATCTCTTAAATGCTTTCCTCTCATCTCCGTATTAAAGTGCAAATCCAGTTAATTCTGTGAGATTCTGAGAACACAATGAAATATTTTTTTAAGTTCATTCTATAGCTTGGTATCTATAAAATACTTTCAGAGGTTGAAACCTCAAATGAAATAGATATGCACATCCCTCAAATCTTTTTGAGAGTTCACAAACATGTTGTGCTGAATGGGTATAAAGTTGATGCTCTAGAAATCTGGTTGCGAAAAACCTGAGACTGGCTTACATCTCCAGAATATCAGGTTATTGCAGTCAGGATGTGGGATACTTACATTCAAGTCCTTCCCAACTTGGGTATCTGAGATCAGAATGTCTAACCACTGGGCTACTGCCTAATCCTCCCAAATAATCTGGTATTCAATGGAGAAAGGAACCCGAACTCAATTATTCTGCTATCGAGCCATTCCTTTGCTTCCATGAACAGACAGTAATCTAACATGGGAGAAAATAAAGAGAAGAGTTTGGATGAGTGACAGAGGCTGGCTATGTAGCCTGGAGATTTGGACACTCTCCTGAAATGTGGAAAAGGTAAATTCAGTCCCTTCTGTCTGAAGTCCTGTCCTGCACCCCAGGTGAGCCCTGTTTACCAGCCTATGTTTTGTGTAAGGGACTTGTATTACGTGTTATCTCACTTTCTTCATTGTCTTTATCAGATATCCTTCAGGTTGAATTTAATGAAAACTTGTGAACATTCTAGTACTGAGAAATAGCATTTGTTCAGCAACAAAAGTGATTTTTGGGAGCTCTGTTCTGGATGGCTTTTCTACAGAATTCAAAAATTTTTATTCTGATGAAAATTCTTTCATTTAGTTCACTAGCAGAATAATTCTGGGGAATAGAAAAGTTACCTCTAACCCTCTCCTCCTACTGTGTATCTAAAAGGATAACATTAAAGAATCACCCACAAATAGATCCACCATAAAAAGACTTCATATTGATTTTTCTACGTTACTATGTAATTTTTCTTGTATTAGAGAAAAGCTTGTTCTGGATACATTAAAACAAATCCATTCTCTTGCTGTTTGGTTTGCAAGAATTTGAAAGCATTTAATACTCTGTCATTACATCTTTTAAAAAATAAAAATAATTTAAAATTGATTTACTTCCAACCTGTTTTGGTTGAATGTGTTTGCAAAAACCTTCTTACAATGAAACAAATTTGGATGAAAAGAAAACAATTTTCTCCTCCCAAAATCAATCTACCATCTCTTATTGCCTTCTGAAATGCTGCATTCTTGCAAGCAGCAGTCTCAAAGGGAATTCAAAAAGCCTAATTTTGGCAATTAAGTTAGCTGACTTGACTTTTTCATTTTCTTGAGAGGCGTTTGACAAGTTCTTGGAGGGAGAAAAGAAGATGATCTTCCCTTCCCATTTTCCAGAGACTATGGAGGAGCAATAGGAAAACTAATTTCCTAATTCACATCCTACAATTTCAGACACGTAAATTAGGTGTATGAATACCCATCAAAAGGATATCTTACAGTCATATTACAGCAGTCTTAGGGGGGGCACTACTATGAAATTTTAAGCTTTACAAGTCACCTTGGTACTTTCTGTGGCCCTCTAACTTTTCTGTACTTTCCTATAAACAGTGAGTTTAGAGGTAGTTCAAAATACAGAAACAGGTATAAACAGAAGAAATAATTCTGGCTATTGGTCTGTAGATATTCAGTTAATGAGGTTTTGTTCTTAATTGCTTTGTGCTTAGGACATGAAACTACCTTACTGAGTAAACCAGGAAAAGAGATTTCTGTACTTGCAGTCTGTTAATGAATAATGATGATGTTTGGGGCACATATTACACACACTATTGAAAAGTGGCAGAAGTAAAATCATGTATGTGGGTATTAAAGTAGTTCTTAATTACAGGAATATGATTATCTACTCCCATTGGTCAGATGCTCAACTTGTCAGAATAACTCCAGTTACTGGAGGTCTTTCATAGTTTCAGATGTGTATATTTAGAGGTAAGGAGTAGAACATTAAAAATATTTTAAGGCTGTGTTCCAGAATTTTATAGACGATGTTGAAGGAGCAAATGTTTCTAGGAATAATGTAAATATATTGAAGGCAAATAGGTTTGAAATAATTTTCATGCATGAGGATGCACAGAAGGAGGCCTTTGGGAAGGAGACGAAAGGTGCATGAAAGCTGGCATGACTGGCAAAGAAGAAAGCATGAGAAGAATGTAAAGGAAGGCCAGGACAGCTGGGTAGCATGGCTGGTTTCTGCAGCTCTGAGGGCAGAGATTGTGTCTGGTACAGTGAAACCATCTGAGTTGATACTTTTGAATCTGTAACTGATGGGGATAGATACCTGTTCTTTTCCAAGAAATGACTCATTTAATATTTCAGAGAGTGCTAGAAGAGTTATTTAGATTTCAGTATTTATTTTGTGAACAACTGCGTATGTTTGAGTTTTGAGAATATTGAAATAGAAATTTTGTAAGAGGAGGAGTATGTGTGAAACGTTTCCTAAATAACATTCATGTAAACATAAGTGCCTAATATTTTAGACAGGACAGTTGTAAATTTGACAAGTCTTATTTTTGATACACATCCTGCAGTTTATGTACTGTACATTTTAATTCCAGAGGCAGCTAACAAAAAATATTTGCTATGAAATGTAAAAGTAAGATAAAAGGAGAGGTGAATGAAGGACAGAATAGAGAATAGACTAATATGCTAAGCCAGAGATAAAGCACTGCTGTCCTGAACCCCAGAAGGCCAAGGCTGCTACACTTCACTTAGTCCTTGGGACTTTTGGGCATGCAGCAGCAGTCAGAATTTGTCCTTTACCTTGTGAATGATTGGCAGGTTATTTAAAGGCAAAGCAGATGCTTCTACCTAATTGAATGCAAAAAATTAGTTTGAAAGGTCTTTCCATTGCCCCTTCCAGTTTTGGTACAGCAGCAAAGGGTAGTGATGTTGAAAAGAACATGCATATTCCATTTGTACTGTCTCTTCATCTAATGGCAAAACATAATTATTTTAGTAGAGGTAAACTTTTGTGCTCCTGGGAGTCCTTAAGTAATTTTTGGATTAAATGGCCATACTTAGTTTTCTCTTGTAAGTGGTGTCACTCCACTCTCAATTTAATTATAGCTTGTTTGAGTAAGCTTCTGTGTAATGTCAAGTTTTCCCAAATGGCTCTAGAAGGTCAGCAAAGGTCTGCTGTTAATACTTTCCACAACAACTGAAAGGCTTTCCTTGTTTAAACAACAGTCAGGGAGAACACAATTAGATACAATTACCTAATTCTTCTTCTTGTAGTGCTCAATGGCAACTGTCAGAGTAGTGGAACAGTAAAGATTAGAGTTTAAGAAAGATGTGGCTTTGAGAGTAAGTTTATTGAAACTCTTAACACAGTAATTGATCTTGTTTAGCTACCTTACACACTGCAAAAGAGTGAAAACACAAAAACGCAGGAAGAAAATACTTTCAAGAAATCACAAATTGGAAAAAAAAAATAGGTATGTTTCAGAAATTATAGCAAGACCATTTTAGAAAAAGCATATAAATTGACACAGTGGATGGAATAAATGAACCTTTGTAATCTGGTGCCCTGTACCTGTCAGTTTCTAGAAGTGACCTGTATGTAAACATAGGATTTCTCTATCATAATAGATTAGGTTCCAAATAGTCAATAAATTTTTTGTTGCAGGCAAAGGTGAGACAAACTCCTTAAATTCTGACTGCTATGGGTTGTCTTGGACTCTGCCAAATGCTTAATTTGATTCTTAAAATAGCTGTTTCCATTGATTATTACTAAACTAAGTCGAATGAAAGGACGGGGGGGTGGAACTAAATGTAAGAACAATCTTGAAACAAAACATTTTATTTCAGTCAAGAAAGACATACTAGTTTGGCATAAAGCAGATTTTTTCACTACTTTTGGACCATTTAATAAAGGCAGAAAACATTGGACAGAAATTGACCTCCTTTCTATACCTTGTCTTAATAATCACTCAGGTAACCTGCCCATGGTGAAATACTGTTGTTTTCTCAGTTAACTCCAGATTTTCCTGAAACATGAGTTTGATTCTCTTTGTTTAACTTTACTCTCTCATGTATCTGAAAGTGGTCTCATTACCTACATTTACCTCCCTGAATTTCTATCATAGTCTTGTTCATAATGCCAGCGCTGTTTGCAGACAATTTCTTACTTTCTGGTAATTTAATGTCCTATGGTCTTACATTAAGGTAAATGCATTCTATATTTTTGATAAAAATAAACGGTGTCAAAGCAAATTATTCCAAGTGAGGCAACAGTGCTTATTTGTACACTGATACTATAACATCAGGTGTGGATTTCTGGGAGTTTGAAAAAGTCAACAGTTTCCCCCTTTTTAATTGATCTTTTTTTCAGTTGGATTTTTTTGTGCTGTTCTTCATCTGATTGCTTTCGGATTCTTTTTCTTTTTTTTTTTACAAACAAGTCCTCCTGGCGCTGCTGGCCACAGTAGAGAAAGGAGCAGAGCCAGAATGCCTCCTGCGTTTTTCCCTTCTGACTCCTTTGAAGGCATCCAGCTTCCCACAGGGAGCATGTAAAAAGCTGTCTCTGGGCTCCTTACAGCGAGGAGCTGTTTGCTGCTCCAATACTGAAAGAAACCAGGCAGGATGGTCTCCCACAATTAATCGCCCATCTAGATTTTTATACTTATTTTTTCTGTTAAGATTATGAGGATGATGTGTAATATTTACATTACGGCAGAATTTTTTTTTATTTAAAAAAGAAAAATATCAAGTTCTTAATTTACAGCATAAAGCCAGCTGCTGGCAGTGAAAGTGGAAGTGCTTATTAGGAACACCACACATGGAGTGAAGTCCTCTGCTCTCCTGTGTGGTGCTGCCCGTCTGCTTGGAGGGTGACACTGAAGGGACCACCTGTAAGAGGGGAAGGGCAGGCTGCTCCCTGCCTGGGGGCTCCTGGAGCGCGGTACCCGGAGGAGCGCTGGCGGTCCTGGGGTGGTGAGGAGACACCTGCCTCCCAGCAGCCGCGCTGGCCGCACCAACTCATTTTACATAGGCTGCTGCACACCTGTCAAACGGCAGTAACTTTAATTTACTGTCGAGCAGAGGCGTAAGCCGGATACGCAGCCAGTGACCCAGCAGGGCAAACCTTCAGATCGCCTTTCCAGTCCCACGGGCCAGCTATTTCTCAGCGGTGGTTTCTCTGCATTTTAAAGACATTGCCATGTGTTGAACAAAACCAAGTGGAAAAGAATGGCATGTGAATGCCAAACCATTTTTATACTCATCTGGCAATACTCTTAAATGTTGTGACTTAAAAGGGAAAAGGACAGATCGCTTTAGTATTATTAGGGAAAGTTTGGGTGGCATATTGATGTAAAGGGATTTAAAGATGAATGATGTCTCTTACACAAAGTAATTTGTGAAGTTACAAGGTAGAAATCTCCAGTTGTAAGGCTTTGACAAGGTAATGAGAATTATTTTCTATAGTAATAGATAATTTCCCCCCACTGCAATAACATTTTAGGTGATCATATCTAAGATACAACACAATATTCCCTCCCCATGCATATATACAAACCCTTTTTAGTTTTATGTGGTTAGGTGTTAAGGTTAAGTTAACACTTAACTGAAGTGTTAAGGTTAAGATGTTAAGGTTAGTTAAAAAGCAAAAAATATTTTTACTTGATTCTTATTGAGATTTCAATGAATATAATTATTTACAATTTCATTTTAATGAAATGATATATTAATTATCTTTATGACTCTCTACAATCACTTGTCCTGCCAAGCTGCCTTATTGAGCTCCAGCACTCTGTTTGGGGTTTTTGATTTTTTTTTCTTTTTTTTTATTTCAAAATAGAATAATGGAATAATTAGGGTTGAAAGGGACATGAAAGATAATTTAGTTCCAAGCCACCTGCCATGGGCAGGGACACATTCCACTAGACTTTTTTTTTATTTCAAAATAGAATAATGGAATAATTAGGGTTGAAAGGGACATGAAAGATAATTTAGTTCCAAGCCACCTGCCATGGGCAGGGACACATTCCACTAGACCAGGTTGCTCAAAGCTCCATCCAGCCTAGTCTGAACATTTCAAGGAATGGGGCATTTCTGCTAAGAGCCGCACATTATCGCATACCACTTTGCTAAAATCACTTCTATGTAATCTAGACTAACTGTGAGTGTTCATGAATAGATCTATAAACATGTAAAAAAAAAATAGTGTGAAGCTTGTTTCTGCTTAACTTAAGATGATCTGTGTGTGCCTAGATGTGTGTAAGTGAACACTGTGCATACTCTGCACGTGTGACTTTAAAGCACGTAAATTGGGACAGTAAAGTAGAAAAATTCCAAGTATTGAGAGCTTTAACTTTAAAAGTGATCCTAAAAAAGATGACACTAATGTGATCAAGCTGAACCACAAACTCAAAGACCAGGTCACCCATTTTTCCACGTGATCTGACCTTTTGGCAAGCCCCAATTTTGTTTAAAGCTACCCTGATATTAATAACTGTCAGCAATGGGCCTAATACAAGTTATATCATAGGAGTATGTAAAAACTGTGTCTATTCAAAGAAAATGCAGTCAATGTGTTTTGAGGAGCTGTCACTGTCACCAGAAAGAAAATGTCTTTCTGCATTTGAGTACTATTCCTGAAGGAATAAAACATTTTTCTTCCCCAGTGAATCTTGCTTTCTGCTGGGTAAAAAAAACACGTTTCACTGAGGAGATAAATATAAAATGGCATTTTCTAGTTTTCACCATTTGGTCTTTCACTGAATTGTTTTCATACAAGAGGATAGATTTTGCATTGTGTTTGGCTGCCATTTTTTAGGCCTCTTTGACTTCTGAGTATAAAATTGTAAATATGACTGTAAAATGATGACCAATATGTGCAAATGGAGAATCTTGTCATGGAGGTGGAGAACTTTTAACTTCTGCTTTAAGAACAAGTATTTACTTTCAGTTGTTACTGTGCAGGTCCTACATCTGCAAAGCTTGTGCAAACGATTCAGAGAGCTGAAAGATATGGAAATGCCTCAGAAAAAAACAAATCTGAATGAACTTGTCCAAAGAATGGTCGCAATAGATGTGAGGACACTCTTCACTTTTTGTTCCAGAAGTTTGTGAGCATTTTGGCCTGGTTTTCAGATCCCTCTTTCAGGTCTAGATGAGAAGTAGTTTCTGTGGGTGCACAAGGATGGGAAGCATGTTGTGCTTCTTCCTTTACTAACAGAAGTATATGGCAGTGGTCTTTGCTCTGTGGAAGAGGGACAGAAATGGGAATGAAACTTCCCAAGAGCAGCCACAACACAAAGGTGGTGTTTTGGCATGGTGGTTTTCATCCTCTGGCATCAGCTCGTTCCTGCCTCTGACAGCGTAGCCCTGCATTATTCATACATGCAGGGCTGTGAAGTTGGGGCCACCGTATGATCTGTACCGCGCTGTATGTCAAAACAAGTCACCAGCCCACAAAGGTTTGCTTCCCTGGAAGAACCTGTGGGACGTATCGTGAGCCAGATCCATCCTTGCCGCAAAGGGATTCATAGCTTGTTCCACAGCAGTGCTTTTATCTGAGGTGCCACAGATTAAAAGACATTGGTGAATTAATTATAAGTTGGCTTCAGTCAGTGAGGCTGCTGAGTGGTCCTCCATACGTGTGCTTTATACAGCAAACAGGATGTGTTGATTTCTGCCGAAGCCGCTCTTAGCAGAATCCTTTTTTTGTTCTTTAATTTTGGAGGGAGTTGTTTTATCTGTAAATACTCTGTCTCTGGAAGACATAAGCTGCATCAAACTTGCTGTGTGTGGTTTTCTTCTGCCAGTCACCTTCTGGATGCTGTTTCTGTCTGGAGGAAATCTTTGGTATTCTATATTGTTGCAGCTTAAAAGAGGAGGAGATGCATTTATTTCGCTATATCCGTCTCAGTTTCTCTCACCCTTAGGATTTTCAATATTTTTTTATACCCTTAGAGCTTGCAAAGTCATAAGAGTGGGGGAAAAAACCCATCCCTTTTACTAGCTTTTGTTATCCGTCAGCGTTAGAGAGGGCTTGGTGCCTGCTCGTGTCTGTGAAAGCATTATATGAACAATGAGTTATGTAGTAAAACACTGGGCTTGTCCAAGGGGGGGAAAAAAACCCACAACAAACCCAAACAAAACACAAAATCCCCTACCACACGTTATCTGCAATGATTTTCTATGAAAGGCAGCTTTAATGGATTGGCCTTCGAGTGACAGGTCCATGGACCGGGTGCCGTTGGCGCTGTGACGTCATACCGGGAAACACAGCGCCGTACAGAAAACCGGTGACATCCAGTATTTATAAAGGAAGAATTCGATCCTCTTTTACTCCTGTTAGTCATTCAGGATGATAATGGGAGACATGCGCTGCTACCGCAGCGTGCTGGAGAAAAGGTAGGTTTTTGACGTGCTGCCAGACGCAGTGGGTAGTAAAGACTGGTGCCTGGCTATTTCCTCCCGACGCGAGCGGCTGAATGCAAGCTCTATTAAAGACAAAGGCAGGACAAAGGAAGAAGAGGCTAGACAAATATGATTTGTGTCTGTTTCTGCTCACTTCTAGGTGTGGACTTTCAGATGTAAATACAATAAAAGGGAAAATAGAAATGAGAACAGAACAAAGTTGTCTGTCAACATGACTTCTGTGACAGATTTTTCTTGCTGTTCAGCAATGATTCTAATTCAATTGCTGGCTGCTGTGAAGGAGATGAGATGCCAGAAGCAGAAGCGCTGCAAACCAGAACAAAAAATAATTACTAGTAGAAATGTGCTGCAAATAATTCCCTTGAAAATACTGTTGCATTGTTCTTCTAGTTTGCTTATCCCCAAATATTTTTGTTTTCTAATCATTGAATTGAAACGCATTTCAACCGTCTGAAACTTTGTACCTGATGACATAAGAAACGTCTGAGCATTTATGCATGACCTGATATCATTATATTCAGGAGATTTGCAAACCTAATTTTCTTGAAAAATCTTCATTAGACAGGCTTTTAGACAGAGGGGAGGAGGAAAGCGGGGAGAAGTCTGTCTGGTTTGGCAGGGAGAAGTGTTTGTTTTGCTTTAGCTGTTTAGTTTGTGCTCTAAAATCAACAGACATCTAAACGTGTTCTGAAAGTGTTTCTTTTATTGACCCGGGCCTGTTGCAAACTGGTACCTGGGTACAGTTTAGACCAACAAAACCAGATGAAACAACAGTGCCCTGGTTGTATCCCAGTGCTCGGACAAGACAGACTGGCTGTGGCTTGGCTAAGGACTCTGACCAGAGCTTGTAATTATGGCAGCTGTAGGGAAAGAAATGTGCCAAAATTACATCTAGAAAAGCCTTCTATTAAGCAGAAAAAAACTGTATGTCACTCATGTCTGGGAGTATGCCCAATGATGAATGCTTGGATGTTTATAATGCTGTAAAATGAAGACATAAGGCAGTGGGGAATTGGGAACTTCCTTCATATCTTCATGGGAATTGTTCTTTACATGGCCCAATACAGTTGACTGAGTAGACTGCTAGACAAGCACCAAAATGCACCAATATAAGGGGTAGGTTTTATTTTCACCATTTTCCTGATTGGACCAGCAGATGGAAATGGAGATGTGATCATTTATCTTCAAAATTGCCCTAGTAATCTGCAGTGTTAGCACAGATTACGTTATAATTGCTAGAACTGGAATAAAAGACATTGCGGCATCTGTAAAGCTAGTGGTAAATTTAAAAGATATAAAAATCAGCTCCATGTCAGGGGACATTCTCACTACTATATTGCATTTCATGTACACGAATGTAGCGATGAAAGAGCAGAAGCTTATGACAAACATCATTTGAATTTTATTGTTGAATTTTCTCTGCAGCTGGTCTAGAGAAGTTACTATAAAATACAGCCCTTGCAGCCCATGCTGCAGACATCGCGCAGAACCCAGCCAGGGACAACGACCTGAACAGCATGGTCCTGTCAAAACTGCTATGGGACAGGTTTTTTCTTAAGTGTCCCTCTCCTTACAGGTTTTTTATTTCCTAATTTAATATCACTTCTGTCTCTAAATTGTTTAATTTCACAGTAACAGTTTTAATTTTCTACAGGCAGAATGCTACAGGCAGAAAAAAGGAAGGCAAGCCGAGACTAAAATTAAAATCAACTTATGTACTTAACTGATTAATTAAGGGCAAGATTTCAGTCTTATACCTACTGCAGAACTGGGATAAGGTTTAGTCAGTTGCTTACAGTCTTACAAATACATGGGTACTGATTAACTGCATTTAAAATCAGAGAGAAATTTTAACCCAGTGTTGAAGTCTTTGATGCAGCTTCATCCTCCACATAAACTGTTTGGCCCGTTCTATGTAACATTGTGGTATATAGATATTGGATATGTTCTTGTACTGTGAATCTCACACAAACCTCCAGAATAAAGATTCAAGCAATGAGGGTTTCCTTTAAACTTCAAACAATAAACCACAGCTGCCATATTTGCTCAGCCTAGGCTATAATATTATAGGCATACAAAGAAAACTTCAATTTATAAAGTTCACATTGCTCTGTCTGCTAAGAAGTCAGTCATTCACAGTGGAGTACATTATCTTTTTATCTTGCTTTTTGCTTATTTCTTTGTTTTTTCAGGAATTGTTGAAAATACCTGAGAAAAATAGGGCTAAATTTTGTTCTCTGTTCCACTACAGACTGTTCCACTTCCATTACACAGAATTTTTCTAGTTTCACTTTGGTTTCGGTAAGGAAAATTTACCCTTATAATAGAAACAACTTCAGTGTCAGGAACATAAAAAGGCATGGACTACTAAAACTGCAAAAGATATAATATGGTGTAATATAGGTGAATACAAAATCAGCACCTTTGATTACGTTCTCAGCTATTTCACCACACATTTATCATCATCAGAAAACAACAAAGGGAGCTGTCGAAAATAATACAAGCCAATGTTGTTATTTTGTGCGCTTTTCTCAGAGCCATACAGCCCTGGAAGAAATCCAAATAGTAACTAAATTGAATAACATTCTGCAATTCAAAGAGATTGTGATGGGAAATGGCAGGAGCTAATGAAATAGGGTGCAAGTTTAACAAACAGCATTTCAAGACGAGGAATTATTGCACAAACAGCAGTAAAAACTCTTCATAGAGATGATGAGCAGACTACAACTGCAGTAATACTCTATTGCAGGAAGATGACATTTTGATTTAGCTGACTCTGCAATCCTGATGGTTAGATTTGCCCTCTTGCTGAAGACTACACCTCACACTGTAGCAGGAGACTTCATCTACTGCTTCCTCTGAAAAGAGTGGCTCTGAGCTGAATGCCTTTATGAGAAGTGAGTCCAAGCTGACACATTGGGTGTAGTGGCTGTATCCTCCCTAATTTCTGCTCTTCTTAGGCAGTTGGATCACAAACTGGCTACAGGCTCTTTCCATTATAACATAACTAGCTGCAGGACTCTGCTGGAGCACATTTCAGCACAACTGGTTGTTAAAATCGCAGATGATTTCTGAACTGGCTGTTAGAAACCATCTCTGGCAAGCTTTGTTCCCAGTTGATTCTGTCTCCTCCCTGGAAGCTGTATCTCCATGCGTAACTAGCAGGAGGCTCTTCTTCCCCCTAATCTATTTAGGCATAGACTCAAAAGTATTCACTCTGTCCTCTGTCCCTGAGTCCCCAAGGTCTCTGGCATTCTGGCCCTGCTGCTGGCCAGAATGATTGGCAGCAGCTTGGTAGCTCATCTGGATCAAGGATGCCTTGAGCTGGACTTCTAGGCTTACAATCTGTAGAGTGGCAAATATAATTTGGTGCTTTAAACTCTGGAGCCTCATCTTGGAACACCTGAAAAGCTCCTGACTTTCAAAGAATGCTGTGTGTAACAGGCTGTGGAAAACTCTTTTTCTTAAAGGTGTGTGAAGCTGGGAACTGAGAAAAGTGAATTCACTAGTCAGCTGTGAATACCATCTGAAAAGCAAATACCATTTGCTTTTATACAGCAAAAATAAAATCCTCTTGTAGCCCTTAGCATTCTGTTAATTATTTTGCTTTATATTTTGAAAAACTTGCTTGTGATAATTTGAAAATCATGTGTTTAGAAAGGATAAATTTCAACAGTTTAATTCCTGGGTGTAAATGGGCAGAACCTGCCCTCATCATTTTTGGCAGGACTAGATTATGATGCAAATGAGTGGTCAGTGCTTTAAAGAAAGGGGGAGGATTATTTTATTTAGAGGTGTCACAAAACATTTTGCTACTTGGAGAATTAAACTGTTTTTTTAACCTTGGAAAATACCTAAAATCTATGGAACGAAACCAGATTGTGCTGCTTGCCCTTGTCTCTGTTGTGCATATGTCTGGTACTCTGGTGCATGCTAGAACATCAAAGTGGTGTTTCTCTCTTTTTGACACAGAACAAACAGAACCACTTCTACTTTGAGTCATCAGACAGATGTTGCTTTGGTGACAACATGCTACATACACGCTAGCTACAGCACATGTGGCCGTCTTCTCTGACATCTACACAAAGTTGAAGTACGTTTGCTCCAATAATACAGTAAAGAAAGTAGGCACCAGCAGGGAAGACCAGATGAAACGTGGAGGAGGAATAATGATTTATTCATTATCCTCCCTGTTGACGGTGACCTAAGCTAGATACTAATTAAAAGACCTAAAAACTCAGCTTGCAAGTAAAGAGGATTTATCTCTGTTTTAGGTGACTAGTGGGTAGATAGACAGCTATAGGAGGAGGATGATGATCAAGTCAAGATTAAATACATTACTTCTGTTGCTAAACTTGAACTGAACTGGAATTTGTTAGGCACATAAAGTAGAATTGTAAGCCCAAACACTTTTTTTTTTCTTAATTTGGACTTTGGAATAGAGTTAAGAATTACCCACGCAGGTGACCTGATCAGTCACAAAATCTGTGGCTGCAGAAGGGGGATTTGAGCTTGAGCACTTACTGTCTAAAATCTGTGCAAGGGTGGAATTCTGTAATTTCCTTTGTAACCCTTGGGGAGAGGAGCAGTCATGGAGCTGTTAACAATTATGTGTATATGAGGGACTAAAGAGAAAGCTCCAAGACTGCTGTAGGCTTAGTTACTACTACAACCTCATTTTCTTTTTCAGAAATAAAAAGAAGAAATCAGGTGAGATCTTTAAATTCTCAGTGAGTCTACTTCTCCTTTGGGCCTAATCTCATTTACATCAGAGCAAAGTTGTCTCTTACATCAGTTTCAGATGAGTTTGGCAGTATTTTATTTCTGCTTTGGATTCCTTTCCAGTGGATGTGAAGGCGAGGGGAAATCAAGCCTTCAAGGCTTCCTCTCTACAAATGCTAACCATAAGAATACTGTCTAAACAGTTTTGTTCGCCTCTAATTACTTAAAGGAGTGCAGCATAAATATGAAGTAGGTGTAAATCTCTAACATTTCACACTCACCATTCGCACAGATGATGTTTATTTTACACACAATATAAATGAGTCTAAATAGCTCCCAAAGCTGTAATGTCTCAGAAAGCCAGGCTCTCTGCTACAGTGGTTGACAATGACTGCCTAATCGTTTGCTTCAGTACCACCAGATTTCTTCACTGTCCTTTGTCCATTAAACGATACTTTACAATGCTATGTCAGTCATAACATTAAAGTTTGTGAGCTTTGTCAGTGTGAATTTATTAGTTGCTTAAATATAACCTTAATTTAGATGAGAATGATAACTATAACAAAAACCAAACAATGGAATAATGTTTTGAATAAATGATGCCATGTCCAGGACGTAGAAATAGACCTGAATTGCCATACCTGTATTTGTCATCTTGCATGTGGACATTCTCTAACCTAAAGTACTCTGAAACCCCCTGGTATGTTTAGCATTAGCAAACCCTCAGTCTTATTTTTACTGCTATTTCATGTTTGCACGTAGTTTCTTGCAAGTGTTAGCATGTATTAGGACAACTATCAGCAAGACTGTTGTAGACTGGAAGCAGTTAGTGCTGCTTAACCAGTGTTGTCAAATCACACGTCATAAAAATATTATGGTCAAATCGAAAACAGTGAGAAAATAAAGGCTTGGGTATAACACAAGGTCTTAGTAATATATCTGACAGAAGTGCAGTCCTCTGAAAGTCTGCTTTGCATAGTGCTTGACTGTTTTGCTGGTGTTATTTTGATATCTTGCCAGTGCCTTGTAGATATGAAAGCAATGTAAAATATGCTGCTATGGTGAGCTACTGTTAGCCCAGTAATCCGGGAGCATGCTAGTTTCCTAATCATTATATTTTCATATGTGATTTTCTGATGTATGAAATATTACACGGAAAAACAGTTGGGCTTTTCATTTGTTTACCACTGCAGAGCCCTGGTCGGTCTGCTCTGTCCCCTGTGGTTATAGCAATGGTTCAAGCAACTGCAGCCCTCCATGCACAGGCATGCTGTTGTGCAGACCCACGCCACATGAGACAATATGGGCATCTTCCCCGAAGTGTTTATGCTATAAAATAGCATTGGAAAAGTCATAAATCTATCCCATGCTAGATAAATAAAAATAGAGCTGTCAAAACACTTTGAACATTTATCTTTGTAATCAAAAATCACCTTAATACAAATTTCTCTCAAATTTGTGTTTCCCCAAACAAAGAAAAGCATTACTGTTCAGTGTTTTTTCTTTTTTATGCTTATTTGGAAGCAAAGAATGATGGGGGAGCGAATGGTGTTAGAGGAAAAAATTGGGAAAGTTACTATGCAAGAGAAGTAAAAAATCTTATTTAAAAAGCTTGTGAAAAAGCCAGCTAATCAAACTCTTCATTTTCTAAAGAGGATAGCAAAAGTTTTATTGTTGCTGTTCATGGAATTTTCCCACTTTTCTAAATAGACTGAATAAGCCTTATATGTTACCTCAGCATAGGTTTTTCACCAAGTCACAAGGTGTCCTCCAGTGACTTCTGTTAATTATACTTTTTACAAAATTAAATTGTTCTTACTAAGACCATATAGCTAAATATGTCAAAAACCTTCTAGGCTTTCCCCAGGTCTTCTCATCAGCCTGCCCTCTAGGAAAACTGCCTGCCAAAAAACCAAAGTGTTTCATATTAAATGGGGAAGGATTGAAATCCAGGGGATGGAGCACAGAACAGGGACTCAGGAGAGGGCTTCCTTCATGCCCAGCAATTGCTCTGCTCCTCAGCCTCAGGAATTTGAAGTCTACTAATGAAAGAGTGAAGATCTGAGGTGCTTTGAAGTGCTTAGCCTGGCAAAGTGCTTAGCTACTTTCACACATAGGGAAGGATCAGTAAGCCAGGTCACCTGCTATTTACTCTTCAGGTACATGGCTGGGAGGTACAATATTTGTAAAATATCTGTTAGATCCCTCTGGTGATCTGTATGTAGAGATATATGGAACAGTAATAAAAGTTTGTTTAGCTTGATAACTTGTCTCCAACGCTGCTGAGTGGTGCCTGTCTGAAGGAACATGTGTGCATATGCCTACAATCCTTATTTTTTGCAGCAGTAGGAATAGGTTTCTTTCACTCTTTGTGGTGGTGATGTTGATCAGCTGTTGTATATGATGCTCACAAACAAAGTGAGGAGAAAGAAGCAAAGTAAAGATTTCATTAGCTCTCCCTTAAGGAACAGCCTATACAGCTTTAAAAGGAAGATGCCAATAGAGGACTTCAGAGGTTATTCATTAGACCTGTGGAATTAAATAGAAGAAAAAGTCCTTGGCACAAGCACAAGATGTCCTCTCCCTGGCTAAGGATTTATATTTTTCTCTTCCTCCTCTTGGGGAAAGAGAGGACTAGAAGTGAAATTCATTTGGACTTTCTTGTGCTCTGGGGAGGTGCAGAGAAAGAGGAATTGCAGAGCTCGAGGACCCCAGGAATGCTCAAGTCTTGTAACACTGATGGAGCAGCTGCTTCAGCCTATAACTATATGTGTATGTCTGTTACTAATAGGGACATAATTTAGCAGAAAAAAAATGGATAATTTCATCAGTGAATGTTTTTCTCTCTGTTGCTGTTTGAAGCGAATAAAGCAGCACTGAAATTTAGCAGTCTGCTGTATAGATTAGCCAGCTAACCTTACTTCTCCCTTTTCCCATATGTGTCTCATATATTTCTCTTGTTGCTGGCAACGCAGCATATAATGTAACAAGAAGGTGTGCTACAGAATTTGTTTGTTGACCACACCTCCAGTCGAACATAATAAGCATAACAAAGACAGCAGAACATGACACACAGACTTTTGCACGCTGTTGTGTTGATCCAGCATCTGTCAGTGTCTGAGAAATTAAAGCCAAGCACCAGAATTTGAATTGGGGCGCAGAATTGCAGCAAAACACAAGAGTTTGGGTCTCATTGTGCTCAGCAGGGGTCACGCTTCACAGCAGATGTACCAGAGGGAAAAGAAAACAGATGTAGGTATGGAGAGACTCGAGTCTCTGCACAGCGAAGCTGCTCCACATTGCTGGTGTTATATGGTGTTATATATGGTATTAGAGCAACATTATGGTGGGGTGTTGTAGTTCAGTTGTTATTAGTAAGTGTCATTGTGTGCTGATTGCAAGCACTCAAGTGTTCAGAAGGGGGAATCAAGGATACCAAATGGGGAAAAACAATACACAGGAGTCTAATATCCTTAAGAGGATAAATTATCTTTTCCTTGAGAAAGCAGAAAATGTTAATGGCTAAGTCTGCCAAGACATTTTCTAATAGAAGTAAATAAAGATGCAAAAGATCATTCCAGTCCTTTATGTGCAGTTGTAATATATCAGTTGTTCTCTTACCGATCTGTGCAATCCTGGCATGACAAACTAATTGACTCACTGTAGAATATTCCAGTGGGTTTATGGCTGGTGAATCAGGGGAAAGGTTATTTTTGGTTTTAAAAAGAGCTGAAATGGAACAGGAGCGAGCTGATAAGTGTGTGCCTTTTGGGAGTCTTCCTGGGAGTTATTGGGGCTTGGCTTGTCATCGTATGTGAAGCTGCGCGTACATTGAGTACAGATTGTCACTGAGGTGTTGCTGACAACGTAGACCAGTGCTGTGCCTGCCATGGGGCTGCAGCCAACTGCCTGCCAACTGTTTGAAGAACTTTGGATATGACAAACACAGCTTCTACCCGGGTAGCCTTTCGGTATACGCCATGCTGGCATGTGCTTTATAGGTCTCCCCACATACCAAATAAAGGACTATGTTATGAATGGCTTCAGCTTATGAACCTTCCTCTTCAGCCCTTTTGGCAATGCTGTGGCCAGGCTGTTGAGATATTCCTGTGCTGTACCAACCCCAGGTAGCTGAAAAGGCCTTTGGTGATTTTTGGGTCGCATCTGTAATAAGGTGGTAATCAGGTGGCTGTGTAACCCTCCTCTGGTGGTCACTTGGGGCATATTTTGCCATAAGCACAGAAACTCCACAAGCAGGATAAGCACAACTCAGATGTGCTAGTAACTTATTGGACAAGACACAGGAAAGATAGTCAGGATCAACACCCTACCAGGCTATAAATGAGTTTGCTTACTGCTTGCTGTAAGACATAAGAGAGTCTTTGCTAGGTAGGCAGGGAGAGACTCAGCAGCTGTCCTTTGTCTGAACCATGATGTGGGTCCTAGACAGCTGGACCTCTGGGGAGACAGGATTACAGCAGGCACATGGGCCAGAGTAGCCCAAAACTCAGGCTGCAAAGATGGAGTTTGAAATATGGCTGCAGTTTTCAATCCTGGGTCCAGAGTTCAAATTGACTGTGCTATATTCGTGAGAATATTGGGGTGTGTGCTAAGTTCTCCCAGGAGCTCCTGCTAGGTCTGTCACCTGATGGGTGGTTGGGGCATCAGCTCTAAATGATTTATAAAATGTAAATTAAAACTCCAGATTTACTACTCTAAAAAAAACGCACCCTACCTTAATTGGAGCAAAGTGGCAGAGGTTATGAAGTATGCCATAGTCTTATGCCAGCAAGATGAATTCCTGTGTCTCTACTATAAGATAACAGTGATCTGTTCTTGACCAGGGAAAGTTTACACAGAATACTGGTAGTAATATTTGCTCAGTAGTTTGTGGTTTGTTTGGTTTGGTTTTTTGTTTTTAATAGCTTAACAAGCCTCTTCCCCTTCTTACCCAAGTCAAGCCATGGCAAGTTTTATATCAAACACAGACTAATGATGGGGTGGAACAAACAACCCAAAAGACCTAATTGGGCTGCAAGATGTAGATTTTAATAATAAGTGGGCCTTTGACTGAGTTTCTATCAGGTAAACTGAATAATATTGTGTATTAGCTATCAACAGTTATTTAGCTCTGCTGTCAGAGCCTCCTTGTTTTCTTGTGTCAAGTAATGCAAAATGTTGTGACCATGGCGAGTACCATCTTAGAGCTTCTACAAAAAGAGAGCAAGGAACTAGTGGACTAAATGGAAAGAGCTTAAGGGAAGAGACAGAACAGTATGAAAAGCATTTATGAAGCAGAAATTCTCCTAAAGAGGTTGCTAATGTTAGAAAACCTCTCTCCATTCTCAGAGGGATTGTACAAATGTTCATACTAGTTGCTTGTCTGTTTTGATTCCTAAATGCTATTTAACCATGCAGTCTGGGGACTAGAAGCCTTATGTGTTGCACTTTTCTCTGGAACACTTTTCCAAAGATACATTTCTTTTGTATGACAAGGAATTGTTGTAAGCAAGAGGAGCTCTGGAGTTCAGATGTATGCTCTGGAGCTTCTTTGCTCTGAGGGCAGTGTGCAGTAGCAGAGGTCAGGCTGGAGCACACCTGGTCTCTTCTGGAAATTCATGTAATGATCATAACTCAGGCAAAAAAAAGCAGATTAAAAAATAGTTCTGCCACCCCTTTTTCTCTGAAGAAATCATGCAAGACACCTTTTAAAGGCTAAGTAGGATCAGGCTTGCTGCTAAAGTGAATGGCGAGATATCCAGTGATTTTAAAACAGCACAGTTTTACGGTATGTAAAGTTTTCCAGGACAGGATTTGGTGCTCAGGCTTAACTGGAATTTTCTTATAGTTTATTTTAAACATGTGAAACATCCAAATGTAAAGGAAAGAAAAAAGAAAAAGAAGAATCAATAATAGTGGGGGTTGCAATGTGCACAGCCTCACACTGATAAGCAAAATCAAATCCCTCTTCAGCAAACTGGGCACAGTATATCCCTGTACCATCTAACTAGTAGTTGAGATATCTGGCTGTAAATATGGTCCTGTATATTCTTCTTGCATTGGATGAGGAGGTTTTCCCCACATCCCTACAGCTGCAGAGCTTTTTGAAGGCAGGCATCACATCCTACAGTGAAAGAGCTAAGGTAAATGGAGTATGAGGTTAACCAGATGTTCAAGAAGGCTGGTTGGTGACAGCAAGACAAGGCAAGTCATAATACCTTGTGGATAAGGCAGGAAGTTTTGGTGTCAGAGCCGCATGAAAAAATCAGGAAAAAGACCTCATGGTCAGGTAGTGTCAGGGATGCCAAAGTGCCCAGTTCTGCAGGGCATGTCAGGGCACCCTCAGCAAGTGATGGTGAAGGCAGCTGTGGCCAGTGGAAGAATAGGGACATTTTGGTAATTGGATTAATCTCCTCCATTGCTTCAGTAGCATGTCTTGTCTTTCATCCCGAGGGTTATGTCAAAAGACAGAATGTGTGGGAGAGGTAAGGAAATGTGAGGAAAATATCAGTATGGCCTTGAGAGCTAACTGAGCTGGCCCCTGGGTGATGCTGATGGTGATCCAAGTTACAGTGAGGAGCTCTCATCTCATGATGAAGGTGACACTGATGAAGCAGGAGGCTTCATGGGATGACAGCGTTTCCAAGGTACCTCCTTACATCATCTTCTGTCATTTCAGAAGCATGCCAGAAATGCTGTGTTCCACCATGCCTGAAGTGATGAATCTAGTATACCTGTTCTGAACCTTCAGTTTGTAGCACAACCTGAAACCAAGTTCAATCACTGTAAGAATTTAATATGACCCAAGTAAATAACTTTCAGACTTATGAAGAGTTTTCTTGTCTCATGGATACTGTGGACATTCAGAGGAAATGCAACCCATTTGGGGGTTCCCATAAGCATGCTTCTGACCATGGTGTTTCCTCTGAGAAATGCTAAAACCTGTGTTTCTCAAATTTGGTTCTTATGGCAGGGTTTTGAATTCACATTTGAGTGCCATACATACATGTCCTAGTTATAACTTGCTTTTGTGGAAGGCTATCACTTGACAAAAACAAAAGGAAGCTAAATAAGGTGCCCAAATCTGGATTTAGGGGGCAAACTTTAGGCAATGCTGAGTAAATAACCATTCTTAAAGCATTATGTACTCTTGAACTATTTTTAAAAAGTATTCCATAAACATGTGCTTAGACTTTATTAGCTGAATAATACCTAAGTGACACCCTTCTAAAGTCTCTTTATGTAACCACATAGGAAAAGTACTGCTCCCTGCTTGCCCATAGTCTCATTTCTAAAATCACAGTATAACATCACTACTTGAATATGACATAACTCTTTGTATTAATGGTGATCCATGCAAAGAGCACTGTTAGCAGAAGGGTAGATAATTATGTGTTTCATCACATTATATCAACGCAAATACTCTTAGGCTACTGAACTGCCATCAAATGCATGTCATTAGTTTATGCAAAGTTTATAAGATCACCACAAATACCAATTACTATAGCCTATGAAGAGGACATTATCTGTGGAACAGTGGTTGCCACCCCTATTCACAATCCATAATGGTCTAATCAGTCAGTCTGAAGTGCTGTGAATAAAGGAGCAGATCCTGGTTCTGTTTCAATGGGTTTATATTGTTTTCAAAGAGAGTTGCATAGGTCTATCACAGTTAATGGAGCTATCGCAATTTACATTGGTTGAAGGGCAGGTAAATGCTGTTTAGGAGAAATTGGTACTTTTTAAGTTCTTCTGCTGTTGTCCTGTTGCTGGATTAAAGTTTCATGGTATGAGAATGGCAGCCATGAACACGCAAGTTAAGGTCAGATGATGGCCGGAAGAGCAGATGTACAGTTTTTGGCAATTTCACTGGTTCTTCTTCAAATATGATTTCCAGATGTACTCCCTTTGCTTTAATTCTTCTAAGAACTATTTGGAGAAATTTTAAAAATATTTTATTGTCTTAGTTTTTATGATTCCAGTTGATAAAAACAGTCCATCTTTACCAAGCATACGCTGTAATATCCGACTACATTGTGGCAAAGTGCTGCGGTTTTATTTTTATTGCGTTTTCTAAAATTAGTATAAACCATAGAAACTGAAAAACCTTCTTGGGAAAGGGGGTGATAAAGATAAAAGAAAGCAGCATTTAGTTTTCTCCCCAACCAGTTCCAAATGTGCCACTGTGCCTATTACATCCCATAAACACCAGGGCAAAAGCACCAGCTGCTCATTACTCTCAGAGGAAATGCTATTTCCTTTCATTTTGGCACAAAATACCCCCCAAAAGGAAAACAGCCCTAGTGAGCTGCAGCTAAACATGAAGTCTTTGTAATGGTATTATATATAAACAATGTGATGTGATATGTCTCTCTTGACAGCCAATCCCTAAAAAAATATAAAACAAAAAGATGCGCCAAACCAAAGGGCATAAAAGGTGTTTGCATTTGAAACTGTTTCTGGAGGGATTTTCCACAAGCTCGACTGTATCTGTTACTCATTGGGTGGCTGGAATAAAGACAGACAGGGAACTAAGCACCCTTAATATGTTAATGCCACTCAGAGGTCTCCTGCTAATGCCAGTTAGAGTGCAAAATCTATTAAAAAAAATAAAATCAGCTGCAAATCACTGTGCACTGCTTTACGTTAAATGGGAGTCACGTTGAAACATCATTAATATTTGAGATGTGCTTTGATTTAAAACACTCATTAGTGCTTCCCAAGTATTGGAAAGCAAACCAGAGGGAGAATCAGCACTCTCTTAAGCGAGGACTCCCGAGGACCCTTCAGCTGTTGCTCATCCAAACACCAGCCTAAAGCAGCTAGAATCCATCCCACATCAGTATCATCTATTTTTATTAGATAAATTAAAAAGGTGAATTTTCTAAGTTTTTTGTTGTTCTGTGGCAGCAGCAGCTGCTGCCTGCTGCTTCCACAGTTGAATGCAATTCTGCACAACTGTCTTTGCCATTGCCTCTTTCTGCAGCTTGGATGGGCCAGGCAGACCTGAAGTACAGGTCTGGAAAGAAAAAAGAGAAAATCCAGCGGTTTCACTGGTGCCGCTTGATAAATAGAAGAGATTAGCATCTGCTAATGAAAGGGAATAAAAGATGTAAAGCAAGGAGGATATATCAGTGCAGGGTCTTTTCCAGAACAATTTGTTTGTGGATTTGGGAGTTGCTCATTTTGGAGTGACTAAGGAGATGAACATGGACTGGGAAGGAAAGGTGTCACCACAGGCCAAAGGTCAAATACAATGGGAATATATTTTGAGAGCTATCTGTATGGCACTTAAATTACATTGTTCTAAGGCATGGGCGGACAGTAGAAAGTGTCTCAAATTGAAAAAAGAACCATCAATATGTCAAATGAAAAGAACAGGATGTATCAATTTGTAGCAGAGTTTCAGACATAGTGTGCTGCCTTTCCTTTAGGGGGAGGGAAAAGTGAAAACAAGAGTCAAATCACAGTAGTTACTTGCTAATAATCCAAGTAACCCATCTAAAAGATTGTGAAAACATAGCAGATGCCAGTAGGATTGAAATTAAAGCACATTCAACTCAGAATGCAAATAGTTCTGAGACCGTAAGGTTTCCCTAAAGCTCTGGCAAACATTTGGCTGGATTGATATTTTGGGCACTGATCTGCATAGCATCTGATTGTGAGCTGAATATGAGCAATGCAGAAAGGCAGATTTTTACTGAAGAAAAAAAGGCTGCCTATTGCCTTCTGTGAGGCTGAGAGATGAGTTATAAAAAGCCTTATGGCGCATTTCCTCAGTTTCAGTCGGCGCGTGGAGCCTCCAGCCCCAGTTTTGACCCTGGGGGCGATTTGCAGCGTGGTGTGGCGAGGGGTGTTCTCCAGTGTCTCCATCTGCCAAACTCATCCCTTAGAGGACAGCGCCAAAGGCCCTGGGTCAGGCCAGTAGCTGATGTAAACCAGAATAATCCCAGTTCCTGTCAGCCTTGAAGTAACACTCTGCCAAAGCACACATTGGCTTTTGGTTTTGGGGCTGCCAGAGAAATAGTGGAAAATTTCAGTACCTTACTGGTTTTGCTTTTCTTCGTCTCTTCCTTGATTTCATCTAGCACACCAGTGAAAAACTGAAATTTTAATTTTTGAATGGCAGTACAGAGGCAGCTCCCACTTCTCGTAGACGTAACTGATATAGAATCATAGAATTGTCTAGGTTGGAAGGGACATATAAGAACAAGTAGGTTAAAAAGTTGTTGGGAGTTGTGTGATAGAACAAACCTCTCTTCTGTCTTGTGAGTACAGTGAGCATCAACACATTTTAGTGCCTTGGGTGAATGCGTGTACTCCCTCCTGGGTCACAGTCCTTCAAATAGCATTTTACAGAAACATCTGGGCATCTGACTTGGTTCTGATTTCCTTGACGTCTTGCTGCTGCTCATCACAGACCTAGATTAGACTATAAGAAAGTCACTTTGAAAAGATTCTTGTTCCTTCTAATTAGAAGTATAGTAGTATAAATAACAATTTTTTTTTTTCACCATGATGTTTATAGTGTGCTAATATCAGGTAGACAACTGAATCTTTATTCACAGAAAATGACATTGTTGGAACTTAGTAAGTGATTTTTTTTTGCTTCTTGACTCTGAAAATGAGTCTATACAGAAATGTGTATTTTCAAACTGTTAGAAGTATTTAGCTTTTAAAATAAAAATTAAGACTAAATCGGGTTAAAAAACCCCCAAAATTTCATTTAAAAAATAATAACTTTATCAGCCTTTTAAGAGTGATTACAGTTTTTGCAAAAATGAAAATGTCATGAAATATTTCAAGTGGCCCAAATGTTGTTTTTTCAGTCTTATATTTAAAAGCTTGGATTAAAAACAGAGCCTGTATGCACTGCTAATGATCCATGTCCCGTGTCTAGTGCAATTTGTGTCAAAAGCCAGTCAAACATCCAGCAACGTTACGGTCTTTTTGCCTAAGTACATAAGACTAAAGAAGCGGGGAGTTAAATTCTCCTGTCTGAGGCAAGATAGTGTTTCTTAGTGCCGAAATCCGCTGACATGGAAAGACAGAGGGGCTTTCATTGCTGCTAATGGCAGTGTACCTATCCTGTGAGTAATTACCAGTCTCTAGTCTTTGGTGCTTCTCTGCTCATGAGACTAATGTTTATTCAGAACAATAAATATAAGGTCTATGACACTTTTAAAGTAATGTTCAGATGTGTCTGTGTAACCATGGATGAGTGGTGCTAGTAGTTTTATGCTTTAGTAAACATATTTGACTCTCTGAGTGCTCCAGGGACAGTAGTGGAGTGTGGCAGATGCCGGAGAAGCGGTAATGATTTGCAATTTTGGATGAACTTGTGGTAATAGAGAATGTAATGACAAGGTAGGGGGATCAGCTTTCATCGGCTCCATTTTCTGCTTCATACAGAATATTAATGATTCATTTAGCACTGATCTGTACGGATTCAGAGCGCAGATTTGTATCTATAATCTAGGAGATTGGTTAATTCTTATATCCTCATGCTAAGTAAATCTTACTAGTGCTCACAGCTGTCTCTGCGTAGTTAATGACCCTGAATAAATTCCATTATAATTCCTGGATGGTGCAAAGGTTTTTCATGGTGAGGAGCTGAAACCCTGCCCACCACCAGCCATCAGCCCAGGTGTAAGCTAGCAGTCTAGCCCCTAGGCTGACTATCTTCCACAAGGTGTTGAACATTATCTGCTACCAGACACTTCAAATGAGAATTTAATGCACTCGGTCTCTCAGAGACAGTCCTATGCAAACCTCGTGCACGTGTTTAACTTTATATAGATAAGAATCCCTGTCAAAGTCAACATTACTAATCTCATATGTAGAATTTAGCTGGATTTTTAAACATTTTCAGGTTCCAGACCTGTGTTTTCAGCTTTGGCTAAGTGAGAAAAGTAATTTATTTCTCTCAGTGTGTGATGCTTTTGGAAACTTTTTTCTTCTGACTGGCTAAAAGAAGAAGTACTTTTACTTGAAGAATCATTTCAACTGGTCTGAGCATTGATGTGCCAAACATAGTGTGCTTGGAGAAATTAATTTTATTTATTTTCTTTGTCACACGTGAACAGGAACATTTTTGCAGGGCGCTACCTAATGCACTTTCGAGTTACAAGTAAAAGGATTGTTTCTTTACTTGAAATTGTACTTACTTAACAATCAGATACAATAAAGTAAGGAAACGACTACAGCTTTTGGGAAACAGGTTTCTAACCAGTAAGCATAAACCTGGTACTGATAGAATGGAAGAAAAATCTGTATTTAATCAATTTGATCAAATTTAACCTTTACAAAATTGAGCTTTGCCTGCATAAGTCATGCATGCACCTGCTGTGCAAAAGGAGGAAATCTTCTGTATCTAGGAGACTACAGCCAGCTAATCAACTTTAACAGTATATTATTTTCCTGTTTTAAAAATTTTTTCTTATCTAAATCCTAGGGACTGACTAACAAGAACACAGAGTACCTGTGGTGCTTTTTGATTTACAAGCTTCTAGGTTCAGTCCATGACTCAAATTTATCTTGTTCATAACGGCATGAGCAATGTAAAATTTAGAGTAGCTATCACCAAAGTGTAACAGTCGAAGTAGCCAAAATTTTCACTTTAGTGATAGGATTAAAACAACATAAATATAAAAAGGGTAACTATGAAATAACAAAGGGAATGATTTCCTTCTGTGTTACAAGAGAATAGTCCTCTTCAGGTGCTAGAGCTATCTTTAGGGCCAGGTTTAAATATCAAATTCATACGGTCGAACACCTGACTCTACAGCAGGAACTGCTGATGTCAGTGGCACCATCTGTAGAGCAAGAAGTTACTCAGTGTGATCAAAGATGTAGAAACTGGCTTTCAATAGTTTCAAAATGTTTTCCCATCTGGAGACGTTATCATAGGTACTTTAGTGGAAGACTCTGCCTGTTTTTCCCATCTGAACTGGAGAATCTTCAAGTCTTGTGTTCTAATGAAGGTGAACTGGAGTAGCAGTTCCATGATGGCTATTGAAGATATGTGTAGTGCATAAAATGCTGACTAAAGTCAAAATCATCCTCTTACTATATCCAGAAACCATGAATTTCCAGAACAGGCTAAATAAGAAGCTCTAAGATAGACAGAGCTAACCCCCCCTTTTAATGAAAAGCTAAATACTGTTGTTTTTCAGAACAATTTAAGTGAAAATGCATACCAGTCCTTAAATGAAGCTGAAGACAACATAGGAAGAGATTTAACTTTCGTCTAGGATTTTTTAAAAAGAAAAAGATTTTTAGGTAGCTCCAACTTACACAGGTAACCTGGCTAGTATGAATAACCACAGGTGGTGAGTCAGCAAGCAACTTTAGGAAGCATGGCTGAGGTTGTTTTACTATGGGATTACACAGAAAAGGGAGAGTAACTCTTGTTATATATCAAGTGTATCTCACTGGAGAATTCCCTTTCACTCCTGGGGCTGCTGGGCTCTGTAGACAGATCTCTTTTTGTTTGTTCCTCATGGAGCATCCTCCAAGCAATTAAATGAAAGCTATTTCAGTTACTGTTTCCAAATTCATCTGAGTATCAACATTTTTCATGTAACGTTCATGTTCTCCACTGGCTCATGAATATGTCCTGTAGTGCTTTATAAAAAAAGTGGAAAAAATCCTCTGTTTGATGTATCTAAGTGGGTAAATGATGTGTTGACTAGATAAAAGTGGAATTCTGATTTGTCACTCTTGTACCTAAGCTTAGCCTTAAGTTCCCTGCTGCAGTCATTGCCTCCATACCCCTGCTTGGGAGATTCCAAACCATACAGGGGGAAAAAAAAATACCAAGAAAAAAAAAAAGGGAAAAAAAAGAGCAGAACAGACCTTTGTTTGGCTCAGATGAATTTGTCACTCTTTAGTAAAAGTCTGAACCCAAAGGCTTTGATGTGTGAACACATTGTGAACTTTTTCTCTTGTGCTTTTTTACGTTACTAGGACTGCAAAGGACACATTAAATAGCAGAACTCCTCTGATATTCTAGAAGCAAGCGCCAACAGTATCACATACAAAATCTATTCTCATGGGTTTACAAATAAAATAACCTCCTCCAAATACACATTCAAACTCCAAGCACTTTTTCAGAATGAAACAATACTTCCCTGGTTCATCTCATGGGGAATCTCTACTCAGTTTAAACCAGTGTGAGTCATTAGAAGTTCAATATTAAAGCAAAATAGATTTAACTCAAGACAATACTTTTCTTTTTGGGAAATTTTGCCTAAAAAGTCCTAAAAAATGTTTCAGAAGGCTTTGGAGTTCACACGTGAAAGATCTATACAAATATGAGGATCAGTGTATGGAACAGTTTACAGGTTTGGTTTAGCATGGTTTCCACTTCTGCCTGCACCCCCCCAGCCCTCACTTCCCCTCTTGCCCCTTCCCCCTAATTTTTTACTGTGAGAATATAAATATTTGAGAAAATAACAGGTGCTGGAGCTTTTTTCAGGGATTTTTTTATTACTTTCTTTTTTTTTTTTTTTTTTTTTTCTATTGGAAACCAGACACAATGCTTACTTCCCCCCTCCCCCCTGAGCACAACCAGTCTTAAAGCCAGAGCATGCTATGAATAAATCAAAGAAAATAAGAAAACTCCTCTGGGCCTGAAGCAACCTCCTGATGCTAATTGCCTTTTTTTTTTTTTTTTTTTTTTTTTTACCATGGGAAACCAGACACAATGCTTACTTCCCCCCTCCCCCCTGAGCACAACCAGTCTTAAAGCCAGAGCATGCTATGAATAAATCAAAGAAAATAAGAAAACTCCTCTGGGCCTGAAGCAACCTCCTGATGCTAATTGCCTTAATACCAATATAGATATATCATTAATGTATTGTAGATTGTTGATATCATTAGGAGAAGGTAACAAGAGCTATGGGTAAATGACAGAAAAATGAGATATACTGGTTCTCTGATCTAATTGCCGTCAAAGCCAGGGAGTGAAGAAGAGATTCACAGACCGTGTGGAAAAGTAGGGCTGCCGTACCTGAAGATACTGTCTTTGAAGGGGGAAAAAGTTTGGCAGTGAAGTCTCACTGAAATGAAAGCTCTTATTTTTACTTCAATTATAAGCTATAGTAGAGATGAATCAAGAATGCCATACTGCCTCTTTTTTTCAGATTTCTCATTTTCTTTTGTAGACAAAGCTGCTGATAGTCACAATAAAGCAAAGGTGTTTCCTAATGATTAGATTTTGTTAGTGTTCAGTGTCAGCGAGTGCGTGGTACAGCAATGTCTGATGGTTGTGCAACAGTGGGAACACGTCTTGCTGTTGCCATGTCTTCCTCACGGCTGCCAGCAAAGTGCCTGTGTTGGCACAACCTGTGTTGTGATGTTGGGAGAGGGCGACTTGATGTAAACTAGAGCTTGCTCAACTCTCCATCAGAATATTTCTCCATCCAACCTCTGCCCTTCTTAAACACAGGGGTTTTAATAGGATAATTTTGATCTTGCGTTTTGAGTCTTGCTGCAAGTGTGTAAGCTCATGAGAGCTGGGCAAAAGAACCCACAGCCCCCTCCAGCCTCTTCCCAGGAAGCCCAGCCAGGAGTTCCTACAGTGATTATAGCTCCATTACCTTTCAGTTTGGTGATGTAGTGGAATCATCTGCTAGTACCATGATTCTGTATTATTTAGGTCAAAACATCAGTATTTCAGAGTTTTCCATGGTATGCCATTGGTTTCAGAATTTTGGCATTGCGTTTTTCATCTATCTTCAAATTTAAAGCAAAAGTTGTAGCGCCCACTGGAATAGGAAATTTGGGTATAAATCAGATCAGCTACAGAGGTGGTATTATCGCCTATATATTCTATTGAGAAAAGTGAGATGTTTGCAATTCACTCTGCTAATTAAGGCTTTTTCATTCGTGCATAGTAGATTCAGCATTGTTGCTATCTTTGCTTGGCACTGTAGTAAAGATTGTGTTATTGCCTATCAGATGACTGATTTACAATTCACAAAAAAAAAATCATAAACCAGTTAAGATCTCTTACTTTAGAAATAACTTTTATTTAATTAGAAAAGATGGGTACTTTTAAAGTGGAAAAATTCTGAAATCCTTACTAAGTTTAGTTATAAAATGCCATGTTTTTTTCTCATTCAGCTGTCCTGTAAGAGTATTTCAGCGGTCTGTATGACTGTCGTGAGGAATGATAGCAATAGCATGATAGAATTCACAAGATTGGTTTGAGCACATTTTTAGACCACACATGGTATTGCAGAAATGATAGAATGCTA
Organism: Calidris pugnax; assembly: GCF_001431845.1. Classification (NCBI taxonomy): domain Eukaryota; kingdom Metazoa; phylum Chordata; class Aves; order Charadriiformes; family Scolopacidae; genus Calidris; species Calidris pugnax. The sequence continues at coordinate 267,680 of NW_015090936.1, forward strand.
AGCAGACAAAATAAGTTAAAACACCAGCTAATGGATGACTGCATACAACATCTGTATACATTTTAGATGTCATTTTGGGTACACAGCAATTTGTGGAACAAGCAGATCAAGGCATTTGCAGCAGCATTTTTTGAAAAGACAATTCAGTAGAAGAATTTGACAGTGTTTTGCACTGTCATTTTTAATTATGTTTTAGCAGTGTCGGTTTGCACTTCAATTTTGAAAATATTATTTATTAATTTGGTATAATTATTGCATATGGTGAGCCAGCTTTACTTTGAAATGAAAATCAAAAATTTTATTTGGGTTATGTTTTTAAAAGATTTTTTTTTCTCAACAAAGACTGTTCTCACTCTGTATACATTGATGTGATAAGGTAAAAAGCTCCTTTCTTTCCAAATGAATATATAATGATACTAGTACTAAAACAGTTAACTGGATAGCTGATATTTACAAAAATCTTCAAATGTAATGACTTCAAGTTCTATGTTGAATATTCATTAAATATCCTTTTCTCAAAGGGCTTATAAATCCTATGAAATGCAATACATACACACTTTAATATTTGACAGAAAATACTCATATTTCTAAGATAAAGGTTTTTTTCTTCTTTAAGCACTCTCTCAAATCATATATAATCAGGAACATTCGCAACACTGCTGCTCAGAGAAGGACAGAGTGAACATCAAGAAATCCAAATGAATTCAATCCCATTAAATGTAATGGTGTGGTAAATCTCACTATACCATCTGCTGTAGAAGGCTGAGACACTATTGGAATTCCACATCTTATTTACATAGCAGATAAGAATGTGTTGGGAGATTTATACGGCGAATGAATACCCAGAGACAAAACTAAGTTTCTAGTCTGTTCACATCTGGGGAACATCTACATCTGTAGAGCATTATAAAAACTACTGTAAGTTAGTCTTTCTGTGAAAGACCCTGCCACTTCATTCCAACATTACCCATTAAAAGAAAAAAAACAAAACACAGAACAGTGAAAAAGTTCCTGGAAATGCTGGTGGGAGCTGAGCTACTTCATCAAAAGAAAACATAACCTTCCCTAAATTAGTACATATTTCCAAAGGAATTAGCATTGAACGTTGTAGCAGATAGGTTGTATCATATTTAAAACATCTGTGCTGTGAGTTCAGAAATCACCCTGTGGCAAAACATTAAGGAAAATATGCCACAGATTTATTTTTGCCCTCTCTTGAACATTTAGATTGACACTCTCCATTTTAACTAGATTCATAACTTTCATTTACTTAATACTGAAATAGAGCTGAGCTTCAGCCCAGTTCTAAACCAGATGATGTCACAGGTCTGTCTTGCACAATATATGGACTATAGAGGAACAAAATCAGTAGCCTCCACCTGATATGCTCCTCTTTATCATTATTTTTAATAAATGTTGAGCTTCCTTGGGAATGGCAAGTCCTTTGTGCACGTTGATTATAAAACCCATCACTTGTCAATTCAGTTAAACATTAAAGTTCTAATACATCAAAAGTGCATAGGGGAGCTGACCTGGGCTAAGAAAGCATTTTATGCAGGAATATTAATAGAGTTGTTCTGCAGCCGCCTCATGTACTTCAGATTGGAAACCTCTGAACCAAAGCCAATTGACAGTAACATATTTGGAAAGGAAGATGCTTTTAAATTACCTCCTTTCCATTTAATCAGACAAGCAACCTCTGAATCCCAAGCCGTAGGTGAATGTTTAAGAGAACATTCTTTATATAGTTAGCTGAACCATGCCCAAGAGCACCCACTGACAGCTTTCCTATTACCAGAAGGACAATGAATCATATGAACTTTGCTGACACACATGCTATAATAATTGTTACATTTTCTTTTAGAATATATCCTTGGGCTCGCTTTTGGCCTCACCTTAAAGGTGACAGCTTGTAAGCTACATAACCTAGCCTGCCACTAAATCATCAATAACAGTTCATAAAATATCCTGTAATAATTCAGCAGTGCACTGGTACTGATCCTAATGGAATCAGACATCAGCAGTTATGCTATTTCCTCCATGGATTCTGGATACTTCTATTGAACATTTGTTAAAACAGTTGTTCATCTACAGTGTACATATTCCTGCCAAGCTTCATGGAAATATTTCTATTCATTATTTTTTAACGTCACTTCTCAGTAGAAGTTCATCTTTTCTATTTGGAACTCAGTCTGATGCTATATAGACATCTTTGTTTCATAAAGCACACATAGTTATGTACATTAAAACAGACACGTTTGCATTCCCTTCAGGTTTAAAGCTCTGTATTTTTCTATATCACAGCCCTGTTAATTAATTATTTTTTTTTTCCAAAAGCATACTTTAGGCAATACACGTTCACGTCCACTTGATTTTTCTCCACTGAATGTTCTAAAAGAGATTTCTGTAAAGCACTAGCACTTTGTATTTTGGATGCAAATGCAATAATAATATTGGTACTTGTTATTAATAATAAGTTTATTGTTACAGTGGAACAGCTTCTGTTCCAAAAAAAATTCTTATTGAAACAGTATGGTCATTACATTTTCCTTAATCATGGTAAACATTTCTCAGTAGAACCAGTGACAATAATTTTATCAGAGTAGGGATTTACAGTATATTTTAGCCAGTGTATGCCAAGCATGTGGCACCTTTTATCCTGGCTTCCCTTCTGTTTTCTTTCAGTTTGGCAGAGCCAGGGGTGGTGGTGGTGGTTGGTGGCATTGCCTGCAGAAATCCTCATGTCCCTGCCGAACCTGGCACATCAAGGTGACAATGTTTTTGCAGTTCCTGGCAGGCTGTGACCTCAGAGGTAGGGAGTGCCTGGAGCCCACCCTGCCTGGCTCATCTGGGTGTCCCTGAGAAAAGTCAGGTGCCACACAGAGAGCTGCAGGGATGACAGACCTCTCAGGGTATGAATGACTGTCACCGAAGGAGACATGAAAGTAGAAATCAGTTGGATACAGTTGGCTGAGTAAAAGGCTTGCCAGAGTACTTACCTGCATGATTTTATGCACTTGATTTAACCAGCAAAGTTCTAACCCATTTAGTTGGGCTACCTGTGCAGTCAAAAAGCTCTTCCAGAGCTGGAATCGTGCTCTCAGTTTCTGCGGTTCTATATTGAAGACCTCCATTATTAGGTTTAAATATCTAAATATGATTAACATTAAACCCCTTCTCCATATTAAGAAATGCTGGGATTTATTTCACAAAATATTTGCAGTTAAAGTCAGCAGTGTTGTCAGATACAAGTTATATGAAAAAATGTTGGATTTTGTACCATATGGATTATTCTGTGAAATTAATTTTTGCATAATTTTATGAATTCTTTTTCATGTTCATTAAAGTAGCCTATATTTTGCTATGAAGAAAATGACAATAGAATGCACAAGCCATAAATTCTGTGTTGGTCCCCCTCTGTACCATTTATATCTTTCAAGGCAGTATCATTTCTAGATCTGCCCAATAAAGAAAAGGTATTGATTACAAAACAGTGTTACCTTTGCCAAGGACTCTGTAGGTACCATGGATGGACCTGCAGATGTGGGTGGATATTAAGGAATGATTAGAATATGATTCTTTCCAGTTTCTGTGAGGCCTGACACCTTCACTGTTTCAACTTAAGAAAATATATTTCCTTTTTCTCCTCCATCTCCCCAGAAGGTATTCCAAGAAAGACCCTCCCCCATGTCTTTCTTGATCTCTCCAAACCTCAGGTTTCCACAAAAGTATCCATCAACATTTTACCAGACATAAGAGTTTTTGATTTCTTGAGTCTACACCGCGCCTGCACAGAGAACTTTTCAAGGCTGTGACTAAACTCTCACAGCAACAGCAAACATCTAATTTCCTCTGTCCCTTGTCACGAGGTCCTTTATCTTCAACTCTCTGATCTTTCATTTTCTCCTCCCCACACTCTGTCTTTTCTCTTGTGTGTGCATCTTGTCCTCATCTTCCTTTCTTTCATACCAATCTGCTTCAGATCTAATTTCACATTTCCTTGCCTTTTTCCTTGAGATAACTTACTGTATCTCATGTATGAATAAAAACATGTATAAATAAATACATGTAAAGGCATGTATGAATAAATAGGTGTCACAGGAACTACAAGACTTGATTGTGACCTCTTTTTTCTAACCCTTCCTATTGGCTTTTTTTGCTTATGCTTTTTTCTTATGTTATTTCATACTAATATCTTGTTCTCTTTACTGTCTGAGGGCATGAAACATATGGTTTATTTGCCAATTCTATTCAAATAAAAATGTAAAAGTCCTGTGCAAATGTAGATCTCATATTTACCTGGGCTACTGCTTATTTCCTTAGCCGAAATGAAGAGAAATGGTTGAGTTGTCTTCTCTAGAGAACATGTTAAGTCCTAATGAACATCATGCAACTGGGAAATACAGGAGACATAAAACCCCTCCAAAACATAGCTCTGAAGGAATGTATCACTGTCATAATGGGTGAGGGTTGCAAAGACTGCTTAAGCATTATATAGTTTTCTGCTTTGTTTCTAAGATATGAATTTCTGTCTATCTCTGTTTTGGTTTGTTTTGGTTTATTTTTAAATAAGAATGTCAATCCGTTTCACCAGTCTTATCTTTTTCAATATACTGAATGCTACCTAAAATAAATATAGTTATCTTTTTTGATAGAGTTTGTTTTGGACTCTTGATCGCAGGTCAAATATTTCAATGTGTTGTGATAATATCCAATATCTCTCTATTTCACATATTTTGTGATATTTTGATAGCATCCCACTTATGCAATTGCAAGTCTGTCTCAAACATCAATAAATGTTCAGTTTGCAGGAGGAAAATGGCTTTGTAGCTTTTAGTCCCTCTAATACAAACTGTTGAAATAATCGGACTATGTAACTTATCATCAAAGACAACCAGAACTGTTTTCTTTTCAAATATTCAATGTCCTAGACATCTGAAAATATCAAATGACTTTCTTTGGCAACTAAGGTGATATTCATTAAACATGCACTTCAATTTACTTCACGACACTTCAGTCACTGGTATAAGCCCATGAGCTGAGCACACAATATTTAAGAAGTCTAATACAATCATGGAAGTAGCACACAGAGTTCCACTGATACACTAAAGAGAGTGTAAAGAGCTTACTGTATATACTTTCTATATCTTTCTCTTTTACACTTAATTTAGTTACAACTAATCATGTACTGGTTTTGCCAAATGAATTGTCACACCTTTATCTTAGCTGCCTATTGCAACAAAGACCTTAACTGTTGGTTAACCACTAATAGAAAATACACTCTAATGAAAACTATTTTGTATCTACACAGTCAGGAAGTAATGGTGAGTAGTCAAAATACTGAAGCACCGAAGTTCTCAAAACATTGTCAGAAAACATAGATATAAAAGTGTATTTATGATTTCCAAACAGATTTGTGGCTTTGTCTTTTGTCACAGCACTGGAAAAATTACAAAAAGTTCTTTGATAAGACTGTGTGAAAAGCAATGAATCATAACTCAACTCAAACCTAGAGTGAACTGGAATCCATTATGAGTTCAATCTGTATTCATTCATACATTTTATTTATCATTTTTATACTTCTAATACCCTTCTCTACATGCAAACCTATACTTTTTGCTTTAGGTCAGCTAGAGACCGACCTGTTTTTATGCCCGTTCCCACCCATCCGGAGTCATAGAAATAACACAGAAAATACTATTTTCTGTCTTTGCGGTTGCAAAAATATATTGTTGTAAAGTCCTGCTCTTTCAGAGTTACCCTTTTAGAGTGAAAGGAGATTGGGTGGCCAACTGTGGGTGGTGCAGTTGGCCATAGACTTGCTGAAGCACAGCCTCAAGACTGTGAGCATTTATAGCTCCATCCGCCCCATATGCGTGGTTGGCTATTTTTCGAAGAGAAAAACAGTGTTATAGCTTTTGTAAGACAGACTGAATACTCTGAAGTGTTCTAATTGCTAAATGTGGCTAGAGATGTGTGCCAGTCAAGACACTGTCAGACCATCGAATAGCCAATAATCCTATTCTGCTCTGGAATATTTTTAGCTTGAAAACCTACTTTTTTTAAATAGAAAACATAAATTCTCCAGAGTTGATGATGCATAATCTTGCTTCTGAAAACAAATGAAAGATACTTTCTCCTAAGGAATAGAAGCTGGCTACTCTTATCCTCTTTATAGCTTCTACATCCCAGCGACAAGGGTGATGCTGGCTCAGAAATACTGGTGTAGAGTAATAAAAATGTCTTCCACCACGTGGAATATGTTTTTTAGTTATTATTCCGCAGACTTTTAAATGTTGAAGAAATGTGTGAAAAATACAATGCCCTATTCTATTTAGCCAAGAAGTGCAAAACTCCATCTTATCGACTGGTGGATGTCAGCAGTAAGCATATTAATACTTACTCACACATACGGTGTTTTTCCTATGGCATTCTGACATTAACTACCCTGGGAAAAATCCTAGGGTATTCCTAGTGAAATGGCATCTAATTTTTAATGGAAGCTTAGGTGTCTCCAGAGCCGTTTTTTCATAGTGAGGTTTTAGCCATGCAGGATGAAACCCATTAAACAGAAGAGCAGTGAAACAATATTGCAGAACGGTGTGTGTTTATTCATTAATGCAAAGTTCTGATATAAAAGTGGACATTTCTTGCAGGGTGGAATCTTTTCATTCTTGGTTTGAGGGGGGTGGGGGAAAGACAGCAGAAAGGGAGGAGGGGGAATCCTTTAATTGTTAGTGCAGGTTTTAAACTGACAAGCCTCAAAGGCAGAATACTGACTCTTTGATCTTAAAAGGGTTGTAAAAGGATGGTCTCACTTGTGTTTATTCAAATATTTGCAGGTAAACGCTGATAATCTAAACTGAGTCAAAGCTGCAGAATTTAGCATAAGTGATTTGCATATCAAGAGCCTCAAAATAAATACCAATTCAGAGATCTTAAATGTTGTCAAAAACTAATCATGACTTGAAATTAACTTGGGGCTTGCCTACATATGGAAGTCTGTGCTCAGGAAACTAAAGCGTTTATTGGCAACCAATAGTCTAATAGATGTGCTTAATCCCCACTAAGAGGGCTGTGTGTAGCTGTAGGTATCTGCAGTCACATACCTGGTGGTTTGGGGCATAACAAGAGCAAAAGGGCAAACTGGCAGGGCAGAGAAGAGCTGAGCTGATATGCTGTGGATCCTCACCACCAGACTTTATTCACTGGAGACATCCTTTGGAGACAGTCTGTAGCTGATTCTAGTTAATAGCTGAGAGAACCGCTTCTAGTGAGTGCTCTTGTAGATGACTTGCATTTCACTGTTTCTAGGCAGAGTTGTTAATTGTCGAACTACTGGATTCTTGACAAGTTGTTTTACTATTTTTAATTATCTGTATTTCAAGTAAAGGTATCACAGTTTCTAAATTACTTGATTGTCTTCAAAATCTATTTTTAGCACCTAGTTCCTGTTACTTATTTTACAGTTGATGACTTCTTGGCATAATTTTGTGCCTGTTACTTGACTGAAGGAATGTACATCCTTTATGAGCACTGGGCGACCCATTTGGAAGTACAAATCCTTCATATTTCCTCGCCAAAAGTCAACAAAAATTGTCTGTGTTTTGGATGTCTTCTGTATGTACAAATGCTGAAACTGATGAAATGAGATACTAACAATTGGCATTTATCAAGTCAGATCACCCTTCCTTCCCAACTTAATAACATAAGATAAAAGTTTCAGCCTGTCAATTCCTTTGGGGGGAGCATGTAGGGCATCAACATGTAGAAAGGAGACTAGTAAATAATTTCAATTTGGGTAAAAATTTGCAAACTGCTTCATTTAGTCTGGCCTGGTATCTCATTATGTGGGAAGAGTAGCTGATTAATATGTTATAGAGTTAGGTCAGCATTTCAAGCCTGCTCCTTCTGTACATTTCTTTGCATTGCCAATTTGGATCTTACATGGACAACAGAAATCTGTAAGAATAAGACCAATTCTGGGCATTGGAAATATATTTACGGCAGACTCCAAGATAAGGGAGCCAGCAAGCAGCTGGCTTTTTCAGCTTGTCAGTGCTTACTCAATTCCCTCTTCGGGTGTTTGTCACGTACAAGATCTTTCTATTTTGATTGACCCGGGGTGGCATGCCCAAAGTTTGAGCTGGTGACATTACAGATTATTCTTCAGGAAATAAAAATGGTACATTACCAATCAATACAACAACTTAGTAAATCATAGAAGGTGAGTGTAGGTTTCAGTTCTCTAGAACTCAGTCTCCATGAAAAGGGAATGGGTGTCTACTGGATCCAGCTATGAGTCTTGGGCTGAGATTTTAATTGGAAATTAGGTATTGCATAGTAAGTTATCTACCTTTTTAAAGACCTAAATCTTAAGAAGGATAACTGGAGTCCCTTTTTTTAGGTCTAATGTCCTGAGTTAAGTTTGCTGTTAGTACAGTGTTATGGTTTAACTCCAGCTGACAGCTAGAACCATGCAGCTGCTTGTTCTGTCCCTCCACACGGGATGGGGGAGAGAATGGGAAGAGTAAAAGTGAGAAAACACTCGTGGGTTGAGACAAAGACAGTTTAATAAGGCTGTGCACAAGCAAAGCAAAACTAGGAATTCATTCGCTGCTTCCCATGGGCAGGCAGGTGTTCGGCCACCTCCAGGAAAGTAGCGCTCCACCACACGTAATGGTTGCTTGGGAAGACAAATGCCATCACTCCAGATATTCCCCCCCCCTTCCTTCTTCTCTCAGCTTTATATACTGACCATGACTTTGCATGGTATGGAATATCACTTTCATCAGTTGGAGTCAGCTGTCCTGGCTGTGTCCCCTCCCAACTTCTTGTGCCCTCCCAGCCTGCTCACTGGTGGGGTGGTGTGAGGAGCAGAAAAGGCCTTGAGAGCCTAGCAACAACCAAAGATGTCAGCAAGCTATCAACATCACTCTCATCCCAAATCCAAAACACAGCACTATACCAGCTGCTCGTATGAAAGTTAACTCCATCCCAACTGAAATCATGACATTCAGTCATGTTAGGCCATAATTTTATTTGAAATTACGTAGAATAAGAAGAGTTTTGAGTAATATGTAGGCTCTTTTTATTTCAATAATTAACAAAATAGTAATTGTTGTACAGGATAGGAAAGTAATTTTTGAGCATTTGTGGAAATTCTGGTTATTTTCTTCATTAGAAGGGAAGACTAAAATAATTCATTTCTCTGGAAGGAAGTCTGCCAGCACTGGGGAGAAGTCGGAGTGCTAACAGAAGCACTCAGCACTTACCTAACGCCAGCCCTGCCCTCTGATGATGGTACTAAATTCTGACATTCAGAAAAACTTCTCTGCTGGTGTTGCCATAGTTCCCTGAGCTCAGCACCTGCAATCCAGCTGCCTCCCTACTGCGATGACTCATTGACATTTCAACACTCTACTTCGTCCACCTTATTGACTCTCCAACTTCCTGCCTCATTGCTTTATTCTCTGGTTCTTCGCACACTTTTTCTGGTCCCATTCTAGCCATCTTTTATTAGTTGGATGTCCACAACTCATCTGACCAAAATATTCCTTTGCTTTATAGGATATCTTACTAGTGCTTTTCTACTGCTGTCCCCACACCTCTTTTCTGCTCTCCCAACTCCTGGCCACAGAACGCACTTCAAGCAGTTTGAATACCTGGATATTATGCCAAGTAATTTCACTTGTAAAACAGAATAATAACTAATGAACAAGCAGTTATACTCGGTCATTAACAACAGGCAGCATAAGTCTGTTGCTGTCTGAACCTGGGTCTAATCTTATTACTGTTTCTTGGGTTACCCAAGCCTTTATTTTCAATAAAACTGGTTTTAATTTTAATACACTTGTGCATATCTGGTGATCCCGTTGTATTTTTTTAGGTTTCAAAAATGTAAATTTAGTATTTTCTTCTTGTAAAACCCGAAGTATACTTTCAAAAACTAGGTTAAAATTGACTGAAACTTTCATGCTATCACCCCAGGGTTTTTTACAAAATAGAAATTTAGGATTCATAAAGAAAATTAGAATTAGTTTCGTGCATGATTTAACTAAAGTCAGATTCTGTCTAGAAGAGTCTCCATGATAGTTGAAAGTCTATTAGATATTACATGGTCTTCATTTATATCAGCAAGTGATTAGTTACAGTGCAGTAGCTTCTTTAATTTCTTACCAATAAGGAATTCTAGGCTTAATACACACCTCTAGAAGAATATGATCTTTTGACAGATTTATTTTACATATCACAGCACTGTAAATTTTATTTCTGCTTCAGTCTCACCCTGTATTGCACCAAACCACTTCTGTGAAATGCCAAAAATCTCAATTTCTAATACATTAAGAATTCTGAACACCTCAAGAAATTCTGCTCATGAGTCTTAATGAACTTCTTGGACTAAATGTAGGAATAATATGAACAACCACTTGCTGGCTGTTCAGTCTCACTAAATATAACTGAATTTATAGTGTTCTGGACCTCAGAAGATTTAGTCCCATGTACTAAGTCTTGGGGGATTTCAACAACAAAATCTTGGGCTTTTGATCCTACTAGTATATGATTATCCTGTATACAGGGGTAATTCAACTGCCTTATCTGGGACTTCTCAAGCTCCTAAAGTTGATAGTATATTTGTAGGATCATGGCTTTAACGTGAGGGAGGAATATTTCTGTGGGGATTTCCTATTTCAGTACAGGATCATTGCAATTATAAGTCCTTGTGAGTGAAACTAAGACTATACCACCAGGTTTATGGCATTGCTTCACTTTACAGTCACTGTCATAAAACCCAGATTAATATTGTTCCATTGTGCATATTTTACACATTCTTTCCTAAGAATGCATTTGCGATAAGCTGTTTTCTCTCTTTTTTCCATAACAGTTTTTGTTACATGACTTCCAAATTTTAATGCCTAATATGATCTTTGAAAGGCTATAAACCTTTAACAGACTTTAAACATAAAGTGAGTGAATAAATTGCCAGGGAGTCTGTGGTTTGATCCCAGGAAATCCTGATTAATAGCCTGTAGTTTTTTTTTCAGACCACCCTGAATACATTGTGAAAAACAGTTGACTCATTTTATGGCCATTTAGATTGTAATTCAACCTACTAAATTTATAACAATTTTTTTAAAAACACTAAATGTAGACATAAGAATTTATATTTCTTCATACAGGACCATATGCTGAACACATTTCTTGCTCTATTTAGTTCAGTCTTGTAAATGTATAATTCTGTATATTTGCTAACCACATAAAATCTATTTTTAATATAAAAAAGGGCCTAATCCAAAACTATTGTAATTAATGTGAAAGTAATTGTATTCATAGTATTCCTATTGATTTTTATTGATCAAGACTTACACATTTAAAAGTGAAACTAATTTGCACATGTGTTTTAGGAACCTTCCCAATGACATTTTTGGTAGGAAGTGGAAAATGTAAAATAATTTTGCAAGATAATTTGCCAGATAATATTTTTTCTCCTTACTTGATATGTAGTTTATATAAACAGTATTTTAAGAACCTGGTGGTTGCTTTTTATTCTTTGTTAGTTGTAATATCAATTTAAAGAAAGATGTACTTACTGTTGGTCTAAACCTTGACATTACTAGTCAAGGTCAAAGCATGCTGCTAATTTGGGTCATTTTGTTTTAATAACTTGGGAATCTTCGTTACTGATCACCTTATAGAAACTTAATTTCTTTGTAGACTAGATTACCAGAAACTTGAATGGGTGTTGATCCTGGCATGGGTCTGAGCAAAGGTGGTAAAATATGGCCTATGGTAGAAAATTGCTGTATAAAAAGGCTCTGTCTGTGTAGCGAATGTTTTCATGTACGTGTGCTTTGTTCATGTGCACATACAGAAAGGATGGATTTTTTTTCTTATTAAAAATGGGATTCTTTTGGTCATAGTATTTGCAATAATAATATAGATGCAAAAGAAAAGAACCAGTCTTCGACAATGCTACTACTGAAGGCTGATTATTGAAAAAATAATATGCATATTGTGCAAAATTTAACAATTCAATTGGGTAAAAATGTAAACAAAGCGTATATATAGAAACCTCTGATAGTGAAGTAGCAATATATAGAATATATTTGCATTGTCTCTGCAATGTGCTGGGTTTTGATTTTTCTTTTCAAGAAGAAATAAATGATTTTCCATATAATAGAAAATTGAGTTTATTATTTCTAAAATGCTCTTAACATAGAAAAAGGAAACATATTTTAATATTAGTGCTTATCACAGCATTTAAGGTGTCACCATCCCCCCTCAAGCTTTCTACTCTTAAATAAAAAGGAAAAATCCTATTGTTTTCCTAGCTTCACTTTGCTTCTACTGATTGATGTAGAATTTTACTGCCATCCAATGGCAAGGACCTATTATAGCCTAAGTAAATGTCTAATGCTTTTTGATCAAATTGCAGTCTAGGGAATTTAACTTATGTAGTACACTTAGAACTTACATCAATACATCTCTGTTCGTTACACAGTGAGAAAGAAATATGACTACAGTTTCAATTTATTCTGTGTTTCCTAATTCAATTTAACTGTGAATTACTAATATTGTGGTACATAATTACCTAAATGAATAAATCAACCTAAGCTACTCACTAAAAAGGGCATTAGTGTATAATATTAATTTTTGTGTGTACCTTGTCACGTTAGTTTAAAAGATTCCTTTCTCTACAATTAAGAGCATTTTTCCTAGTTGGTAAAATATCATTTTGCTAAAATACTCTTCTCCATTTTACTTATTGAGTCTGGAGACTTTACAGTTGTTATTGTACACTAAAGAATTGCTTAATGACTCTCAAATGTGTTATAGGGGTTTTTGTGTTTGTTTTTTTTTCTTTTTACTCACCGCCCTCCCCCCCCCCAAAAAAAAAAAAAAAAA
>NW_015090936.1:280812-300854 GCF_001431845.1 Calidris pugnax
CCCCCCCCCCAAAAAAAAAAAAAAAAAAAAAACCAAAACAGAAAGACAATGGCTTAAAATTATGATCTCAAATATATGGATTTTGGTTTACTTTTAACCTCTGTGTTTTCCAGCCTAACAGTCAGTTTTTAGGGTTCTAAGAAAAAAAATTATCATTAACACACTTCATTTTTTCGAAGTATTTATTTTAGAGAGGAAACAATATAGATACATCTAAAGGAAATAACTTCAGATCATGGGCAAGAATATAAAGTCAAGCCTCCACTTTGTACTACTAACAAAAAAATTACAATAATTAGTGGTTTTTAAAGGGAAAAAGAAGCTCTGCCATGATGGAAGAAACTATAGGTTTAGAATAAAAGAGAAAAAATAACTAATACAGAAAAAGAGTTGACCATTATCTCTATTGTTCCATTCTAGCTGGAAGACTCATGTAGTATCACTTCATTAGGATTGGTCTCCATTGCCTGTTAAAGCCAATGGACACACTTCCAGTGATATAAGAGAGTCCTAAATGATGTCCCAGTCATGCCTTCCTCTCTCCTTGTACAGATGGCTACCTGTTTTCCCACCTGTATATTTCAATTCAAACTTTTGTAAAAACTTTTTTGGCTTCTCACAAAGATGCAACCAGTGGGTATCTACTTTAAGCATCACAACATTTAGGAACACTTTGTTAGATGTTCTGTTGATCTCTTGCCATTATTTCATTTCTTCTTAACAACTCTTTGGCCACAACCTTTGACTGTTACCATAGCTGTGTAGAAAGAACAATCTTTGATTAAATTACATCATTAACCTGGAGCACTCTACAGCATGTAAGATTATTTGAGATGAAGCAAAAAATAGAATATAGAACAAAGTCCCAGAAGACTCAGTCATACGCCTATGTGCCTTAGACAAATTTTATACTTATGAAAACGATTACAAAACTAAAGCTTTCCTTCTATAACTGAAACACATTGACATTAATCAGCACAAAGCCTTTGGGTTGCATGTGCAGAGAGAAGACTACCATGCTTAAAAATATCAATATTAAAATAGGTATGTTTGTGCTATTTGCTAAGTTAGTAGTACTCTATATACTGAGAGGATGGATATAATAGAAAAGTACAAAGAGAAGATTAGGATCATGGGAAGTAAGTTATTTCTATTTTGTATTTCTTCTCTAATTAATATCAGGACACCACAACTGCACATGGAAAACACAGCTCACTCTTCTCAGTATTGCTATATTAGTAGTTGATGGGAAAATGAGTGAAAATTTTCACTACACTTTTAAATTTGAAAATTAAACTTTCATGCAATGTTGATGTTCATGCACTTTATAACCGGTAGAAAACAGGGGTAAATTTCAGTGATATCATGACGTTCAGTTGCGTTTGGTTTCCTTCTCCCAGAATTTAGATTGTCAGAGAGCACCAGTGTCAGACAAGCAGTGTAGGTGGGTACAGTACATGTGTTCTTCTTAGGGAATATCCATTCATTGTTAAGCTGCCAATTCACTTTCTAAAATGTTCTTATTGCTATAGTTCTCAATGTTTTTGCAGTATATGCTTATGCAAATTTATTGAGATTAGTTTAAAATTAATTTGTACAAAAAGCTACACCTTAACTTCAATTTTAATACTCCAAGTCAATATACATTTCACAAAGCAGATACTTTCTCATATCCCTCAAAATTCACTTAATCAGTTTCTATAAATGGATGGGAAGAAAAATTTAATTTCAACCAATTCTTGTTTCATGTTTTGAATAATAGGTTAGGTTGTTTTTTTCTTCTATGTGCTTTGAAGGAAAGGTCTGTGTGACAGTTAACAAAGCTGCCCTGGCTTTGTAGCCCTCGTTTTATGGGACGTGAGATAACATGCTCTCTGCATGGGTCTCCACAAGTTCAGCTGGCCACAGCACATGGGCAGGCTTCAGGAAACGAAGGCTTCTCCCCCTCTTCTGCACACAGATGTGTGCGGTGGGGCTCTCTGCTAGTGGGGGGCAGGGGCACCGCAGATCACAGGCGTAGCACAAACAGGGAATCTGGGAGCCGGGTGAGGTGTGCTTGGGCAGATTTGGGGGCTACATCATCGCTCCAGTGTTCCTGCCAACACGAGCAGAGCTGGTAAAATGAAGGACATGGAGAATACAGCGTGTAGTGCTTGTAACAGGGCTAGAGCTGCCTCCGCTCAGCTATTCCCCCCATTGCAGGAGATATCGTCAATCTACCCACCCATGACTTCTTTTGGCCAGGAGAGGAGGGAAGCCTGTGTAGTGACATGAGATGGCATATGTGGCCCTGCCACCAGCAAGAGGGAGCACCCAGCCACCAGCCTCACCCTGGGAGAACTTTCTGCTCATCACCTCCCTCCTTTCCCTCTCCCCACGTGTTAATGCATATTCAAACAACGCATCAAAATAACCGGAAGGCAAACCGCCACTGAATCGCCAGCCCTCATTCCTGAATAAGCTGCTCACAGTCAATTGCCTTTTTCCTAGTTTAATTTTCTTTGTGCGTATTATAATGCTCTGTGTGCTCAGTGACAATCACTTCTGCGAAGCTGCATTTCATTTCCTCTGACCACTAAAATTGTGATCTGCTTTACTTGCCTGAAACAAGTATCATGCACAGATTTTAATTATTTAGTCATGATTTAGCATGCATGATATATGGGTATCATTATCAATGGCTGCAATATCTCTTCTTTTGGCTATTTAACATGAGGAAGATGCTCTTTGTTATTAACATCTGTTCATCGGGGACACAGACCTTCTCAGCATTACTAGCACCTTCTGTTTTTGTCAGGAGAAGAGAAAGTGATCAAGAGCCTCATCAGAGCTTAATTTGGCACTGATGTGTTTTCCTTTCTTTTAGCATAGCCTAGATCTAAATTGTCCCTTAAAATTACAGTAGCTTTTAAAATACTGCTCAATAACTAGATCTGACTAGGCGTAGACTAAGATGGTACAGATACGACTGTAACATTATTTAAGTGTTATGGTTGTGTGTGGGCTACAAGATGAAAAATAAGTTAATAAAAGACGTGGTGGAATTAGAAAATAAGATTAGTGAATTGCTTTAGCCGTGAAACCATCTACTAGCTATGAAAAAACGGCTAATCTTATTTTTCCCCCACTAAGCTCATTCTCGTTTTTCCGCAGCCCAGTGAAGGCCTCACAGCAGAAATGTCCCCTTTACATTTACCTTGTTATTATAGCAGGCATTTTATTAAGCCTTTTAAGGACGGCTCTTCGGTTCACAGTAAAACAAGGCTCTGGTTCTCTGCTGCTTTTCTCCAGTGATGTTACAGCTGAGGCACCGAGCCATTTGCAGAAGGGTGTCTCTGCTTGGCTGCTTTCCAGGTGGGTTGAACCTGAAGGGATGGATGTATTTTGAGAAAATACTGCTCTTGGACCTCTTTGCAGGTCACTTTTAAAGCAGAGGTAAACAAAAACAGGGATTTCTACGAAAGCGTTTGATTCTGTGAGCACTGCCAATACCGACCAAATATAACAACGTTTGTGCTCCAGACCAGGATCTTATTTCTTCCTAAAAGAAAGCATCAAGATCTGATCATGTAGATAAAAGAGGAAATTTCTCATGAATATACTCTACATGATTAAAACTCCAGCTCCCTATGGTTTAGACCTGGAAGACATTTTAATTATCTATCTAACATCTTGCTATTTCTGGAATTTTGACTGCGAATGTTTCTGACATAGTGTTTCATGGAGTATCCTTTCCTCATACTGTGCTTTTTTTATACTCCAGATGTACAGTAAACAACAAAAGCTTGTTTTATCTTTTACTCTCCATCAGATGAAAGTGAAAGATGACTAAAAGGAAAAAAAAAAAACTTTTAAAGAATATATTTTAATCATAGATATCCTGCTTATGATTTAAAAGTCCCATAACAATCTCAAATATGCTTTACCAAATAGACCCAAGCTACACACAATTGAGAAATCCAAACATTAACACTGCTGTAAATAAATCTAAAAAAAAAATCAGCAAAAGAACCCTTACATCTTTGTCATTTTGCCAAGCAAAAATATTTAAATTTTTGGACATCATTATTATTTTAAATCAATTTTAGCAAATTTCAGTACCATTCTGTCAAAAACTAGCAGCACAGGAAAAAAATAATCTCTGTGATAGTCATAAGCATGTTTTGATTCTGAGTACATAAGTAAGAGCAACTTAATCGCCAGGGTGATTTTCCAAATGTAATCCAGCCTACGGGATAATACTCCTTCTAATAATATGCGAGTGAGAACCTAAATGCAGCGTATGAAAGGTAGATACCAGTTTTACAGTGGAATGTCTTTAAGTTTATATTAGAGTGACCACATAGATGTTATTTTTAAAGCGTGGAGTTATTACATTTTCTGAATGAGAGATACAAAGAAATTTGGACAGACTCAATCTGTGCCGAGTGCTTGAGTGGTTTCTAAAATTGCCTGATCATTTAAATTGAAGCAATGGTTTAACATACCTAAAGTCTCGTCAAAAGTTTTCTCAAGTTTCTATTTCCTAGATTGGTCCCTGGGTTTAATTGATTTGAAGCAAATGAACGATATCTGCCAGGCCAGGTTTTGACCTGTAGAAAGTGTCTACGCCGTGAAAGTGACTGCAGTGATGGGAGGCGTGAGCTGGTGAAGATCTTAGCTAACGAGGCAGAGCTGTGCTGAGCAGCTTGCCCAAGCAGGGTGTAGGTTTGTTCCCCACGCCGTGCTCGCTGCTGCCCTTGGCAGGCTCCGGCGGGAGGCGTCAGCCGGAGCCCCGCAGCGTGCAAACACGGCTGGCATCTGAACCCCAGCCTTCGCACGGCTGGCATCTGAACCCCAGCCTTCACACAGCTGGCATCTGAACCCCAGCCTTCGCACGGCTGGCATCTGAACCCCAGCCTTTACACAGCTGGCATCTGAACCCCAGCCTTCACGGCATCTGGTGCCCAGCCCTCTGCCCACGCGGGCTGCGTCCTGTGACACTTCAGTGTCACCGTGCCCCCCACCTTCACTCAGGTCAAGAATTCATTCAGGAGTCCTAAAAAAGTTTGTAAAAGAAGTCTCTAAACTAGGGGTGGGGCTGTGTGAGGTAGGTTTATAAATACGATCTTTTCATGCAAGGAGAAGAAAAACAAAATAAAATGAACCAGTGAATTCATATGTACTTTGCAAAACCAGATCGACCACTTTGACGACAATCTAGCTTGGTTTTGTGTGCAACATGTACTTCTGTAAATTAATCAATTTATTCCTGCATCCATAACCTCACATTGAGTGAGAGTGCATCTTTAGAAAGCCTGCAGTCATGTCAAACTCATTTTATATGAAGGGCTTGATCTGATATCCTGGTGCTTGGTAGCAAACACTTTCAGCAGAAGTTATTAAGTTAAACAATATTAATGGAAAAATAAGATATATTGCTATTCTATTTACACTGTCAACCAATAGATGGCTGTTAATAAGTCTAGCAAGAAGAGCTGCAGGAAATGATTCCTGTATGTTTTGGCTGCTGCCTATTTTCTGTTCACCTGAGAAGAAATGGGGTTTTGGAAGCTGATGCAGTCAGCTGTCCTTCAGCCGAATTATGAATTATTTGTGCCACGGGTGCAGGGACAGCTCAGGACCACCTCTGTGTATTAGCTCAAGTGCAGCAACGCAGAAGCTGCTCTCGGGAGCAAGCAAGTACAGCTGGTCTCCTGCCACAGAGGGCCTGAGCCAATATATCTGCTAGATCTATGATGGTTGTGTACATGCTCAGCTCCAGGCTGTCTGGCTGTGTTTCCAGGGAAGGAGGCAGAGGAGAGGTAAGTTATCTCAAAGCCCGTCAGATCCAGCTGGGGTCTGCTAAGTCCACTCAGGTTGTGCCCATTGAATTGGAACCCTCTTTTGGTAGCAGCCAGATTTCAGAAGGGCTGTTTTGGATAGGTATATGGCTGTACTAATGTATGGACCCATTCACGTCTAACACTGACCTTAATATAATAAACTCTGGGAAACCAGGTGCTTAGGGCATAATACAGGTATACTGAATAGCTCTGCGGGAGACAGCTTTGATAGCACAAAACTCACACTGTTTTGGTGCTAATTGGTTAGTCTAACCGAACCAAGTCTGATTTCTCACAGAGGTGCTGTGAGATATATGTGTACTGTGCTGGGTTTATATTTTGTAACACTTTTCTTCTCTGGACATTTGCATCAACTGTAACTAATTCCTTCATTCTCAGAATGAAGAGTTGAGTGTCTTTGGAGAGTTAATGGCACACACCCACCTTACACACAACTAGCAGGAGCTGCTGCAGAACTACACAAACTGCTGTGGCACCGCCTCTAAGCTGAGTAAATGCAGAGCATCTGGAGCAGCTTTTGAAAGCACCTTATTCTACTTGAAAATACTGATTTACTGCTTCTTCCCAGAAACACCATCCAAGCCTTGCTCTCCTTGCAGCATGGGAGTATTTAAAAACATGTATCTGGGGCAAAGACAGCTTTTAAAAATGTCTTGCCTACTCAACTTTGATTTTGATCCATAAAGTCACCTGCACTTAGGCAAGTTTTTATAATATGGGAGTTCACAAGAGTTTTCTGAGTGACCATCTCTGCACACGTGGCCATATACTAAGGTCACCCATGCAAGGTTTTGATTGTTAGTGCTCTGATACGGTAACAAGTCATGGGTCTATCAAAACTCACTGCCATCTCTTAGCCATGCAACCTTGTGCTGGCAAAAACAAATGCAGGGTATTGAATTTGCAATAGGATTTAAGTTAATAGACTAGTGACAGCCAGGTATGATAGTGCCTGAAAAATTCTGGGAAAACACATACCATATCTCATGCTCAGAATGAAACATATTAATGTCTGAACCAGGGTGGAGAAAGTTCTGGGCTGTCCTCTTCCCTGTTCTGCCCAGGAGGGATTAACATCAGCACTCACCCTGGGAGCTGTGCACCTGTGGGGCTCAGCCCCACCCTGGATGGGGCTATCAAAAGCTGCAGGCTGGGCTTCCTGGCTGGTTGCTGGAGGGAAGGAGTGAGGTAGCTCTGTGTTGGCCAGGAAACTGCTGATTTGGAGAGTTTTGCTGTGCTGCTTTGGCTTGGAAACCGAAGGAGTTGACTGGAAGAGGTAAGTGATTTACATGGGTATTATGACCATGTGCTCATGTTGGGTAATGGTGATGCTTTAATGGGGTGGCAATAAGCAAGAGGGGTTTGTGAGAGAGAGAGAGCGCGCACAGAATTAGGTTAGCCTGTTGAAGTGGTGACTCCTGTGGCTCTTGGCTTCTTTCACATCAGGATCTCTGAAGAGTTATATGTGTGAGAGGAGTTTTTGGCAGAGTGAAGGAAGAGTATTCATTCATAGCCATGATAAGTAAGAACAGGAAAGTGTGGACCTTTGAAAGTTTGCTGTCTGATTCCCTGAAAAGCAATTCTGCAGAAGAGATGCTCTTATATTCTTGAAAGACAAATGCTGGCCTGGTAAAGAAAAACAAGTTGCTGTGACGTGGATACTGTAAATGTAGCTGTGATAGGGAAATATAAACTTAATTTTTGATAAGAGCTTCTGTTTTGGCTGGTGTAGGAATAGTGAGTTCAGTTCCTGCTTTTTGACCATTTTGGATAAGCATTGTGTAGTGTTTCAAATCAAGTGGACTGATGGAGTTGCCATACTGGGAGGCTAGTTTTCTGGTGTTGGGTGATGGAGCTGGGTTGGGTTTTTTGTTCTTTAGTTTAAGATTGTTTTCTTTCTGGCGTTCTTCAAAATTCAAAGTTTGTGAAGCGCAAAGAGTAGTAGGTGAAATGTCCAGATATTCCATATCTTTTTTCTCTCTGCTGTGAAAGTAGCTTCAGAACTTGAAAGACTGTGTATTCTACATAATCATTGCTAATCCAAGAATTCAATACACGTGAAATTGCTCCAAAGGTTAAAATGTCTTATGTGCCAACACAGTAAGTTTCCCTTGAGGTTCTGTCAGGACTGAATTTAAATGGCTTTGAGTCAGGTAATTCCAGGCCAATTAGCTTCAACCACACTGAACCTGGAAAATTGCCTCTTTCAGGAAGCGGCCAGATTCATGCCTAGAAAACCCCACTCGTATTCTGCTCCAGAGGCTGGGTATAAATCTTTTGTGTTCTCATTAATCTTTTAAGCTAGGGAACATAAACATCTGGAAGCTTGCACTTTCAGAGTTCTGTAACAACATCTCCAACTGGTTATTTCACTTCTTTTGTCTATAATAATGCCCCATTTCATTCCCCATGTATTATTCATATATACCTTAAATTTAATCACCAACCCACTAAAGTTAAAATCACACTACACCTGAAATATAAACACCATCACACTGGAGTTGAGAACACATTATGACTTATCCATAATTACTATCATGCTGAGGTAAGGTTCCCACCTTTTCTTGTGATACCGCCAAGGCTTTTCTGGTTATTGGTGTCTTTTCGTACCTGTATAACAAATGCAACCTTTTACAGTTCTTTTCCTCTTGGGTCCTTCCCTCTCAACACAGGGAAATTTTTCACATTTCATGCTTAGCCTTCTAGTTAGCTGTTTTCTGCCACAAGTGAAAGTTGTATTAGCCAATTAAGAATGTGCTGCCTTTGCTGAAATTACTCTGGGTGTGTCCTTGGTGTTCCCCCAGCAGAAGCACCACCGGAGGCTCCTTGTGTTACACAGGGAACATCTTTAGCAATGAACCCAGACAATGTCCTCCTGTGCCTGAGCTGGCAGCTCTGAGCGCATCCTGCCTGGCAGTCCCCGTCTTCACTGGCTTCCCAGACAATTTTGTGATTTCAATAGTGAACAAAGATGCTACTATAGACTTGGCAGAGTATTTCTACAGATGTCTCTTTGGTACTGTTGGGATGGGGACTATAACAGTGCCCCTGTGCAGCGGGACAGTGTGCTGTGGTGGATTGGGGCCCTGCCTGTGCTTGCGTGGCAGGGACGTTCTGCCAGAGCCCTGAATGTCCCCGTTACCAGTGGTACCATGGAAATAAAGCTGGGCTTGGAGGTTGGGCTTTCTGTTTGATTACCAGATCTTACCTGGAAGTCTGTGAACTTGCTGGTCTCTTACCTATTCTGAGTCTTGGGTTTCTACAGATATTTAGTGTTGGTTGCATGTTTTCTCTGTAAGTTTTCTGAGCAGCATAATTTCTTTTTTTTTTTGTTCTTGGTTCTGTAGTTTGTTCAAGCCACATGTGCTACCCAGCTATCTTGAGTTTGGACGTTGCCTCCTTATAACACATATATGCATACATAATAGAATATGTAAATTACATATATAAACACCATATAATACAATATTAACACATATTATTAAACACAATATACAGTAAGAAGCAATGAATTTTGGGTGGACAATTTTTGCAGGACTGCACTTATATCTTTTTTTTCAGCTTGTATCTTTGTAACACCACCTAAAAAACCCTCTGCTTTTGAGGAGAAAAAACCGACTCAAAAATTCAGGCAGAAAGTAATTACAGTTAAGTGGCCTAAAAGATGTTTAGCCACAACATTTATTTGGTATATAACTAGTAAGTATCAAACACATTTAAATAAAAAGTGCTGGAAGTCTGTTCTTTGAAGATTCTTTGATTCTTTTTTTTAATGGAAAACAAATGCAAGTTAAATGCAAAAAAAAAAAATAAAATCCTTGTGTTTGTTAAAATGTTGATGCTTTGTTTAGTTTCTCTGTGTTTTCTCATGTTATATATGAAGGTAATGTGTACACTTGGTGCTTTATACCGAAAGCTGAACTTTCCTCCAATCTTTGCAATACCTGGGGTCAACAGTGCATAAATGGAGTGAGAAAAATTTATTTTAATTTGTTGTCTGGCTATAATTAAAACCACTAATGTTGTTCTAATGCTGCCTTTGTTACAGGAATCACAGCGGTGAGCGCTACATCTCACCTTATGTTATCTTCAAGAAGCTTTTCATGCTTATGTATTTAATTATCTAGCTTTCTTTTAATGTATTTGTCAAGCAATCTTAAATATATTATTGCAATACCATATCTGCAATAGTATCTCCACATAAACAAATGTGCTTTTTAACTACAGCATTGAGAACTCCCTGTGGTAGGATTCCCAAACTGCTCTGCAGGTTGCTGGCTACAGCAGACTACCAAAACAAATCTCTTACCACGATCAAGGTCAGAGCCAGGTCAGTCATTCACAGAATATTACATCTCTTCTTGGAGGCAGGAAGCATTTGATATTTGATTTCCCTATGCACCGTTCTTTGATGGATTTTCCTTTTCTTTCCTGCAGAGGGAAGAAACTGTTATGTTAAAACTGTTTTGTGTATTTACATATAATGACTGATATATATTTAATACTGATAGTGTCCTGGAAAACCATTAAGAAAATGCATCTTCTGGCTCTGCAAAAGTGTGTAGTATGCTATTATGCTGGAGCCTAAGGTGATCCTTTGTGGAAAAGTGCATTCACACAAGGACACTGGTCCCAGTGACTTGCATTCGCAACAGCTACTTCAGTAAATGTTTAATCCCCAAATAGACTTCAGCAATGATTTATGAATTATTTAGGAGAGAAAAACTGCTACCACTTTAGGTGGCTAAGTTACCTGGATAACTACACTAGGCAAATTTGCCAGGGTATGACCAAGGTTTCAATTTTCTGTATATTTATGTATATATGATTGCGGAAAACCAGCTGGCTAATGTTGTGGCTGAAAACTGAGGAATGTGTATGCATACTTCAAAATCTTTTGGTTCAAGAGTTTTGATAGCAAAAATGCCAAAAAGATTGCTAAACCTCTGGTAGTACTCCTATTTCTCATTGCACGGTCTTCTCACTGTTTTAATTCAGAGTTGATAAATGCTTATATTGCGCAGTGTTGTTATGTGGGAATTTTATTGTGTGGGTGTTGGTTTTTTTTTCTTGCATTCTACTTGATTTACTTTGCCCTTCCCTGGCTCTTAAATGCTAGGGCTGCCAATATCTTCCAATATAAGGAAAAATTGAAGATCTGGATAGATTATGGTATATCTTGCTTTGTTATTAAGAAAGTGGTCTGTTAGCAGCATGCTGTGAGTGTTGCTGTACTGGAATGGAGGAAACAACTGGGTTTTTACTCATAAAACCAAATTAACTGAAATCAAATTGCTATCTGTGAAAAGATCAGGGCATTGCAGAAAGTCCAAGATGAAGTGATAGATGGCAAAATGTTTTACTGAACTTGGCAGCAATGATAAACACGAGTCCCTGGTAGATCACACGCATACTGCAATGCGAGAGCCCTTCCTCTTGCTATCATAGTCCTTCATGAAGAATCTCAATACACAACCAATGACTAATGGACACTAAGACCAAGATGCATTAAGTTAGAGGAAGACCCTGGAGAAACCAAAGTATATGTCATTTAATTCTATGCTAATTTGATCAAGTGCAGAAATACTTAATTTTAGTAAGTGACTTCTATGTTGCTTATACATACCTGGTGCTCAAGGTACTTGAATATTTAGAGAGATTGAATTCGAAATCCCCACAAACTATGATCAGCAGCACATTATTCTTAAAGCTGCATGACAAAACATGGAATATATCAACTTTGAAACAGTTACTGGAAATCTTGTGTGCAACTGATTTAGCTGTACCCCAAATCTATGCAAAAAAGTATAATTTTTTTCAGTGTAAAGCTAAGGAAACTTGGGCAGTGTTATCTGGATTGCAAGCAGTCCAGAGTAGTAAAATGGTTGCGAGTATGAGTAACAATCTGAGTTTAACCTGATAAGTAGAAAGAAAAATAAAATGAGGAGTTTCGTGATCACACACTCTCATAGTTTTCGTGAGGATAGACACTGCTTAATTCTGTACAAGCAAGTCCTGTAACAAAGGCTACCTGTTTATGTGTACATAAGGAAGAAAAATAGTGGGTTTTTTTGTTTTTCCTGATCCAGAAGTTTAAAATGAAACTAAATAACCCTGAGCTAGACACTACAAACAGCACAAGTTTAAAAACAGTGCAGTGATATGCTCATTCTCTGCCTTCAAGTTGTAAAACTTGAGACTTGTTCTCAAGATTCTGCTCCTTTAGCATTTGCAGAGATTCAGTAGCTTAAAAAAGCCAAAACACACACACAGAAGCTTGTGGAAATGCATATTTGACTCATCAAAGCTTCTTCTTGTGTATCAATTTGCTCTGTTGCTTGAGGTGAAAGATGGTGCATGGGGCATGGCTGTGCCTGGATGGGTAGAGTGTAGTTTGGAAAACGCAAGTTCCCTTATCTTGTTAGGCTTTGGTTGCCAGTGGAGTAAGGGAACACATACATGTATTGGTGGGACATGGAAAAAATGGCTGGATACTTCTTTGAATGCGTCTATATATAATCAGGGCCAGAGAGAGAAGACAATCTTGTCTCCATAAATTGCTCTGCCAGTGGTTATATGTGCATGTTAATTAGGATGCCTTAAATGCAACAGCCTCCTAAATAACAAAATAGCTTGACTAATTTTGGTTTTTAGGCCCAGCCCAAAGCAAAGCAGAGTCTAGTCAGGGTAGCCTGCAAGTTGCATGTGCCCAAGAGAAGCTCTAGCACACTTGTGCTTCAGACTTATGGTTCCCTGTTTCCACTGACTGTACTAGGAATGAATTAGATGATGACTGAGCTGATGTAAATCATGTCATGCTTGATTTATTAGAAAAGAGCCAAATACCTCACTGTTGCTTGGTCTTCCTAACCTGGCTGTGCTGAAATCCTGGGTCGTGTAAATGGAAAAGCCAAAGATTCTTCTGCTAGCTTGACAAAGTGTGTAATCCAATGATAAATTGTACTTATTTTGGCATTTGTGTCTCGTTATTCATGAGAGATGAAGACTAAAATATGAAGTAAATCCTAATATGGAGTGTCTGTGATGGATGGTTGGCTTTCTCTTATTGTTGCTTATAGTCCTTTAACTGCTTGTCATTAAAGACTAAG
This sequence comes from Calidris pugnax, assembly GCF_001431845.1. Lineage (NCBI taxonomy): Eukaryota > Metazoa > Chordata > Aves > Charadriiformes > Scolopacidae > Calidris > Calidris pugnax. Next base: position 293,768 of record NW_015090936.1, read on the forward strand.
ATGGTAGAAGAGGAAAACTGCCTTGGAAGCTTTTAGGGCTCATTACCTTCTTATTTATTCTCTTAGCCTCCAGTGTCCTGAGAAAGATATTAAAATCTTTGTTCTTTTTGGAAAATATGCTAAAACCATAATCTTCAGTAATTTCTTTGTAATCAGTTTTGCAGTTTAACTGACCAAGAAGCTGAAGTTGAGCTCAGGGATGCCAGTCACTTTCTATAGTTATTTTTTGGATAGTGAGTTTGGATATTGAAGACAGGCAGTTCTGCAAGTCTTTCATAAGCATGGTGACTGTCATTCACAAAGCTATGGATGTGATTTTCATCACTTGCATTAAATCAAAACCTGAAAATGTAGAGACTCTCTTCTGTTGAGGAAACCTGTAGGTGCTGGATTAGTGCAATAAATACAGTGGTCTTTCATCCAAGCAGCCTCCCTCACTGAAAAAGAAACACATAGATGCACATAATGTACCTTTTTGGTTTCTTCTCTACAATTATGCTAACAAGCTTCATGCTGAGAAAGGATTAGGGCTGATGGACAATCAAAGACAATGCTTCCTTCTTGGTAAAAAGGTGTGAAAAGATATAGGCACTAGAGCTGGAGTTATTAGGCATACCTGCAGGAGGCCATATGACTAAGTTAGGCCACGAGAGACTCAAGTATAGAAAATGCTTAGTCACTATTCTAAGCTCTTCAATGACATCTTTAACACCTTTTGATTCGAAAGGAAAAGCCACAATGCAAATATTCCCCCGGCAGGTTCTGCTCAGTGTTTGCGGCTCAGCGGGGCAGCACGACACCTGGCTGAGTAAAATTCCCAGTGGGAGACCTGCACTCGCCCTGCCAGCGGGGCACGGGCACCTGCAGGCGCTCAGAAAGCAAAGCTGAAGATTAAAGAGGCAGGAAGGTCCTATGGAATAAGCCCTCTGCCAATTTCATTCTGTATTCCGTAGTAGGAGAGGAGTGAATTAAAAGGTAGAATCAAAAGAAATGTTATGTAAGTCCCTCTAATACTTTTTATTAACTGTATTATTGCTTCTTTGGAGCACTTCAAAGAATAGCCAAAGCAAGATGGTCAGGGAAAGGCAAAAATTCTTGTTCAATTGCCTTACCAAGCAATTATGGCTTATTTTTTTTTTAAATAAAATTTAGACACACTTTGGTTTTCTTGGTCTTTTAATCAGCCTTTCCTGAAGATATTTCACTTTAATTTCAATAAGAAAGATTTAAAGATTGGATCAATTTTATTTCTTCTTTGTAGCTGGCTATTTATTATCCCTTTTAAATTTATTCCCAACTTTGTGTGCAGTTCTTTTGGAACACCATAATTATATCTTGCCTGCTCTCTGACTATACGGACTATTGATACTAGCCTGTGAAACCCAGTGGTCTCCAATTGAACTAATCATAAAATACTATGTAAACATCTCCTTGCATCAAGGATATATATAAAGTTACATTCCACACAGACAATGTGAAATAAAAATATTGTAACTTAGAAATGGGTATCTAATACAAACGTTATTAATGTACCTCCCAAAGACTGCTCAGAGGCAAAGGTGACTGCAGGGGCGGAGGTAGATGGTTACAGGCTGCCTTCTCTAACATCTGTGTAAATAGTGGAGTGGTGGCCCCTTGAAGTTACAAGGGCTGCAGTTTCAAATATTAAACTACAAAAAAGTCTGTCTGTGACTGTACTAAAGAAATTGCCTCTAGTATCTTTTCTTTTTTCTTTCTGGCTGCTGGTATTAAGAAAAATACCAGAAGACCACCAAGGAAGAAAGGGGCAGGGAAAGGACATAAGCATAATGAATGCCAAGATTTAATTGACACAGTAGCAGCTCGTACTGTCTGTTCTCTTTCTGGAGATGTTATCCTTTGCATGTTGATAACACTAATCTTCTGAAGAACCGTATTGAACTGACTCATAACCCCCCCCCAATTATTAAAAAAAACCCCACGTTTATTCTTTAAAAATTATTCTTTTTTCCAAAAGCCAAATATCCTGAATAGAAAACAGCAAGCAGAATGCTTGGAATAAGTTTTGATATCAAGGAGAGACACTTAGCTGTTAAAATTAGCCTTAAAAGATGATTGTTGTTGTAGAAGTACCAGTAGTCTAGAGGAAGGATATATATAGGGGGTTTCAAATGGGAAACTAGGATGCTGGAGGATTAGGTTTCACTCTATCTCTTCCAATTTTCCTGTTAGACTTCCCTGAAAGACTATTTTCTTGTAATTCACCTATGCCTGATTTCTTTCACCTGCAATTTCAACTTCTGTTTGCAAACAGGTGTCAAGATACCAGTGTAAGAGGGCAAATACGACCCTGTGTTACAATTTATAAATTGGTACAGAGAGTATCATTTTAAAGATGTACAGAAAGAAAAAGCAGTTGAATAGAGATGCGGCCTGCCATGTATGTAGAAAGATAAGATAGTAGTCTGGAAATCACCAGTTTCTAAATTTCAGCATTTCCATTTTCCAAATACGCAAATATCAGTAATAACAAAGGCAGAAAACTTGAATCTTTCCACTGCTAGCAGTCATGAGTTTAATATCAATGACATCTGATTATAATTCATCTAAGTAACAATTCTGCTGCAAAAAGCAATTTTCAATAAATTTGGGTAGAGCATGTATAAGAAAATATTGGATTGGAACTTTTTTCTGCACATTGGAAGTATTCTGACATTATTTTAGAGGTTCCCTTAAATGAGAAGTCTCCATGGTACTTGGGGAATTTATTTATGGAAATTGTAAGGTCTAGCAATGATCTAGAGAGATTTTTCTCTGAATCACCGCAGGTGATTTACGTCCATTAATACCACTTTGAATATTTCCTTCTCCCCTTACTTGGGTTTTTCCATTTTTCTTAAAAGCAAATATTTCAGAGCAATCCAGATTTAATTTCCAGTCTAGACTGAAGCTTTTATCTTCCAACTTCTGTTGGGGGTGGAAGGGAAGGCACACAGGGACAGTGAGGGAACATGGTACAGAACTGCTAATACCTAAGTGGTAAGGTAACTTACCTGGTTAGTGCAGAGGTTGAGTTGGATTTTAACATTGGGAGGTAGAAGGCAAAAAATCAGAAAGTTCATAATCATGCAGATATAACTATTTTATGCACAGCATGCCGTTTTTCTCTATAGAACTCCCATAAGTCACATTGACGGTTTTCTCCATTACAATGTCAATGGCAAAAAAACCCACCACAAAACAAACAAAACCCACCAAAAAACCCAAATCGAAAACCTCAAAACAACAACCAACTAAAACAACTAAAAAACCCTAAAAACCCAAAGACTGAATTTTTGTGACTAAATTTGTGTTTTGGCAAATGCGGGCTGCTGAGGTTAACTATTTCATTTTAAGAACCTAATTTTTTTCCAAAAGAAACCCAATACTATTCAATTAAAAAAAACCAAAAACTAAAAACTCCAACCAACTCTTCTTTCTGTAATGTGGCTTGTCATAAGAGGCTCACGTGGTACAGTACAGCCTAGTGAAGATGTACATGACCCACCTTAGAGCAGACACACAGGATAACCTGAGTGCATCTCCTGTGCACCAATACTGTCTCCAGATCGTGAAACAGACCATTAAACACTTCACTGTGTACAACTGCACTCATTTCATCAGAAAAAAACAGTTTAATCATGCCTCATTATAACATTTGAAACAGTTGAGTCCATAAAGATACAAAGGGGGTTGGAACTAGATCATCTTTAATGTCCCTTCCAAGCCAAACCATTCTATGATTGTATGAAAGTTAAATTTGCACTGCAAGAATGCCAATACTTTATGTATTTGAAGATTTTGAATGCCAAGCTGGCAGCAGGTTGGTCAGAATAGTATAACTGAATTTTAGTCTACTATGTTTGTCTATATACGGTACAGGTATGAACTTAATGTTGGAGATCACTCTCATTGCTTAGCATTAGCATCACAATTCTTTTTCTTCTACCATGATATTATTCAGATGAAGATTTTTAGGCAAAACTCAGTAGGTATCCAGCTCAGCTGAAGCCATGCAAGGAAGGCAGAGAGTAAGATATGAAATTAAATGAAATCCTTGAATTTAGGAAAAAATTACTCTAACCATTGGGCTATTGCATTAAAAAAAGAAAAAGTAGCTGAATTTTTGCAGGATACTTTTATTGGAAAGATAACTGCTGTGGCATGTGCTGGGATCAGCAGTGTGTCTGTGCTGACATGGTCCAGGACATGGGAAAAGAGGCAGGAATGCCCTTTGTTTTGGCTCTAAATGTGAGTAGAGGCGTGTGCAGGTGAGCTCTGGGTTCTTTAACGTGCAAGTATGTGCAAGCCCAGGCAGAAAAGTTGTCTGGAAACAGTTGTTTAAAACAAAAAAAAATCAAAATACCCTCAACAGCTGTGGCACGTGGTGTTTTAAGGGGGTCCTGTGTTGAGCTCTGCTGTAGAGCAAGCTATTGACTGAACTGCTCTCTTGAGCTCAACCAGTTCAGGGACCTGGCCCCTGGTTTGTGTTTCCATCTCTGAGGAGGAGGACTGGGTTGAACAGCACGGCAGCCCTGGGCTGCCATTGGATGCCTCTTCCCAATAGCTTTCAGACATGTAAGAGGATTTCTTCGTCCTCGCTCATGGAACAGCTGTAGAAAACTGGTACTGGATGAACTGCCTGCTTTCAGCTGAATTTAGACCAATATTTTTACAGCCTTATGCTGCTTTATTGACAAGAATGTAAGCATATCTTTTTTTATTCTATCAGCATTTACAATTTCCCAACTTTTTAATTGGAAGTTAATGATGTACAGCTCTTCTAGTAACTAAATGAATATTTGAACTGCTGCAAGTTGCTTTAATAATTGTTCAGCTAATCATTTAAATTATCAAAGATCTTTACTTGTGCAAAGTCATATAAATGGTAAAAATTAAAAATTAATCAACTTGATTTACGTAACTAAAAGCTGCCATCTAATGGATATTTTTCAATAAGAAGACAGCAGTAATTATGCTGAAAAAATATTCGTTCCTGTAGTTTGAACGATTATAGCAATTTCCACCAGGGGATTTCGCAGTCAGGTTCCAGTTCTGGGCAACAGTGATTAATATAATGGTTATTAATGAGAATTCATTTTTGTACATTGAGGGGTGTTTGGGTGTCAGTGTTCCAAAAGCAATGCGGTTAGCATATTAATTATAAAAGATACCATTGGACTGGTGACTAAGTAACTATATTGATTTTTTTTCTCGTTTTCTGTGATGTGAAAGGTCAATTAGACTTATAGAAACAATGGAGCCTTTCACAGCAGGAACCATCGTTTCTCTGTGCTGACATCTTTTTAACCATGTACAAAGTTCATTAAATGTGGAAAGGTAGTAACGTTAAAAGGAAGAAAGTGATTGGGTCAGAGGTCACAAACCATGGCAAGCTGACAGCCTCTTGTGGATTACGCCACAGGAGCTAAGTAATAGTGAGAATTGCCTTTCAGGTTGCCCACTGGGACCAAGGGGAATGAAGTCATAAGCAGCTAATACTATTGGGTTAATTAAAAGGAATATTGACAGAAGCTTTGTTTGTCTTGTGCTGAATGGGATGCTGTTAACCAAGTATTTTATTGGGTTACATAACATTAGCGAATTTTTGTCTTAAATAACAGATTGCCAAATTTTAACGTCCATGGTGTTCTAGTAAACAGGTATTGAACCGAACATGCCTGACACTTGTACAGACTTCTATTTCACTGTCTCCCTTCATATGACATGCTGTCAGATGTAACCCATTCAAGTCATTTTCCTTTCCATTGAAGTCTGCTCTCCCAGGTGTTAATGTCCAGACATTTTCACAGGAAGGTTGCAAGCAGCTAAAGCTCTCCTCTTCCTGAGATATCATGGCTTACTAAATATAACTGGAGTGTCCGCTGTCATTCTGTTCAGTTGCTTGGCCATTTATGGAGCTTTTACTCTTTTTAGCTACTATTTCATTTAAAACCATAAGATTCGAAGCATGTAAAACAAAACAAAATTCCCAGTGCTAAGGACAAGAGGTCCTGTAATTTAGGACTTGATTTGATTCTTGTTATTCTAATGTTTGTAGAACAGCCGAGTAAAGCATTTGTGATCATCCTGGTGAAATTAATAACTTTAACAGCACATCTGTGAAGATTTTAAAATTGATTGCTCTTGCTGCATAAAAATGACAGGTTTTCATACTATATGTTCAAGAAAATAACCCTACATTTTTATAAGTTTTCAAAGTGTTTTTCTTCACTGGAATGCTGAAAAAATTAATTAGAAGCTAGATGTGACTAATTTGCTTGTAGTCTTCATCTCAAAACATCAGGGTTTTTACTTTTCCTTGCTAAAAAAGAAAGAACTTGATGTGAAGTCTCCATGTAGCAATATGTGTCTGATTGCTTCGAATTTTGTGTGATCGTTCTTTGATTTCAAAATGAGCTCAGAGCTGGCAGTGCAGTGAAGATGTACAGGTAGACTTCAAAGCTGACTTTCTTCTTCCGTTTTCCGTTCTGACACTACTGTCCCTTTGGTTTGTTTTGCAGAAGCCTACAGTAATACATACTTCATTATCTGACAATGTTAGCAAAAAAATGGGAGCAGAAATATAATTACTCTCTTCTTTCATATCTCGGTTGATAAACAGCGAAGATGAAATCGCGCCTTACAAAAGAGGAGCGTTATCAACTGTATTTACATAAGAAAAATGTAAAAGCATGTACTGCTGTGATATAGCTAGATTGTTATGAAATAGTAATTTCTACCTTTCAAAAACTGTTCCTTTTGCAAATTGGGAGGAGTAGTGGGAATGTTAGGAAACTCGAAAGGAATTGTACACCCAAAGATGATTTGAGCATCCCATTTATGTTTGAAGGGTTGGATGACTTAAACTGAGAAAAGGACAAATTTGACGTCTGACAGAAGCTAGCCTTCTGATAAAAAAAAAAAAAAAAAAAAAAAAAGATTGCTAACTCCCATTATTGCTTAATGCGGTTGGCTAATTACTTGTTATTTAGACTAAAAATGCTACCACTAATGTTGTGCTAATAGCCAGCACTCTTGGCTAGGCTTTGGGGAAGAAATCTATTTT
>NW_015090936.1:300955-417343 GCF_001431845.1 Calidris pugnax
TTGACACTCGGCAGAAGGTAGCCCTTCGAAAAAAAAAAAAAAAAAAAAAACAAACCAAAAAAAACCAACCAAACAAACCATGGTCACGCCTTTCTGGGCTGCTTCAATTAAATAGGTATACAGCTGTAGACAGGTCTGTTTTGATAGTTACACAGTTGTGAGGGTGTGTGCTCTGCACATAGAATTCAGTTCATTAATGACAGTCACCGCGTTATTTCTTCAGTGATTATTCTTCCTTTTGGTGGCAATGTATGGATTACATTAAACACTTCACTTTGGGATATAATGATTGTCTTGTAAAAATCCATCCATTCAAAGCATCCAGGAATGCCCTGTAATAACAGTTTTGTGCTGGGTGTTATGTTAGGAAGTTAAACAGCTCATCTTGAAGGAAGTGTCCAAGCTCTTCAGAGTTGGTAAGGCTGATTGCACAACAGCCCTGTGAGATATAGAAATTCTACTGTCTAGTCTTGCACACAGGGATAAGGGGCAGAGTCTTGCCTAACATTTCACAGCTGTATAGTAAAATAGATATCTAGAGGCAGGGCTCTCATGTCCCAGGTTTGTATCCCGATTACAAATTCCTCTGCCCTTTTCTAAGGACTGGGTGCTATCTTGGTTGAGGTGGGGTCCAACAAGTAATAAACTTCCTGCTTCTATAAAAGCTGAATAGTAATTCCTCAGTGGAAAGCTCAGCAGACATAAAGAAGGTGAGATGGAAGAGCAGCTTCTGTTCGCGTATTCTGGGTCTCTGAGGTAAAGCACTATATGCGTGTTCAGTGGGTAAGCACTGTGCTCTAGAGAGAGATAACTTGACACTTGTATTCACATCTTTCACAGTTCTCATCTGCAAGTGATAACTTTTGACACCACTGCCTGTGTGTGAAGGGTACTGATGGCCAGAGTAATATACAGTTACTGTCCTCGTACTTTAAGGCTGGCACCTGAAACACGTATAACCCTTCTAATGAAATAGCTCTGTGGGTTTGCACTCCAAGCTTACGTGATCTAATTTGAAGGCAAGTAAGTGGGTCATATCTAGTACCTAAGCATGAGCCCTCATCATTAGTGTGCCTGTTATCCAGTGTTGTGTAGCATATCTGCAGGGGTGCAATCTTGCCTCCGGGTGTCCCTGATATTTGTGGTTACTGATTAGTTGCTGCCACTGGCTCTTCCTGATAAATTCCACATGTGGAGGCGAAGGCCTGCAGTAGCCTGATGTCATGATGCATTGGAAGTGTGCGACCAGGAGCTTTATCAGAAACACTAATTTGTACTTTTTCCATAGCTACTTTAGAAAGTTATACGTCTGACTTGTTGACTGAGATTTCCGTACAAAAGCAGCATTGCCCAAACTCCACCTGCGGCATGGGTTATACTTCAAAGATGCTGCTGCTTACAAAGCATGCTTTTGTCTCTACAGTGGTTTTACACCTGAATATCAAGTTGGCTGAAAAAGCAATGGGGTGCAAAGGATTATGAAACTAATCAGATTAATTCATCTCCCTTTGTACTGATCACAAATGAAGTATATTCTTATAGTGGCAAGGTTTTTTTGTTCTGAGGTGATCAAAAGGTTTTGCCCTGATGCATGTTAATTCATTTAAAAAATAGAAGTGTGGACCTGTGAGCTCAGTTGAGCATGGACCATTGCACATCAGCACCATGCATGTTCCCTACAGACGGGTGTAAGGCAGCTCCAAAACACAAGCTATAACTGCCTGACAGATGTCCCAGTGTGCCAGCACACCACTATGGTTTCCAGACAAGCACTGGCTCACACATCACCCTCCTGTGCTATGGATGTCTCTGTGGTGGCTCTTCAGCCAAGTGCTGAAATAGTTCATGTTCATTTAAGTCTGATAAATGCTTGATATCTGCCAGAGAGACTGCTTCAACATCCCATGACAGCCTGCTTTTCAAACAGTCTGTAGATCTATAGCCTTCCAAACACGTTGATTTTGTGAGGGGATGCGAAGCTCTTCTGCATTGCCCACTCTTTGTCATATTTCTGAAGCTCCCTATGAGCAGAACCTTTTACTCCTTTCATTCCCTGCAAAGACTTTTTGATCACGTAAGCTGAAGTCATCACACTTTTTCTGGAGATTCTCTGTTCCAGATCTCAAAGGTATTTTTTTTCTTATTTTGAAGAGTAGTTTTGGAGAAGGAACCTCTTAAGTAGAAAGCTCTGTTATTAAGATTACAGCTCCCTTGTAAGGTGCAATAGTTGGACAAAACAGCCTTCTATTTCTGACATGATTGCTTCTCCATGCACCTTTCTGTTGTCCTTCAGCTGATGTCACAGTTTCTCCACCTGCAAGTAACTGTCTTATTTCTATGCTTTATGAGAAATGAGGAAATTATGCAAACCAACTCCCCACTCTGTTACAATGTCATAAACTTGAGGAGAAATGAGCTTATTTATTTAGGAGGAATATGGCATCCCAACAGATGTGTGTGTCTGACCGTTACTTTTTCATTAAAAGACAATTGTTTAAGAAGAAAAGGGAAAATTAGTAAATATTCTTTCTTCAAACTTCTGTTTTAGGGATGCTAACTCGGTGCAGAATGTCATTTCATCGTGTCCACGGACTTTCTTATTGAAACTGTGGAAACTGGTGGGATTAAAGTGTGATTGCAAATGTTTGTGTGCCTAATGGTCTTCACTTTCTTCATAAAGATATTTGGTACCAACTGTTCATTTGGTATAGGGTTGTGGTTTGTTCTAATCTTGAACCAGATCCTCAGCTTTGTCTTGGTTTCTAAACTGTTCAGCAGAATATGAACTAAAGTATGTTGGTTTCTTGAAAAGCAAACTCAGTCTGGTTATCATCACATTCCAGGGGAAAAAAACCCTTTGTGTTATTCATGTATGTTATGATTGTACTTTTCTCTATTCAATTTAAAAAATAATTGTGAATATCTGCAATGGTGAAACAATGTCCTATTCTCTGTGAGCTGAGAGGAAATGATGTGCTGGTATCTATTTTCAGGTTCACTCTACTAGTTTATACCCCTGTTTATGAAAACGGAGAGGTAAGGGTTGCAAACTCCAAAAGTAAAAAAAGTATACCCAGTGGTAACCATAAATTGACAGAAGAATGTGTCTTCCCCTTGTTAACCTTTATGAAAATAATACCAGAAAACAGATTTTGAGATTCTGGCATTTTAAAATGCCACATTTAAAAACTAAAAAAGCTAAAATTTACGTTTCTGTTTTTCTTTAAATCTGAAAGATGAACCCCTTTGAATTACTTCCAGATACTTAGACCTACATACCAATACAAACTAGCAGGCCATTCCCCTTGACTCATTATCCTGACTCTGATCAAGGCTGGTATTTAAAAGAAATGGCTGAGTTATGGAGTAAACTGTCCACAGGGACGGCTTTTCCTCTAACCCTCATTATTTAGAGTTGGCTTATATTCCACAGCATGATGTTAAGCAACTAAGATACATCATCAATGGTAGGAACATCTCGGATCTGAAAAGCAATTTAGGCATGTTTTTAAAAACTTATTATAAATCAATGTACGTTTCTTAAATGGAAAAACCATGAAATTCTGGAACAAGTTTCTTTCAAATGTATATAGTACTGCGGTATAACAATTCTATAGGAACCAAACTTACTCTTATTAAAGTCAGGCTTCATCTAATAGCTTCCACATACTTCAGGGTGGAAAAAAGTTATATACAAATGTCCTCAGTCTTTTGGAAAGGCTGTGACCTGCATGATATTTAAAAGTCCACAGGAGTATATAGGAATGAACACAGCAGTTGTTCCTTCATAGTATGTTATTACAAAGAGAACTGGGGGTCAAATTGCATGAATGATAAATGGAAGGTGCTTGAAATGAGTTGGTTCTTTTTTGAACATTATACATTGACCTTGGCAGTTTTGACAATTACATCCATCATTTCTAAGAATCCATTCCAGAACACCCGTCTGTTCTCTAATGTGGCCAAGTAAACAGGATTTGTGAATATACGAATCAAAGATTGATCTCCTGTGTCTATACACTGATTAACAGTTGGTTTCTTGGTGCAACTTTTTCATTCTATGAATTATGCGAAGATCATAATTCACCATGGCACACCTGTAGACAAGCATGTTGGAATGCTTTAATCTTCACTCACAAGGTCTCGGTAGGATCAATAGTTGGCTTCTGAGTTTGATAAGCAAAATGGAATAAAACCATTAAAAAGCACATTGTACACAGAAAAAATGATGTTTCACTGCCTTAGTGTTCCCCCTAGCAATGGAACTTGCTGAAGACAAAGATGGGACAAACCTGGGAAAAACTTACCCTTGAACATTAACATTCCCAGGCACTCAAAAAGTAAAAATAAACATTTCTGCTTAGAAATTACAGCTTATCTATCTCAGACTGATCATGTAAACAGGCCTTGCAATCCTAAGACAGGTAACAAAGCATGCTCATAACAGCAGTGTTTAATGGGGAGGTATTCTTGAGTAATAACTTCTTCTTCATCAGAACAAGGTGCTAAGCTGAATCAAAGTTGGCGTGCAACTTAGCAGTACAGTAATACACACAGAATCATCTGTGCACACACTTATTGTATTTCTTCCAGTGTGCTTCCACATATTCTTTAACAAAAAACATGGAAAGCAATGCATATCTTCACTGAAGAGATGAAGGCTGAGATGACTGAAAACTTGCTCAGAGTATAAATGGATGCAAATTGAGTCTGGAGTTGCAGAGTGATGGCACTAAAAGCTCTGTCCTTTCCAAAGGGGTCCAAGTAGGGACTATCCAAGAATAATTCTGCAATAATGGCAAAATGTGAGTTCATAGAATTAATGTAAGGGCATCTGCTATTGAGGCAAATCTAAAGTAGAGCTTTCTCTCACTTTCTCTTAGTTCTTAGAAGACATAGCAAAAGGGAGGCTAAGGGAAGGTCTAAGAGATAAGTAGGTGGCTGGTGTGAAAGAGTGCAAGCTTTGTGGACATGGGCTTAGCATGAGAGGTGAACCCAAAAATATATTCCATCTCTTTAGCTATGATAAAAAGATTTAATAACTTCTTTACTCTTTGACAGGTAATTGTGCAATAGTTGATTTTTTTTTTTTTTGGTACAAAATTACTTGAAATTGGAATACATTAGTAGAATGAAAGAGAATCTTGATTCTGTAAAAACTCACTCATTCGTAATTTTACTTACTGTTCTTTCACACTTTTTTAGTAGGACTTCTTAAACTTATGTGAGGCACACTAGTGAGTCTGTGAAGGAACTAGACTGAAAATGCCTACTAAAAATGGTCTGATTTGGGATACAAACTGTAGAAATTATGCATGTGAAGCACTGTAATATCAATAAAACACCTTTTGCCCTTGTTTTGATCCAAGTTATCTGTAGATGTATATGACATTTGAAAATGGAAAACTTAGTTGTTGGTTGTTTTTTTTTTTAAGCAAACCATCTTTTTCAGCCAACATAGTTTTTATTTTGAAGATGGAAGGTGCATTTAAAAATAGGTATTCAAGAGAAATGAGAAGTTCATACACACTTAAAGGACTTGCTTTCACATAAAACTTAGAGACTCAAGCTGAATAAATGAAAGCATACACAACCTTGCCCTAAATAAGATTCATTCTGAGATTTCTCTTCCATGTTCACAGAATGAACACAGAACTCCATGAGATTTTGGAGCCGAGCATCTGCTGGGAGCAACTTCTTATGAACAGCTCATATCCTATTTTCTGTGAGAGGTGTTGCCAACCTCCATTTTCCCTTTTTCCACCCCTGTTCTTTTTCACGTGCTGTGAGAATGTAATATCTCACAAAAGAATGTGATATTTCAAATCAAGCAACTTGTTAGCTCATGAAATCTCCTTAGTAGGAACATACCATTCCTTTCCTTACAATTTAGCTTTACAATTTTAGGTTAATACAGAAACTACTTTTGATACAGGTTCTTCTGGTTTTGGCTCCAAATCTACCCTTCAGTATTCTGATGTTCCTATATTTTTGCAGTTGTATGATGTGTCTTTAAAAAAGAACCTGCACAAAATCCATCCACTGTAACTAGGTCTGTTATTAATTTCACATATTACATTATAGGAAATGACAATCTACTACATTTGTGGTAAATGTCAGTGTGGTAAATGTATCTTTGTAACCTGGTAACCCTAACTGCCCATCAGTCTGGTGTAATAATATAACATTAGGAGGGAAGGGTGGAATTCAGTTACACGTCAATGAAGGCTGCACTATATTGCTGCTTTTTTGCGGTTTGCTTTAAAGCAGTGCCATTCATTTAACTCCTTATTAAGACTTCAAATATCATTATATCTGGCTCAAGTTTGCCAATATAATGTTCTAGAGTAACTGTTATTTCAAATATTACTGTCAAATGAACTTCTTGTAAACCACGGATTTTTTCATAGTTTTCCAGAACTATGATTCTGTACATTGGATAATCTTTTGCCATAGAACATTCCCCGCTACTGCTCTGGTTATGTGAGGTGATGTGAATCCTTGTTTAAATCAATATGATGTGACAGTGTCCATACTTACCAGGATTTTTTTCTATGTCTTGTGATATATAGTTTCTCTCCAGTGGTAAGTCTGACATTTGGTCTCTGTACCCTCAAAAGTTATCAGTGGATTCACGAAAACATATTATTTTATTGCACATATTCTGCAATGAGATGTTGAGCCATCATGCTCTCTTCTTATTCCTCTCTTTGGGAGTAAATAGTGACAGTTTAGATTAGGAACATTTAAATATTGCTGGCTATAGGTAAACCAGCTCTTTTGTTGTGCCCCTGCAATTCACAGGATGCATTTGGCAAGTTGCAATATTCTATGCATCTTTGTATTATGAACAAAGCATTTAGTTATATATTGCTTTGGGGCAACTTCAAGCAGAAAGCATGCAAGAAGAGTGGCTTTCTATAGAAAATTCTGTCTTGTCTCTAGCTCTTGAGGAATAGTACTACAAAAGCATTAAAATATTTATTAAAAAAAAGGGGCTTTTTTTTTCCACAGGGGGGGATGGGGGGAGCAGGGAAGGGGCTGGAATAGAGATTATGATCTGTGAATTGCTCTTCTGTTAGAGGAGAAGGCTACCTCCTATAACATCTAATCAGGTAGAGCTCTTTCATTCTGTGCCATGATCCAGGATTTCTCATTTTCATGTTGGGAACATGTGGTTCCCAACTTCTTTGCTTGGTGCAGAGTTTCAAAACAAAACCATTGATGTATACATTCAGAGGACTGAAGGATATTGCTTTAGTTCTTGAGTATATCGGGAACTGATACAGCATTTATAGTCTGCTAAAGCTTAACACAAAAGTGAGTAGGAAAGTACACAGACCAAATAGAAACATCTCACTGGTAATTCTGTGTGCCTGTAAGGGCAACTTCATCACTCATGGGAGTGGAAAGTTACCATCCGCGGTGTTCCTCCCCTCCTCCTCCTCTTGCACTGAGACCTATAAAAAACCCAAAATGGTTACGTGACAAAGAATTAAATAGATTGCAGCAGGTGGTATCACAGGTGCCTGCTTAATTCCAGTTGACACTGTCTGTAACTCAGTGACGGTGAAGGATGGAGATTCCCTAACTGCTAGTCAGAATTAGGGTAGGGTGAGGGGAGTCAGATTAATGGCTCTAGCTCAAGCCATGAGCCTATTACAGGGGATTATTATTATTAGTGGAATTAGACATACTGGAACAGACCACAGGTCTGTCCAGCTGAGTATCCTGTGACTGGGAGAGGCACGTGTTGACACATTGAAGATCTGCGGTGTTCCCTCACACCCCTCTTGATAAAGGCAAAACGGTCAAATCTGTGTTGTCTCTCTTGCTGGGACAGATAGAGGGAATCCTTCAGCAATCTGCTTACAGTTGGCTAATGCAAGCACAAAAAAGTTCAAGTTGAGACAAGCTTAGCGTAGCTGCTGCCATTGGTCAGGGAATGAGTTCCTCTCCAACCCACCGGCAGCGCTGCTGAATTTGGACCATAAGGCTCCCGGTTGGGAGCATCAGATGTCAGTGCGTGAAGGACATGCATGGGGCCCTCCTACCAGATGGGGTGCTTTGCTAATCAGTTAAATCTGCTTTAGCTGATCTTTTCATAGTATGGATGGAAACCAGATTTTTGAATTCATTGGAGCGGGATGGGAATATCTAGCAGCCAAATACAAAGACTTCCCTTCAGATTGTACTGCTGAAAAAGGAAGGATACAAGATTTAATTTCCCAAATTAAGGCAAATGTATGCATTAGATATAAGTGTCTGTATCTTTTTGTGATTGTTTTCATTCATATCTGCCTAGTTAGTGATAACTAGATAAAATTTATTGTGGTCAGGTGTAAACAGCTCTCAACTTTGTATGTTAATCTCTAATAGCAATGGCTTCCAAGAAAACTGATGTATCTTTGCTGAAAGACTGCAATGACCAACCTTGCAGATGACACCAAAATCATACACAATAGGCAGAATAGCTCCTTTTATTCTGTACAGGTCAACCTTCAGTGGCCTAATGAAAGCAAGAGGAGAATAGCTCCTGTGAGGATGACGTAACAGTCACAATTACGTCTAAAAGCAATAATGAGGTGCATAACCATGGCTGAGGAAGAATTTAGGCAAGTAAAAGATGGACCTGTGAAGAGCAGCCCCCAAAAGCTCAGGTGTAATGAATCTCAAGTACAAAGGGGTGGAGAAACATGAGCTACCTGTCCCTAGCTAAGGGAAAATATTATGAGCTGGGTGCTGCTATGGAAGAGAAGTAATCTAAATCTGCCAGAGGTTCTGGCTGAGGAATGGGGAAGGCCTGTTTATTCTCTGCAGTCACCTACAGCTGCTGCACTGCCCATGCACTGCTCTCTCTGCACCTGCCTGGACACAAGCCTATGGCTGCTGTGAGAGCTTGGGTGAGGGGTGGCATGGCTGAGCTGCTCCAGAAGGCACAGCTGGTCCAGAGACCTCCTGGGGCCTGGTAACTGCTGCTCTCCTGCAGCTGGAGGAAGTCATCCTTGCCTCCTCTGTGTCCCTGCCCCATACTGTGGATGCAAAAAGCATGGAGAAAATGCCCCAAAACATATATTAAAGGATGTTTTTGAGACCAAAATTTAAATATCTGACCATCTTAATCTCTAGATATATGAATGCTTATGCCTTGTCCCAAAGAAAAAGCTTTACCCGGATCTTAATTTATGTATATAATGGAAATGTGCTTATGTGATATATAAGTAATCTGTTTTAAAGGGATTGCGCTTTATTGAATGATGTAGTCTTGATTCATGCAGAAAAGAAACTTAGGAATAAGCACTATGCACGTTAATCCTTTCTGCATAAATTATGCCATGCATGGCTATGCCAGGATTTTATTCAGGTCAAAAGCTGAGAAAAGATGTTTTGTTATAATTCACCTGACTATAAATGAACTCCATAACTACAAAGTAGCTCAGCCTCGTCTGTGTGAACTGCAGCCACAACAGCATTGATGTACCTGGAACACACTAACTGATTTTTATGGAAGCCTGTGTATGCTCCAGCCGCAAGCCGGTTGCCAGGCAGACATCTGAATTAAGCTAAAATATATATAACATTGCTTAAGAAAGACCCAATGATTTTGTGTAAAAGGTGCACGCCCGATTTCCCATTCAATTTATGCATTTACAGTCTGTTTTTTAATGTCCGTTGGTTTTGTGTGTCTATATGATAATGTCTTAATACAACATATGGATGCTACTCTTTTCTTGGGTATATATTATGTTGCATATGCATAGGGATGGATTATGCTAAAGCCTATGCATAAAAGATCACTTCATAACTTCCATGTTTCTTGGTGTAAGAGGCATCAAGAGGAATGTGGAGTGTGGTGATTTTGTTTCGTTTGTTTTAATGGAAATGTCTGGAGGCTTAATGTGTGGAAACAATTTACTGTCATACATATAGCTATTGCAACATAGAGAAAATTCTTTGCCTAGTAAATGGCAAACCTTACATTAAAAGAATAATTTTCATACTTTTATGATGATACGTAACAGCACAATGTAAAAGAAAGCATAAACCATTAGTTTTTTTTCTACTAACTCAATGTGAATGTTAGAGTAGATGAATCATAATACACAAGGGCCATCTACCTGCACAAGGATTTTCTAAAATTTGTGGTATGAGTTAGATTTTACATATCTGCTAGTCTGGATTTGGTGAATGCTGGACGTAGTTTTCCATGTTACTGTGATAGTGACAGGGACCTACCCAGTTCTCAACTGAGTTACATTTTTAGATGTAACACCTCGTGAAAGATGAGTTTTAAGCATCAGTGCAAGCCCCCGCTGTGCCAGTGGGCGGGGATTAGTATTTTGATGGTGAGTGTTAAGAGTTTTCATGCCAATGTAGCCATAACAATTTGATATTTATCATCTTTCCCTTTTGGAAAGAACAGCTTTTGGTCACATTAGACTTTCTGTACCCTCTAGGAAGTATTGTATTTCTTGTTTTCACTTGGCATATAAGTCTGATTTAGCTATTTACTTCCAGTTAGTTACATAGCATATCTGGACTCTAAGAATATTTTTGAAGCAAAGAAAACAATGATTACCATGCCATGAAAATATTTTTCAATAAGCTGTAGAGTTAAACTTTAAATGCCAACTTTCAGAAGTGGTCTAGCTATTGTTGGTAAAATACAAAAATCTATGGAAAGCTACTATAGATAGATTTAGATTGTGATATTTAATCCCTTCAATTTAAAATGGTGGTTTTCTTTCAACCTGCACACACTGCAAAAATTCTGTCAAGGGTTTGCTCCTCAGCTGCTGCAAGTTTGCATAGCTTACCTGAGCTTGATGATGACATGAAATTAATAATTTAGTCAGAAACCAGTGTTGTAACAGCACATGCATGACTCTCAGAAACAAATTCCAAGCAGGTTTCCTCTTTCACTGAAGCTGGCAGTTACCATGGTGATGGGAAGTGTGCAAGAGACTGAACAATGCATGACTTCAAAGTGCTCCCCTTCCCACCAAAAATGTCACTGCTCCCCATTCCCCAGCACTTCCTATGCATCAAATACTATATGCCAGGATGCTAGAGGAGTCCTGAAAAAGCTTTTGCACAAGCACAAAGAATAATCCTATCTCCTATTAAGCTAAGTTTTGCCATCCTCCATGCGCCTTCTAAATGTTCCAGTGGCTTGGAAAGTCTTCTGCCAAAATCAACTGTCTTTATTCAGAAATCAGAATTACTGTAACCCATTTGTCACTGCATTTCAATTTCAAATTGCTCGGAACAGCAGAATAATTAATACAAAGGCAACAAAACACAAAAAGGAAGCAATATAGATTTTGTTCTGGAACTTTATCCATCCAACTCTGATTTAAACATTAGTCAAAGTATAGATGAATTGATAAAACTATGAAGAAATAATTCTTGATCTCAAAAGAATATATTTTAGCATAAGATTTAAGACTGACTTCCCTCTTGACTCTCACCTACAATGACGTCAAAGAGGAAGCAACTTGATGCAAGTCAGGGTAGAGATTGCTTTGAGAGAGAAGCTTTGAAGAAAAAGAGGAGGCCTGGAGCCTTGCAACAAAGAAAGAAATGCCTGCAGACAAATGTGGGTCCCTGTAGGCAGTGGTAGGTAAGGAATTTCATTCAAATATAGAAAATAAGCAGTGAGCTCTTGGAATGGTGGTGTGAGTACACAGTTGTTGTGCTCTCTTCCACTTTGATTCCTACCAGCAGTGGGAACAGATGGCGCATTACACCTCCTCCCCAAAACAAACCATAATCTATGCTCCCACCCACTAATCCCAGCACTGTGAAAGAGGCAAGGACCTTGGAAGAGAGCTCCTTCATGCTGATTTTGTGTTAGTTTATTTCCACTGAAATGATTTGCATAGCACTAATGGAAAAAAGCTTGAAAATAATCATGTTGTCTTTAGGAGAGGAGAGAAAGAGTCTCGAGGGAAGTCTGGGAGGGCATACTGAAGACGCATCCAATTGTAGAAGCTGAACTAGTCAAGAAAGTTAAGTTCAAAACTGTCATAAAGCCTTGCTGTAGTAGATGTCACCAAATAAGCTACCTAGGCTAAAATACATCTTTAAAAATCAAGCAATTTCTCTTGAGGATGCTATGTTTTAAGACATGCATACTAAAAAACCAAAGAAGTCAAAACCATACACCGACACCTCCATATAAAAGTATGTCTCAGACTTTAACAGAAGTACTGCATTAGACAGACGTACACTCCTTTCAGCCTCATTAAATTATCCTGAGCCCGACCTCATTGGCTAGGCTAGAAGTCAACTGAATCAAAACCCATTGAAGTCAATGTGAATGTACTGAAATTTTGATTTGACTGTAAGTGAACATCTAGACTTGAATTTAAACATATATATTATACATATATTGCAGCATTTGGGCAAAGGAAAAATGTTTTTGGAAGAATTTTTTCCTGTTTTATGGTGCTTTGAAGCATTAGATTTTATTACTTTGAAAGCCTTTATTGCTCAGAACCTTTTTAAAGAAAACTTTAAGGAGATTCTCATAGTTATTGCCCTTTCCTTTTGCATATGTGTATTGTTGATTTCTGGTCAACTTGTTCTCTGTATCTCTGTTCTGGTATGTGTTTATGTGATACCAGGTCACAAGAAATGCGATAGCAGATGGTTAATAGAGGAATATTATACAAAATGCCTGGCAAATAATTAGCAAGTTGGGTTTTTTTTTTTTTTTTTTATCTTTTTTTTTTCTTTATACAGCTGCAAAGAGGAAATAAACATCAGAGAAGCACTTGCCCTGTGTATGACAATGAGGCACAGATTAGCAACTGGCTACTTATCAAGAAGAAAGCAAACTAATCATCCTCTTTGTTATTGCTTTCATATTGTTTTGTTTAGTGAAGTCAGCTTAGCTGGATGTACTGGATATCTGTGGTGTATTGCACGATTTTAGGTTGTACAATGGGTGTAGAGCACCCTCTACTTTCTTTTGATCAAATAACGCTCCTAGGCTTGAGGAGAAGGGTGTGTAGGGGGAACATCGATGCTGTTTTCCTGCAGATTTTTGTACTGAAATCAGAAGAAAGAATTTGTCTATAGGGTTCATTAACTGTTGGCCTCTGCTGGCAGTAACCCATGTTATATAGGCCACCATTGTGACATCCTCAAAAGAGCTCCCTGAAGGAGGCAAAGTCTAGAAGGAGAATATCTACTCTGAAGTTTCCCACCTTCCCTGAACTATATCTGCAGAGCCACCCCAGGAGGGGAGAATGTGGCTTTGAAAAATAACACCTTTGTTATTCCAAGTGTTAGAGATGAAGCAGAGTTTTCACATGGCCCCAAGGTTTTTGCACCCTTCACCAAACACAGATGGAAACTGGACTCTTTGAACTGCTTTGAAAATCTGTTACCATGCATTGCTGTGGGGCCTGTGAAGCAGCCATTGCTAACTTCTGTCTGCCTGCAATTTTTATGGCCATGTGATGACAAGGGATTAAATAGCTTCATTTTAGAAGCAGACAGCTTTTAAATGTAAAAATGAAAAACAAAATAAAACAAAAAGCCCAATAATTCCTTGCTCAAGGCAAAACCTTAATAGATGCTGAGGTAACATTTCAATGAATGAGGTGAATTCTGAAGTAAAAATGCAAGCAGTTGAGAATTTAAAATTGTATGTTAGGCAATAGTTGTACAACCTTCATAACATTATGATCTTAGTACATTGGAATCCAGAAAATATAGATGATCCCTTGTTCCCTAATATAGGATCCATTGGAATTACGGTATATGATACCATGACTGTTCATTGTAGTGTTTTCTATTTAGTGCCTGTAATTTACACGGAATTATTACAGAGGTGCTGAAAAAATTGCCAATTTATTCATATAATGAAATTTTCTTTGACTCATCTGAATTAACTGTGTAGTTGATGGCAAAAAACAGAGCATTCTATAAGAAAACACGTTCTTTAAAATTTGTATTGCATTTTATTCATTCTTTCAGACTATTGGAAATGCGTGTGCTTATTACAGCTGCTCTTGGTTTATTAAAAAAGCAATAGCCTCTTTTCCACCATTATTTTATATATTGCATTTAACAAGCATTAGATTGTATTGTACTTTCATCTCTTTTTATTCTAGAAGTACTCAGTTTGTTAACAAGCAAAAAAGATATATTTTTATAGAGAAAACATAATCATTCTGAGTTTTTTTTTCTAGTTTGTTCAGTAGAGACATGAGTCGGGAGTTGTGCCAGGGTCAACATAGATATCTGATGGATATCTATGTTGCTGTGCCGCACTCTGCTGTATTCTCATCCCCTAAAGATACAAAACTCGTGTGCAGCAACTTTTCTAGTGGGACAACTTCAGAGGAGACGAAGTGGGACCTTTTCTGCAGGCCCTGTCCCTGCTGCCGGGGTGGAGGATCTGAGTGGGGCAGTGGGTGCTGGAGCCCCTGGGGCTGTGCAGCTGCCTCCTTTGGGCTGGGGCTTCCCTGCAGTCTCTTGACTCCGGGTCCTCACCTCTTCCTCTCAATAAGGTACAAGAATCGGCTTTCCCTTGGACGAGATCCTCTTCAGAAGTTGACTCAATGACCTGATCTTCTCTCCAGCTGTTGAAAATTGGGACAGCCTATATTGGCAGAGTGTTTTGTTGTAAGAGCTTCAAATACTGCAAGATCTCTTTGCTAGCTGAGTGTTTGGACATGGAACAGCTGATTGTACTCTGTTATCAGAAAAAATAATCTTTTTAAATATATATATATACTGTGCAAATATCTCTTAAAATGATTGATTTTTCTTGAAGCATTCTGTGGTTTTGTGTGCTGGGATATACCAGCAGTTTGAGGAATTCTTGCCTAAAATTTCTGGCGGTTTGAATCATATTTGCTCTGGAAATTCTACTGCTCCTCATGTCACTTCAGCAGCTCTGGCCCCATCAAATGAAAGAGGGAGGGAGTACTGGCCTGCAGCTTCTCTGCACATTCCTCTTCCCAAAGGTGACAAAGGGTTTTCCCTTCTCTCCACCAAAGGCTTCCTTTGCCAGGGAACTGGTACTAAGATTTAAGAGTGTGAGAAGCAAGCGTGGGTCTACTGTCTTTCTGGATGGTATTGTTTTGAAGTAAGGTGGTAGGTAGTAGGGGAAAGTGGTGGAAGTATGGGAATATATTGCCATCTCCAACACCTGTGGTTGGTGTGGCAGTCTTGGGGGTAATTTCCAGCTCAGCAGAATTAATCTATTGCCATAGGAAGGCTGTAAAGTTCACCACAGCTTTCCTGTGCGTTCAGTGCAACTTAAACACGTCATGTTTATGACAAAAGAAGTGTGTTCTCCATGTACTTGCATTGCATGGAATGACATTCATGAAAGGAAATTTTATTCCAACTCAAGGAACCTCATTTTTATAGATGCAGTTTACATGGAAAACCCAGCTTAAACAAACATTGTCTCCCATGTATTAGATTTTTTCCTTTTGGAAGTAATTTTTCTGCTTTAAGTGATATCATGCAAAAGACAATTTAAGCACATACAAGGTCTTGCACTTTATCCTTTTCGTGTGTATGTGGTGTGTATAGAGTAAGGATAGCTTCAATAACTACTAAAGAAAATAGCAACAGAAATTTATTTCTGTTGTAAAAGAAAAAAATCATATAAAATACCATATCTAAGAGTGTTATTTTTCACTCACTGATAAAGGCAGGAACGGTTTAACATGCAAGTGGGACAGTCAGTAACATGAGGTGTGGAGGCATGGGGTTGGTGTGAGCAATGATAAGCTGGTAACAAATCTTTAGTACTTGCGTGCTGTTAATCTCACTGACATTTCTTTATCTGCTAATTGAAATATTTTCTAATTCAGTGAGTTTTGAACTTTAACACAAGTAATTTTAACTCCGAGGAGAGCTCAAGAAAATTTGAATGTTTGATCACAAATTTAAGCTAATACTGGAAACATAAGGGACTATATTTTTGTTATTAGAGGTCCTCCTGTAACAGAAAGGGATAGACTGTGTCTACACTTCACTGGAGAAACATAACCCTCAGCAGAATTCTGATCAGTAATTTTAAATGCTCTATTCTCTAAGATACGTAGATCTTCAAAAACAATTTTCTGGATCACTGTTAATTTGGTTTTTATCTCCTTAAAAATAAGGTCATACTAAGTCATATATCATTAAAATCAGTAAAATTGTGTAACAGTGTTTGGAACAAGAACAAATATGCAGGCAGTGATATCAAACCACTTTTCTGTAGGTTAAGTAGTTTTCATACCTGTTTTAAATCCTATGGGAAATATTTTTAAGAGCTTATTTTGCAAGTGAGAAACGCTCCAGGTGGAGCCTTTTACTCGCTACTTCTTTTGCTTGACAGAAATCATAAAATTCTTCTTTCAGTTACAGTCTTTTCTCTGTTGGCTTCCAGTTTCTCTAGGTCTCTCTATTATCCTTGTTTCCTTTCCTTAAGGATTAATTCCATGCATACTCATTTTAGTGGGGAGTGGTGATGAGAGAAACCATTGCACTTTCTAGTTTCATGGTCCTTTTTTTTTTTATTCACACTTATAAAATAAAGAAAGGTGGGAGCTTGCCACAAAGCTGTCTAACTTCTCGATAAACCAGAAGTCATTACTGTCCTCAGGACCTAGATTTTTCTAATTTTTGAAAATTTTTTCTAGAGATGAATGTCCATAGATCACTGCTTCTGTCTCTTCTGGGATTCCCTTTAGAAGTGAAAGAGGCAAGGAAGAAAAACCTCAAGTATTTTATCTTGTACGTTACCATTTTACTCAGAGTGCAGGCTTCCCAGAAGAAATACTTTTATTCTGTTGTTCTTTATGATTATTTCACTTTTTAATAGAAACACATCACTACCAAGACTGCAAGAATTTTATATTTTCAAACAGGGCCCTGATTTTTGACAGATCTGGAGGTTTTTCACTACTCAGACTAACTGTTGGCCTGGAGGGTCAAATGCTCAGGTACAGGAGGGATTAGCCTGGTTTTGTTGCTGATGCAGGGAATGCCCTGATGAGGAGGTGAATAGTGATTCCAGATCCCTGATTTTGATCAGAAATTTCACCTTCCCAGAGAAAGCCTAACAACAAAAGAATGTTTCGATTAGCACATACTTTTATACTATTATGTCAAGTTACTTAGATGTGTTTAGTTTGTTTAGACTCAGAGGTTCAAGATCAATGGAAAGTTGAGTCATGGCAGTAAGAGGGAAATGGAGAACAAGAAGGAAGTGTAAGCATAGTAATTGCTCTTGCTAACAAGCTGAACAAAGTTCTCATATGCTTCAAATAAAATCCTTGTGGGGAGGTGTGAAAAAGGCTTGTAGGATAACATCCTACAGAAGGATGTCTTGGCTGTGTGTACCAGTTGTCTGTTTCTTCATGGCCAAGAGGCTGTGTGTACCAGTTGTCTGTTTCTTCATTATCACCAAGCGCAGCCTTGCAATGGTCTTGGGAAGGTAGGATGCCCCACTGGCCATTACAGACTGGCTGTATCCTGGGAGATCCGAATAGGAGCTTAGTTACTGCTCTGTTTCATGCAGCTGATACAGGCCAGCTGTAAATCCTGCTGCAGGTATAGGTATTTCTTATGCTGCAGACGCAGTCAAATACTGAGCTGTCAAGAAATACTATACTGGAGATATTCAGTCTTAGTCACATGGCCAAAGCCTTTTGTAACAATAAAAGATCAGTTCATAAGCTTTTCTCTCTATAAGCCTGATGCACTGCTTGCTGTTGTAGTGTAACTGCATCTAAATCACATCTAAATACTAGATCATTTGGTCTTTTAGCAGATTATGCTCCTATCCCTCAAGCACGAAGACAGACCTGGTATTTTGTAACTTGGGTCTGTAAACACTGTATTTGCTAAGCATGCCACGTACTTTGGGGCAGTGACAGATCTCTTTTCTCCTTGTTCAGCTCAGCTTAGCAGTCCATGTCTCTCCCTTGTAGCAGACAGTTATCTATGATAATGTAGGAGAGACTTTGGACTAGTAAAAGGTCAAGTTAAGGCAACTCAGCTGGTATTAAATGCAGGAGCTGGATAGCTTTACTACAAAGGGACAATAGGGGGAGGTTTAGTTTAATAAGACAGTTTTAGCTTATTAATGCACATAACTACAATCCCTTCTCCCTTGTGAATATCCCATTCAGAGTAAATTGATCTTGGTTACTGTAGCTTTGTTCTCCTCTTAGGTCCCAACACAGAAATTAGATCATACAGAGTGTAATATGCTTTAGACTATATGCGTTGACCCTTCGTTGACTCGTGAACTTTCAGTGTCTTCCCGTAGCCGAGCCCCACGCTGCTGCCTCAAGACAGTCTGCCGTGCAGAAGCCCACTGCCTTCTACCTCCTTCACCCAGGGAGCAGGGACTGATTCTTGCATTCTTGTTCTTAGGAGTGATCCCACTTCTTGGTTGTGGCAAGGAGGCCATAAGTAGCATTGTGGGATGTCCTTATTGCTTGGCTAGTGTGGTGCTCGTACACCAGGCTTGCACTCTGTCAGCCTGGGTGAGGGGAGGCACCTTTAATCATCTCTCTGGAACAGTTAGATTGTTTGGAATGATGCACTAATTGCTGCTGTTAATAACTTGCTGATAAATACTACTGCTGTAGATACTACTGGTCTGTAGGTAGGTAGGTTACATAGGTGCATAATAGGACACGTACCCTGGATACATCCCATATGTATACCTGAGGGGAGACAGAAAATAACTGGATAGCAGCAGGTATTTTTTGAGACTCCCTCAGCCTTAAATGTAGGAAGAGAACAGAAACGAGCATCTTTGAAGCATGCACAGGCATATTAATCCTCTGAGGAATAATAGTATTTTTTTGCCACTGTACTGTGAAGGAGAGTTGTCTAATCTACAGTTACAGAAGCATCCAGTGAGACAGTGTTGATTCAGCCTTGTCTCTTCACAATCAGAGACACTTTCATAAGTCTTGGAACAGATTTTGTATCTAACACAATGAAATGCTTAATTTCTGGAGACGGTGTGTAATCAGAATCATTCTTCCTGGTGTTACACTGTACCTACTAGTTCCAATACCATTTTAAAGAAAATGAGATTGAGCAAGACAAGGTTTTCCTACTGTTCGGCTTTCCAAACTAATACTAAAACTATGAATGCCCTTTCTCTAAGGAAGTAAGGAAAAATTATTTTCTAAATTGTTATTATCCTGGAGAAATATTCATGTTTCATCAATAACTAATGATTGCTGACACTTGTATCTTGGAGGTTACCAAACGTGAAAGAGACAGTAAAATTAGTCATTATGGTACAACTAGTGGGGAGCAGGTTCACAATTATTTTCTAATGCTCTTCCTAATGAATTTGCAAAATACACTGCTGTAAATGGCAAGCAATATAACATTTTGGGTAAAACTCCTTGGCATGTGGCTCTGCAAGATTTAGACAAAGTCAAGCAACACTTGTCAGTACACGTACAACAACAACTCCACATTTTATGGTTTGTCACCTTGAACAAGTCACAGCAATTTGCATGTAAAACACTTTCTGGACTGGTAAGTGTTTTGGCTTTGGCCTCTCACCACTGAGCTGATAGTTTCCAATAGTTAATAACTGAATAAGTTTTAGATCCTTATGCTTTTTATAATCAGTCACATAAATATTAATTCTGTGGGACTTTGTAGTCTGCAGGGATGGGAAAAACGTGTGAACTTTGGCAACTATGAATTAAGTCACTGGCTCCTCACTTATCTCTCGTGCAATGTAAATAAAACATAGAAGCAAGTGAAAATATTATTTTTTGTTTAAAACAAGTTTCAAAAATGAACTTTCTGGTACTCAGAAACAATCTGCTAAACTATTAAGCAACTTTAGTAAACAATAAGAAAACACTCAGCCTAATTAAATTCAGTCAGCACATCTATCAACAGAAGTCATCAGGGAAGACCAGTAAGACAATTCTTGGGAGCAGCTGTAATCAATCTGTACGCTCCAGTCTGAATACATGTGTGTAAAAACCATATAGAAATTAAATGAAAAAAGTTAAGATTCATTTAAATTCCTTAAAATGAAGGAAATCTACATGCTCACAAGGGTTTCTGATGTGGAATGTTGGGTGTATAGAAGCTGAATCTGTCATGTGTCCTTTCACGGATTGTAAAACTTCCTTTTCCTGTATTTTTGATAGTGCAATTGTAGTTCAGCATCTCATTTTTCACATTTTTTTGATATTAAATACTTATTCCTTTGATACACTTTTCTCTTGGAGCATGTTGGATTGCTACGTGCTCAGCTGGTCAAAGCTGCTGAGCTCCCTGTTGTTCAGTTATATTCAGGTTTATTTATTCTCATCAGCTTAGGATCAGGGCCTGGAGTAATCTTTCTTATTTTTTTTTTTTTTTTAAATGTGAACTTAATATGTAAATGTTCTGGCATCTATTAATGCTAAAGGTCACCTGGCTGATTTTGTTCTTTCTGTGGATTGCAGCAACCCTTTGAAGAGTGTTAATTGATTGTAATTGTTTTAGCTAATCAATTTCAGGGGATCAGGAACCTATTTTACATGCAGGAGTTGTTTGCTTCAAGGCAGTCCACAGAAGTAGTGAAAACTACGTTAGGTCAATTGTTTCTTTATTGCAAGAGATTAAGTATTTTGTATATACTGGGTGACACTGGTTTCGGAATATGTATGAGCAGAGCTATGAGAATAGTGAGTATTGGCCACCTTGTATACAAGTTAGAGAAGAAATCCCACTGATAACAATTGCTGAAATGGTTTAATGTTTCAGAAAGGTTAAATGATAATGAGAAATCAAAGATATAGAGTATGTGGATGGGACTCTTATGGATTCAGCTATTCTAAAACCTGTTTATCCCCCTTCTTTTTTTATTTATTGAAGAGAAATAAATGGGCAACAGAGGGGAAACCTCTCCAGGCTTGGTAGTTCTAAGAGCATTTAAGCCTGCTTCACTGATATGGACATCAGTGTCTTGCCTGCTTTGAATGATGTATCCTGTTCTTTGAATGAAAGCTTGAGGCTCTCAAAATGCTGGGGAATATGTACCAGAGTGTCAAGACTTCCTCAGAGGTTGGGTAAAATCCGAAGGATTTTTGTGTGAGAAGTCTCATTTATCTACAAAGGTCTGTTTTTTTGCTTAAGACAGTACGTCAAAGTGTTTGCAGTAAGAGTTTTTGAAATATAGCCATGTAATAAACTCTAATGACAACTTTTGGACTTCTTGATAAGCAGATTTCATCAACTCAAATTTTTGAGATAGAGGAAAAGTCTGTCCTCTCCTATGTCTTTTCTATTGCAATATCGTTTTCCCTGTCTACCACTCAAATAAGGTACACTATCTGAGAATGGGCTAGTTAATGTATTGAATGTATGTTGTTGTGGATGAAATGGAAGTAAAACATTATAATTGAAAATTAATGACTTTTAGAAATCTTTAGTGGGTAAACATTGCAATTCACCAAAGTGATTTGTCCCATGAAAAAAGGAAGAACTTCCTGGTATCATTTGTGATTTCTTAATATAGCATACATATAATTTCATAGTCTGCATATGTTAAGCAGGTACTATGCACCTTACTGTACAAAGTGGGTTATTTTTTTCTTAAATGTGAAGCTGACGCTTGTTTCATAAACTTCAAATAAGCTGCAAGGCTCTTCTTTTATTCTCCTGAATGTGTATTTTTCTGGATTTCAGGAACTTGCTGTTCTCTTTTCCTATGACTCTTGCTCTTACATGCAGTAACTTTCAAAATTGGCAGATGTTCAGATGAATTAAATGACAAAATTCTGAGGGGAAACGGAAAAGGCTTCTGACCCAGAAGTATGGGTGGCTCACTGAGGGGAGTGCTATTAGCAGAAAATGGCAAAGAGGTAGTTAATGTGAATCCCAGACTTCTGCTAGGAAGAGAAAAACAGAAGTGTCAATGAAATTAAATTACCCAAATAAAGAAATCTGCAGTTGTGGATTAAATAGTACAAGTATCATGCAAGGGGGATTATGAATTAAAGGCAGTTGAGCATAAAGTTGACCGTATAATTGGAAATGCTGCAGATGGTAGAGGAGGAAGGGAGAGAAAGGAGTAACATTTACTTCAAAATAATCAGTGAAAATTAAAAGTATACAATGCCATGCAAAGAAGGAGCAACTGCAAGAGGGGTGCGTTTTTCCTGGGCTCTTTTATTTCTTCATTCTGCCCTCGTTCTGCCTTTCTAAGCCCTGTCTCTGATTCAGCCTGTGCATGCTCATGCAAACATTTCTTCCTACACTCCTGGGATCACTGGGAATTTGCTGTTGGGCCCTCCAAACTGGGCAGCACCTGAGCACAGAGGTCTGCACTGCCTATCTGCGTATGCTTTAAGGCATGGGTGATTATTTGACACTAATTCAAAATCACCTAAATTTAAGAGCCCTGATGGTTAAGCCTCTAATCAGAGAATCAACATTGAAAAGCTTTCTACTCAAAGTCTGATGGAGGTGGAAAAACAGCTGGAGAGGAGCAAAAGTAGCAGTAATTAGGCTAGTGGGTGAAGATTATTGTGTCAAGCCCTAATTGTTGTCCTTTATTGCATACATTTTGAAGGAGGGTAGGACCATACCTGGGACACATCCTGATCTCTTTCCTCCTGGATGAAGTACCACAGCAATCCCTAGGTCTGTTAGGGGAAGTATAGGGAGCAGGATTTTCAGGAGAGGAAAAAAACCCACAAAGTTTGCAGGTTTTTTTGTAGGAAAAAAAGAAACTATTAGACTGGTTCCAGCCTGCTAACTTCCAGAAACAAACAGGAGTTATGGTGAACTATAGCACATTCCTTCTGATTCCTTCTGCCTCAAAAAATCACAGGTGCCTGACTCATTTTATATACCTTTCTGTTGTTAAGACAGGCAGGAAATTCGAGAACAATATAGTTGTCAGTATGATAAATGAGAAGGCAAAATACTGTTGAACAGTAGAGGACACCGGGTGTTATTATGGCCTATTGTTGCTATGAATAGAACCACCCAGACACCAATTAACATCTCATTGCTATGATTACTTGCTACAGTATCTGTTCCACTAATCAAACTTGCACCTTTTTAGTCCATATTTTGATTTCAAAAAGTTATACCAAGAACAGATTACATTTATCTCAAATGCAAATAAATGTGAAGCTTAAGAAGCTAATTAAGTTTATAACCACTGAGAATAACATTAAAAAGAAAATTAAATTGCTTGGTTTGGAGGAAAACCTTTTAGGAAACATTTGTTGAATAAACATAAAAGAAATTCTCCTAATGTACTCTTATGCAAATCGTGTTCTGTTTATATTTTTCCATATGCCAATCATATATAACTCTTATAATTTTTTCTTCACTAAACACTCTTCTTCATAGGAATATTTACTATCAGGCACACAATATGTAGTAAGTATGAGAGCTACATGACAGCAATCTGCTATAGCTTCCCAAACTTTTTGAGAACAGTTTCAGCTTTACAAAAATGACAATGCTATTACAAATATTTAGTAAATAATTGCTCTGGGCAAGGAGATGGAAATGGAGGATAAAGCACATGAGATATTCCTTCTCTCATTATTCTTTTTTTAGTGGTCATAAAAGGTACCAGATTGAAAGCCCTGGAGAAAGGAAATTTCTGCTTATGCATCGGGCAGCTGTACTGCAGGATTCCTTGGGCTGGGCTTCAACTTCCAAAGCACTATGGTGTTGTCCCTGGTCTAGTAGACTTCTGAGACATGTTCATTGTCTGTCTAAAGTCAGTTTTCTCATGAAAACAAGGGTAGTTAAGCAGACCCTTAAGTGTTTTGCTGGATCACGTTGCTCGGTTCCTTGACAGGCTGAGCCTGTGCCCCAAAAAAGGCTGCCCCAACTGCCTTCTGCCAAGACCAGTACTGGTACAAGTTTTGCAGCACTTTGCTGCCCAGGACAGTTGGCTGGCCCAGAGCTTCTCTCTCATCCCAAATGGATGAACTGCTCTAGGAAAAGATAAATTTTCTGCCTACGTATCATTCCTCTGCTTGATTTAAGGCAAAACAGCTTTTGAAGAAGAAATGGGATGGGAATTCCATTTAGTCCAGAAGACAAAAACAAGGGTGACATGATTTCTTCTTGAAGAGTAGTCCCATGAAGAGTATTGACTCAGCTTCTGCTGCTTCTGCTCTTTCTTCTGCTTTGCTCTGTGGAGCAAATGCAATCGGTTCAGCATGCACTCCTCCTTCATGGCCAGCTCTGGCTCTGCCAAGGCACAGAGGAGCAAAGCCTCTGTGTCCTCTTTGTGCAAGTAAATCTGGAGAGGTGGTTGCAGCATACCTTCGCTCTTCATTCCTATATACTGTGCTTAAGATTTGACAGCAGCAGTCACTCACAGGGAGTCATGGCAATAAATCTTTTGCTTTGGCTTGCCCTGTAGGCTCTGGCTGTCCTGGATGAGCTAAGCGGTGGTTCTATCCTCTGCTAGTAACAGCTTCATTCCTGTGAGATGGACATGATGCATATGGGGAGGAAATTTTTGTGATGGAAATGGTGTATATGATACCATTTTGGAGGCCTTGAAATTGTTTTGTTAATCTTTAACATGTGCCTTTAGTTTTCTGGTGTTCAGAGAGTATCGCTTTCACGGCAAGGGTTTCAATTATGACTAGAATATTTTGAAATGTGCCTCTGATGATCCATCTTATCTTTGGTTTTTTTAAAAGCTTTGGACATGGAAGAGCAGTGTTGAACTTGGAGCTCGGCATTTGATATAATTTTTTTATAAAGCAGCTGACAGGTTTGCTGGATTAGTGTTTATAATACTTATTGACATCCCATGATACCTTTCCATAGCTGAGCAGAGTTTAGATTGACTCTGGAGTATTAGTACTTGATGAAGGTAATCTGTTTTCTTGGCTGAAGCTCACAAACAAAGCAGTTAAATCCCCATTACAAATGGCTAAACAGGGACCCATTAAACTTCTTATAGGCCTGTCTCATTTCTATAGCCCCTGAAACATTTATAAAGGGCACTGTTAAAAATTTACAGAACCTTGAGATAGTTTCTTAAGCAAAGCTACTCTGTGTACACTACCTGAAATATGCAGTCTTCCTTTAAAGAATAAAATAAAAGTAGTTAAGAAAAACTTTTTTCCCTATGCTTTGACCTACAGTAACTGTTTTGGCTTTTTGTGATTTATATTCAACGTTTCATAGAAAAATAAATGTGATAGGTAGGAAAAAAACAACTCATGCTTAAGCTACCATAGAAAGACACTGGGGTTGGTTATTAATAATCAAACTGTCTATGTTAATGTCTGTTTCAATTATTAGTTCTCCAATCACCCTTTTTATATGGGAAGTCACTCTGGAAAATGTTGGCACCAAATTTGAGATGAATATGGTAATAGTGGATGTATCATGTTAATGAGAATTCTCATATTAAGAAATATAAGACATTATTTTAATGATTCTACTGGCATCAAACCATGGAAGCCACAAAGTTATTTTTTTAATGAATCAATCCCCAAAGGCCTAAAGTAATTGTGTGAAAACTGTTGGGCTTTTTTTATTCCAGTAAAAGACAGCCCCAAACTGAAATTATACTTTTTACTGGTTTAGCTGATGTTCTGCAATAATACCAGGTATTTTGTAAACCTCAAAAGAAAGAAAACGTTTAGCACAGCACTGGAGTGGGGAGGTTGAATCAGGCCTCCCAATGCATGTCAATAAAGAGGTGATAATTAGAGAGAGAAAAAAAGCAAAGCCTTCATTAGGCCACAGATTATTTGAGTTGCATGGGCAAACTGTCAAATTGAGCACACCAGGGATGACAGTATCTTGTGAGACAGCCTGTACCTTAGTGCGTGGGGACAGGGGCATTTGTTTGTATAATAGGGACATGGCACCGGGAAGGGGGAGGGGTTGGCCAAGAATAGAAAAGCACTATTGTCTAGTTTGGTTCATTATATTCCTATTCTAGTCATCCTCTCTAAGAGCTTAATCTTCTGCTCAAGTATTTGAAAAATAAATAAATGAGCAGTTCTGTCTTTTTAAATATGGGAGGTGATATGGGAGTGTGGGGAATAATGAAACCACACTGTGTATATATTTTCTAGTTCCTGTGAATTTTGATAATTTCCAGATGGTCATTTGTAAGTATATTCATCAAACGTAAAGAATGGTTTTATAGGCTTTAACATATATTCTAGGACACCCCTGAAATTTCTAAAAAAAAATATGAATGTTTAGGTATTGTTTTTCTTCCTAACCAAGCACCAGTGCTGCAAGGAGTAATAATAAAGAAGTTCATGTGATAGTGTGCTTTTCATTTTCATGGATCCTGGAAATATATGCTAAGCCATCTTCACCATCTGCTCCACTCAGGTCAAAGCCCCAGCTGTACAAGCTTAGAAGTGCTGAAGAGCTGATGTTTTATATGGGCTGAAGTTGGTGTTTTCAGTAGTTTCAAACCAGCCTTTCACAACATTCAGGGATGCAGCCTGCACTTGTTAGTATATTCCTTCTTGTGAGCTTTTAGCTGAAAAATAACAGACGTCTTTACCAGATATCCTAAGCAAGATACAGAAAAGTTGTCTCTCAGCTGGGATCAGAGAAGCAGAAAATGGCTTGTTTCCTTTGCAGTAGATAAAAAGGGAAGTACCTGTCAAATAGCCAATTAAATGCCCAGCACCACTTAGTGGCCAGTCTTCCAGTTTAATAGTTTCTACCTGCCTGCCTCCAAAATATGGTCCAGCTGTAAAAAAATGCCACCCTGCGTGGTTTCCTTTCTCTGTTTTTTTGAGCTACTCTTTGTCAGTTATTTGTTATTGCAAATAAGACGCTAAGGAATTATACAAATCCTTATGATGCATGTACATGTGCCAGGTACATCCTTTTCGTGGGGAAGTGGATCATTAGGCACAGAACAGGAAGTGTAGGAAATCAGCAGCAGCATCTGAAAAGGAAGATCCATTTTGGTGATTCTTGCCCTAGGATGGTCAAGTATCCTAGTAGCAGGATAGTTCTTGTTGCTAAGCAGCTTATGTTATCCAAACTCTTTTAGATCTTTTCAGATGAATATGGCAGAAGGAGAGGATCGCAGAACTTCATGCCAGAGTTTGTTCTTCATTTCTACTGTCTTGGCTGGCTGTCTTCCTAGAAGATCCCATTCTCATATTGCACTTGCTTTTGCAACCTTATGGATCTAAAATACTTTTTTACTAGATGGGTGAAGTACTTCTAAGAATATTTCCAGCCCTGTGCATTGTAGCCATACAATCTATAATAACAAAAAAAAAGGCACATCTTCAGAATATGACTGAGTTGACCCTGAAATTACCAGGGATAATCTACTGCTTTCACACAGCTTTCATAGCTTCTTATTGTATTCTTCTCAAGTATTAGTTCTCAATTCCAGAATTTGAAAGAAAACCAGAAAACCCCACCCATTTCTTTTCAGTTCCTTAGGCAGGCACTCCTAGATATCACCAAGTATTTCAGTGGTTTCATCTGGCAGCCTATGCTTGAAGGCAGTGATGAAAACTGAATGAAAATACAAACATAATATTTAGAAATACTGCTGAGGGAGAGGAGGAAAAAAGAGCCCTCACATACCACATTTCTGCTGTTCTGTCTGTTTAGCAGTTATGCCAGTATGACATACTAAATGTTTCAATCATCAAATTGTTGTTATTTGTTGTTACCAAGTAAAGAATTTTAAACCCATGGTTAGCACCACTTCTTTAAATGCCATCTTATGCACATCTGATGAAGTGCTATTTGTTTGATATTTGCAGGATCACATTTAAACAAACTCTTCTGGGAGCTGAGGTTGCCCATTGGAGTATTATTTTGATACCACTGGCAGTTTGAAATAAACCACTTTAGTAGTCCTCCGTGCATTCTTCTGCAAATCAAATTATCTACTAGCTAACTGGCAGAGCAATAAGAGGCAAAAGACAATTTTTCTGAAGAAAGGAAAGCATAGAGAAGGAAAGCAGTAACAACTCCAGTTATGGCGTTTGATATATCCCTGGAAGAGAGGAATGGAAATCTTGAGTCTGTCTGCTCTGTTCCTCTTTGCTGAAAGTCTGTCTCTGCAACAGTGCTCCAGAGCAGGCTTGCTATGAGAGGTTATTTGAGGGCCACGGGTAAGGCCTGCTATAAAGCCCCTTGATTACTGGGAGCTGAGTTTTAAAAAAATTTTCTTTCTCTTCTGAGCACAGGTGTGTCTCCTCTTCCAGTCCTCTTCCATCAGGTACTGGAGTCAGAGATGTGAATTTAGGCAGTAAAAACGGAGGATGTTCTGTGGAGTCTGCCCTGCTCTATCTGGATATATTTTTAGTGGCCATGTAATGCCAATTTATCTAAGTCTTTAGATTAGGAAACTACTTTTGTACCACTTGGTGTTTTAGTGCTGATAAAAATTCTTAATTTGTGATATTTTGGCCAAACTTAGCTACAGAGACCAGACTACATTTAATTTGAGCTTTAACTATGCATGTGAAAGGAGGAGGAGGCTTCTGCTTTATTGTCCTACTTAGATCTATCTTATAAGTCCAGAATTAAATCACTTTCATAGGAAGGAATTCATATTGAGCAATATCCTCCCCACTAGAATTAAGGATGATCGTGACAAAGCTTTCCAGTTTCAGCTTCGTGTGTAAGGTGGTTCTATTTCAGAATTTTAAATCCATTTTTTAAATTTCATGCCAGAGGTAAGTTTTCAAATATCAATTATTTACAGGAATCTGGTACAGTTACACTAATCTTTTTGGAAAATCTTTGTACCTCTGTACAAAGATGAGACAAAGCTCTCCCAAAAGGTCACTACCCAAGTGGTTTTTGTCATCCTTCTCAGGAGAAAGGAGTCAGTAGCTCAAGTTCTTCTCTTCCTTTTTAGGTTGGGGATTAGATTTAGAATTCTTTATGTCTCTCCTGTTGCACACTCTGAGCTTACAAGACAAGAAAATTACTTCCTACTTAATTTCTTTGATGATGTTCTGTTTCAATAGGAGATTGCACAGTCACAAATGGGAAAAAAAGGGAACAGAGTTACGTAGTAGACATCTTGCTTAACTTGCTACAAGAAGATGTGCAAAGGGAATGTTGTAGGAGTGCTGATGTAAAGCATCATGCATGTAGGTTACCCTAAATTTCCTGGTCACACCTGCAGCCCACGAGAACACATCCCAAGCCTCCCAGGCTGTGGATTTGTACCTCTGTGCCTCAACACGTGCTGTTAGTTTCCATGGCAGTTTCAGTTGGCTCTATTCGGACAAGCTGGACTGATCCTGGGCTGGGAGCTGGCTGTCCCCCTCTTCCCTGGCCACCAGACAGCACGGAGGGCAAGTGCCAGATATTCGAGAGCCGGTGCTGAGGACCAGCACAGCTGAGTGAGGGCAAACATACCCACTTGACTGGCTTTGAGTGTCTTGCTGCTACATTCTTCAGCACGTATTCCCTAAATTTTTTTGGTTATTCAGAGTATCCCGACTTACCGTTACCCCAGATAATGGGCAAATGGTTAGTTTTTGCAGATGCAATTTGCATTTTCTGGTATCCTCTTGAGTTCTCCAGATATTTTAGAAGCTCTCACAAGTAGGATCAGCCTTTTGCAAAATCATGGCTGCAGGTGCTGTGAAGAAGTAGTAGCTCTTTCAGGTCATAAGATATCTATTTGTATGAGAAATGTGTATCTTTGGCAGACTGCTAAATATTACTGCTTAAATCTATTACAAGGAAGCACAATTTTCTGTAACTTAATTTCCTAAGCCTAATGAACCCAGTAAATTTCCTCTGATGTCTTCCCAAGTTAATATGTTAAATCTAATTTATTTGGCAAAAAATTGGACAAATTTCCTCTTAATTGAATTAACCTAGAAGAAAAAAATGTATTGTTATGGAAATCTGTGACTAATAATTCACAGATGTGAAAGTCCCGATTTTGGCTCCATTCATTTACTATCTTAGAATCACTATTTTTGTTTGCTAAAATTTAACTAGAAAAAAATTAATTGAACCATATATGTATTTGAAAAGTTTGATAAATTATACTGAATTGCTTTCCTGTTGTTTAATGTTGCAGAAGATTTTTCTGTCCTATGTGATTATTTGCATACTTATTGAATATTATATTTGTCAATTGATTTTCTTGATATGTTACTGATATTTTCGTGGACACCACTAACAAGTGGATGATGCATTTTCATCAGCAACAATACATCCCTAGCAATTTTATCTGCTAGATCTCAAAGTGCTGCAAAAACAAGAATTCCCATTCTTTATGTATTAATGTTGGAAAACCCAACATACTAAGTCCCAATAAAAGCCAAAGGAAATCCATGACTGGGGGCAGGTCCTGAATGTAGTTCAGTAGCAACACAAAAACATGAGTTTGCCTACGTGTGCTACTTCTATTTTATGCGAAGAGTGTATAGATAAGAGGGATATAGTTGCATATCCTCCTGGAATGTAATTCATATTCTTCATGCCAACAGCTATAGTCCTTTTTTCCTGCCGCTGTGGAGAGGCCTGATGTAAACAGTGGAGCCAAACCTCTGACAAATACATTACAAGGGCCACTAATGAGTGCAAATCCATGTATGACCTTTAGCGTGCTCATGCAGCTGTCTCCACCCTCTGATGTGGCTTGTGCTGGAACAATCCTACTGATACCCAGCATTTCAAAATGACTATGGATATGAAAATAATAGAGCTGGTTTCTTTCTAAATTTCTACCAATTTCAGAATTACTCAAGACAGAGTTTGGATTTAAAACTGTAGGCCAAAGATTCTTAACACTTTTGCATTTTAAAGTGACTATTAGCGATATCCAACATTATTTACAAATGGTCCAGGAGTTTTCCTGCTATAAATTTTTACCCAGACATTTATATCTTTCCCAGCACAACAACAATTGCATGAAAAATAGTCAATAAGCTGCAATACTAAGGTCAACAGTTTTAGTATTAAAATGAGTTTACAGTATGTTTGCTTGAAGTGCACATAAATTCAAAGAGGCAAGAAGTATAAACAGAATAGCTGATTTCTTGGATGCACTCCAATATAATTATAGCTATTCACCCTTGTGACTATTTGTGTGTGTAGCTTAAAGCTATTTGCCTGCCCTAAGGTACAGTAGCAGTATTTTTATACATCTTTGTATCTGATTGAAATGCAAAACTCAGTAAACCTGGAAAGGATGCTAACAAGCTTAAAGAAATGTATGAGTAAAATTAACCAGCAGATTCAATGTGCATTTTTGACATTTGTTAGCAGCACCGCCCAGTTCCTGGTACAGGTATCTCTCATTCTCTTCAATTCTGAAACTGAGATATCCCTTAAGGATTTGTCACCAAAATAGTGTATTTCTAATAGGCAATTATGGAAAAAAAAATCATCATCAATCACATTTATTGCAAACATCTCATAAAACAGTAAAACATTTATGTGGCTATGGAAGGCAAGTATGTTGCCGTGTAATATACTAAGATTTGCATATAAAGAACAGCAGGCAGCAAACAAGTACCTTTCCCTTTCTTATTCCATTTATACAAATGCCTTTGATGCAATGTATCTATTTAATTTACATCAAAATGTTATAGCTGTAACACCTGAGTGATATTAACTGTCATTAGGTCTCAGAAGCACACCACGTGAAGGTAACGGGTAATGCTGTTTCCTTCAGGTAGGGTCCGTCAGGCATGTCACACCTTGTCACAGCCTATCTGTCACCCAGGAGGCAGGGGTTGTCTCAAGCTGATGTGCACCTGTCACTGATTTTTTTTTTATTATTTTTTTTATTTATTTCCCTCCCCCAACATAATTTTATCACCAGCATCATTTGGGACAAGATTTTGCTTTCAGTCTAATTCCAGGGATATTGGGACACTATATTGTTTCTTTGTGAATAAGATTAAAATACACTTGCTTGGGAAGAAACATGGCTCTTCTTGGAAGGGGGGGGATGGCAACTGACTGTCGATACCAACATCTGCTAATCTCCCCCGTAATCATCTCTACCTTGTGCTTGGCAAACACTAGGAAATCATTTTCTCGAAACTTTTTTTTAATAGCTCAGATGCCTCTACCATGAGGCTGTATGATATAAAATGGCTAATAAAATGTAAGGTTATTTGTGTGTCAGAGTTGGTAACAACTGTCGTTATCTGGGTTTTTCCACAAGCCTCGAGGTAAAATGAAGCAGGCGGCGTTGCAGAGAAGAGAGAAATGAATGACATCACATTGCACAAATCTGTGGGATTTTTTGACATTTGACTTTCAACTATCATTTTAAAAATATTCTGCCTTCTATTTACTTGTCAGAACTGGATTTAATTCTCATATGCTGCAAGGAATTCACCATGTTAAGATACTGATATAACAAATTGCTGAATGTTTTAGAGATTGATTCTTGCTGACCAAAATGGGCTTTCAGATTGGAAGTCTTTTTTTCCAGAAAACACCTGCTGAGATAGAAGTCTGACTGCTATACAAAAGAAATATATGGCTTGTTTAGTCTGCTTCTATGTAGCAATTTGCAGACGCTATCAAAAATAGCATTTTTTTTAATGAAAATTACCTAAGGATTTGGCAAAGGACCTTGGTTAAAATGGACTGAGTGGCCAGTGTCAGGTGAGTATTAACAGACTGATTGGTTGTTACTTCTGTCAGTCTTTCTGCAAAATTATGACAGCCCACACAGCAGGGAGCAAATGATCATTAATACTTCATCCCCTGGGACACAATAAACTGCCATTCACTTGCATACAAATAAAATACATAAAGCTTGTCAGGCAAGGTGACAGAAAAAGGTGCTTTTCCGGAATGGTTTTATGCTACAGCGGGGATGTGATCAGTTAAGACATGTTTTCATATTGTGCGGTGTATGATCCTGGCAGCACTGTCTTTGAATTTGTTCCAGTTTAAAAAAATCTTTTAGGGCTTTTTCCTGATGTTTATTTTATTTCATTAGAGGGTGCAGGCTCTGTGCGTACGCCAGTACGTGACCTGCGTGGGTGAGCCCAGAGTCTGATTCCAAAGGAATCTCATTGGAACAAAGATTCCCAAGCTAGAAAAAGCTGTTCTAAACTTGAATAAGCTGTTTTCACCCCATTTCAGCAAGCAAAATGTCTTTGTAAAAAAAATAAAAAAATAATAAAAAAAAAGTGTTATGTTGTATTATACTTTTGGTAAGGTCAGAAAGAGGCTAGAATTCGAGCTATTTGCTTAGCCACTGCTTCCAGTAACACTTTTCTGTTCTGGGAAGTACACTGAAAAAGATAATTAGTGATTTATGAGGAGATTTTGCATGTTCTGCCTATAGGGTATTTTGTTGTGTGCTTGGTTTTTGTTTCAGGTTTTTTTTTTCCTTTTTTTTTGACACATCTACCAATGAATTATTAGGTGGTTACTGCACTGAAAGTTTTGTGTAGGCAAAAGCACATAGGATTGCTTAACCAGTCAGTGTGGAGCCTGATAATCTCACTATATTGGCAATGAATTCCTTTGACATTTATTAGAAAAACAAGTTTTCTGACATGCTCTTCATGCTCCGATCCCCTTTCCTCCTTTAATATTTCCCATGGAGATTTATGGGATGGACTGTATATCTCTTTGTGAAAGCATTTGTTTGAAATATTTCAGTTTCATTAAAACTACACTTTTTAAAGGAAGAAAATGTTTTATGAAATATTTTGACAGTTTTGTGCAACTACAGGAGTTTCTATTGTACCAATGG
Source organism: Calidris pugnax (assembly GCF_001431845.1). Taxonomy (NCBI): domain Eukaryota; kingdom Metazoa; phylum Chordata; class Aves; order Charadriiformes; family Scolopacidae; genus Calidris; species Calidris pugnax. The sequence continues at coordinate 334,662 of NW_015090936.1, forward strand.
ATCTCATCTACAGAACTTTGAAGGCATACTTTGTTGTTTATTTCACTTTCAAGGCAGGTGAAGAAATTTGGAATTTTCCTTTGCCAAAATTGATTCTAAATTAATACTTTCATAGTTTGGTTCTGGCTGTTTTTTTTTTGTTTTTTTTTCTGGCCTTGGTGGCAAAAAGAATTACGAATGAATGCTGTCTCTTGACTGAGCTAGAAGAGAGAAATACTGGAAGTTGCACATGAAAGCTTGGTAGGTCTGCCTGTGTTCTCTTCTTAGGTTTCTGTCCCTTCTATGTCCCAGTGTCACCATTGGTATCGTGATGTCACCTGCTTTAAAGACCAATTATAGCAAGCCACCTATGAGTGACAATGTGATTTAGTATCTGAAAATCAAACCTATATGCAATTGTAAAAGTTTTGGTGAGGAATCTGCCAATATGGTGTAGGAAGAAAAAGTTGTTGAATCCATGGCACCGGTATTCTCAAGTGCATGACTGGTCAGAGAAGGTAAATAAAAAGACTAACAGAAAATACTGCTTATATCACTTGTGCAACTTCTCTAATTTCTGTTCTTTGTGCACTGAGTTACCCTGATTCTAGACAACTGCTGCACAGTGTGAGAATGGAACTGCAAAATTAAACAGTGCTCTGGAAAAATGGAAAGAGGAACTGTGGTGCAATGTGCTTTTTCCCCTTTTATGCACATGTATTAAGCATGTGTGGGTTACTGGTTTTGTCATTAAAGAAATAGAAAAACACCAGCTGATTTCAGGTCTAAACAGAAAAGTAACTAGGATCTTTAATAAATACATTTTATTTTGGCAGAAGTTTATCTTTACTGTAGACTTTTAAATAGATTTCAAGAAAGACCTTTTAAATTAAAGCCTGTCTTTATATTAAAGGGAAGACTCCATAGGGCAAACCTAGAGACTCAGAGCAGAGTGGATAAGGTAATGACTGCCTTGAATTCTCTGTGAAATGTTGTTAAGTGTTGTGGTTCACATTGCTTGGGGATTGTGAAGTTCAGCAATGAAATCAGGATGGTAGTTTTTTTGCATAGTAATTTCACTTCACCTTCCTTAAGTCCTATCCCTTCTGGTTTGTGCATGCAGGAGCATGAAAGTTAGGACTGATTAGATGGCATTGGCATTGCAAAATCCCAAGAAAAATACTACTGTTAATGAGAATTGTGTGTATAACCCCCTGCTTCCTGCAATGACAATTCAGTCCTATCACTCTGTCAAACATTGCAAAAAATAAACAAACCCGATAGCTCAATAATAAATAACTGCTCAAGCTGCTTTTTTTTAAAAATAAAAACAAAACAACAACAAACCTTTAAAATGCAATAGCCTAAATCCTCAGCTAGATTGAATCCACCTCTCTCTGCCGAGTTCAGTGCAACTAAACTGATTTACAGGGGTTGGGGAATTAGCCCGGTGTGACTCAAACTGCAAAGAATGCAAAAGTTTTGTCAAATCTGGTTGGAACATGGAAGGAAATGAATATGGGGGTTTCAAATGTTAAAACAAAGCATTGGTTAAAAAGACCCCAACAACTTAAACCGCTGCTTAAAACTCCTAAACTGCCACTGCATATGTTCCAGTAATTTGCTCAGCCATGCAGTATGTTGTATTCACTGAATGAAGAAAACTTCTCGTGAGAATGTTTAAAGTGTCACCGAGGTTCAATCTGGATCAGGGTGCAGGTGGCTCTACAAAGGCTTTGCTGAGGGGATGTGTTTATACAGTTGCTGCTGACGGATGGTATTGATTGGCTGGGCAACTCATAAAACAAGCGACCTCACTTTCATCTTTGTGGTTTCTGTTCCTTCAGTAGATAGAAAAGTGGTTTTAATTATTCACATCATACATTTTAATATTTTTTTTTACTCTTATCCACCCACTGTCTTATAACCAATTAATATTCTCATCTTCTGATTACTGTACAAAATGTGCAAAGGGGGCAAGAGTGGGCAGACAAATTTTTGAGAATACAAAAGCTGATGCTGCCTCACTGCGAAGATTAGCAGAAGTTGAGAGATGTTGAAATCTCACCCCATAAGACTGTCTGTCTGGGTCACCTTCAGGCTGACGGAGCACTTGACAGCAACTGTGATTTAGGTAATGCCACAGTATCTCTACTGTTTTGCTTGTATTTATTTGTGACCTATATTTTTAGAGTATCATGGCTTCTACATGTAAAAACAAATGCTTGCTGCTCTTGTGATCCCTATTCCCTCCCTCTTCGCAAGATGATTACAAAAACCTATAGCCTTGGTGTAAGCAGTTGTTTTCAAAGAGAACAGTAAACAGACCTAATCTAGTACTTGGGCTTCTAGGCAGAAAGTGTACCAGAAAATATTTAGTGTGAAAATAAGCCTTGAAGTCCAAGATGCTTAAAAGGGAGCTCTAATTCTAGTGTTAATAAGCGATCCTAACTATGCTTCTGGTCTTAGTATGATAGTGCCAGTGTAAAGCACGCTCTGCACAGGGCTCGCTCCCTGCATCAATCCATGGATGCTCTGAAATACCTCCTGCGTAGGCGTGGGTACATGTTCCTTTCAAAACTATGGTGTTACAGCTGTAGTCTCTTTCCCAAGGCTGCAATCCCTTCCCCTCCCAGAGGGTATTTTTCTCCCATTACATGACAAATCTTTCAGCTTTCATGTAACTTGGGAACTGGGGTAAGTGCCCGAGGTCATTTCGTGTTTCTTGGTTTTGCAGTTTTTGTTCGTCCTTAGAACAGGAGGATGGGATCTGTACCATAATGGGAATTTTGATGCCCTCAATTATAACCATCCATTCTTTCACGTAGTAATGGCTACTGAGGAGAAAGAGATATAACAAGGGCATGTGCAAATCGGAAGACAATACCCTTTGATTTCCTTGTTTCCAATTATAAGGGGAAAAAAATAAAATTAATATGTTCTTTCATGTTTGTGGAAGGGTTGGCAAAGCTAGAAAAAATATCCTTGGTTTTGGGAACAAAATACTTCATTGGCTGATTTACACCTGTCAGCTTTAGTTAATGTGAGCTAGTTAGTAGATGCATGTCATCATTGTGATCTGTACATTCCACTCATTGTCTTCATGGGCAAACTTATCAAGGAGTAGTGCATGTGCATGATGGCTACAGCTGCTTGCTAATTCTGTGACACAACAGACTTAAGTCAGGCTTTCTGATGAAAAACCCCTTGAAATTATCTGAAATTTTCATACTTTGTGCATATATGCTTCCCTGGAATTGCTCTGCTAAAAGAAAATTTCCCATGGGGCTGGGAGCTACAACAAAGCTGTATTTTCTAAATGCCTACTTTTAATAAGGATTTATAGAAATGATGAAAGCTGCAAAATCTTTGCTCCTTTTTGCTTCATAAAAGACAAATGTGTGAAGTAAAGAAACATGAGATATGATAGAGCAGAAGAGTTTCTAGGTGGCCTGGTTGACAACTCCAAGGAAAAGCAGCAGGTAAAGAGCATTGCTGCTGTCTCTGCCTTACAAAGCTCTAAAGAAGTCTCTAGCGATGGCAGTCTCAGATACATTACATAAAAATGCACAAATGTATTCTGGTTCACACGTTGTATATATGGCACAAGAGAAGAGAATATAGATGGAAGAGTTCCTTGGTCAACTGTTGGAAAGGATTGTTCAGACAAAGCTGTAGGGAAGAGTGACTTTTCTGTAGTGTTTTTATTTTTTTTCTTTTTGGGATGCTTCCTTTTCCTTCAAGCTAATTTTAACTCTAAACCAGCTGTGATTATTTTCTTTTTAAATCAAGTTCAGCTTTAAGGGAAAGGGGGGCAAGGAAACAAGAACCAAAAGCTGCAAGGTGGGATCCCTCCTGCATGAGGTCTGCTGGAGAGCACAGTTCCAGAAGAAAATACTGGTGGATGGTAGGAAAAGCTGTCTTCCTTTCCTCATGACAAATATGTAAGTAAAAAGAATTTAAAAAATAAAGAGGAAATATACAACTTTTCAAAAGCTTATTTTATGCTTCTTTCATATTTAGCAGTCCAATCTTGAATACAGCACTAGTTTAGAGTACGTATAAATTCTTTTTATGCTTGTTTTGTTTCCTCTATCACTTAGCCTGTCTCAGAAGTAGTAATTTGTGTGTGGAAGAAAAAAAGTTGAGCTGATTGCAGAGGATGCATATTCCCCATCCCCAGTAAAATAAACTAGGAACCCATGCAAATGAGGCATAGAGTTTATAATGAATTGGGCTGATCGCGATGATGTGTTCAAGTGTATCTCCCAAAGTTCATTAACTTAATGTAATATACAGTGGCAAGAATGATACCTATGATTACTCCAATTAAAATGATAGTTTTGTGCTTTTCTGTGATGCAAGTTAGTGCTGTGAGAACACGAAACACACCTCACAAATGCCACCCAGCTGCAAAAGTGACAAAGTGAGTCTGCCAGCTTTTCCTAACAGCATCAGGAATAATCGGCAGGGCTGCACCGACTTCTGCTATTGCTGGAAGCTCTGGCAGCTCACCAACCATGGCAAGACCTAAGCAATAAGTTTGTGATAGCATTGCTCAACAAGTGATTAAAACGCACTACAGAAAACATTAAAACATATCCTCTTAAATGGAGATAAAAATAAAGCAGCTACTACTATAAATGGTATGTGGATACCACTAAGAGAAGGTTGTAAGGAAGTGAGGATGGCAAACCATCCTGCTCAAAAGAGGTATAGGATTTGCTCTGTTTTGAGCTCAATGCTTATTAATAAAGAGTGGATGGTAACTGAAGAGATGAAGAGACTGTATTGTGAGACACCACAGAGCACTGCATGTGTGATGTTCCTTCTGAAGCCATAATAACCATTTGATTTCTGACCCTGAGGTGAATTTTGTATACTCATATGCATGAAGGAGGTGAAAGGATATGCACTGAGATATGCCCTTCTTTCCAAACTGCGTTTTTAGAAGTGACATAATTGAGGTATAAATAAAATAACAAAGAAGGCTTTTATATATATATATATATAATTATTTCAAACTGCCAACAGTTGTCTTCACACTTGCTGATATTTTAGAGTTCTGAATTTTAAATGGCACAGCTTTCCTTTAGCATGTCCTGAAAAATACACTCAATAGAGAATACATCTTAAAGGAAATTTCCAGAAATGCGATCTATGATAAACAGTTTAGGAACTTTGAGTTCCCTGCTTGTCTCCTATTTGTCCTATGACACCGCTGACAATAAAGAATACAGCCCTAAAATGGGCACTTAGCAATAGGCGAGTCCATATCCTTTCCCCAAAATGAAAACGGGGACCTAGTGCATGGTAGTCGCTTAAAGCGTCTGCCATTATGTGGGATGCCAAGAGGCCACCCCCTGCTGTTTTCCATTCAGATGAATAGGAAACCTATGGATAAATTACCACCTGCAGCGTGTGATAGCGGACATTGTAAGCAGCTGTCACAGTAGCTCTGTAATTATGCAAGTATTCTTCTAATATTATACAATTAGATGGCCCCATCTCCCTTTCTTTCTCTTGATAATGTTTTTGTAGGTGTCAAGAGCACTGAACTCTCTCCTTGTTCAATCACTTATGACTCTGTGCAATACAACCAGCACTTCCCTGATGCTGCTGGAGCTGGGGCTCATCCCATGCCAGAGGTTGTCTTCTGCTGCTATTTTCAGTTCTGTATTAGTGTTTTGCATTGTAAGATAGCAAAACCCCACGGAGATAACTGTCAGTAAGCAGCCATATCTTACCTTTATTAGCTGTATCAGGCAGTATTGGCTGTTAGAAAGATGCAGTTGGCTATATTTTTTTCAGAGGGAGCTTCTTGCCACTTGGTGACTGAAGTGTGTTGTGGGAGATAGACCAAAAAGTATCAGTGCGTCCTCGATGCATTTGAGGCATCTTTGTACCAGAACGAATGGGAGAGAAACTGGATGGTACGAAGTAAAGTCAACTTTTTCAAAGAAAAAAAAAAATATATAAAAAAATGTACAGTTCTCAACTGGGACAACCATCTTGGTAGCAAATGTTAGTTTATTCTTGAAGTTGTTCAGAAAGGCATATTTTACTACAAAATGTTTCTACCTTTCTCATTATAGTCTCCTTTTTCTCTCCTCAGGATGCCAGTACATAATTAGCAGTGAGTTTATGAATACTAAAAGCTTGAATTTTCCTAAAGATGATTAATACAAACGGCTGATATTCCACCCCCCACCTTCCCACAGAACCCAAGCCTTGGATGCCATTTTGCAATCTAGTACTTCTGATTTTGTCTGTTTCTCCTGTATTTTCTTTCTGCAAATCTTTATATGAAGGAGAAACTGTGTAGATCTCTTGATGCCAGAGGGGTATCAAATCTCATCCCCACAAGGTGGGGTTCATTCTGAAGTGGTCTAAATATTTATTGTTAAAGCAATTTGCAAACTCAGCCCATTTTAGTTTTTTTCTGTATTTCTTAACCTAAGGAAAGTCAGTTAAGTGAGATGAGGTTCTGTTCTTCAATTAACCTTTTCCTGTTAGACTAAAGTTTAAAATAAGTTTAGATTCAACACCAAGGTTGCTAATCCATACCTGCTTTTTTACCTAATTTTGGGCTAAGTCACAGTGAATTTTATGTTTGAAAGGCTTCCTTCCTGCTGCCTTAAAGATAATTCCCCTAAACAAAAATTGTTAGCCAATTTTGAAATTGCCTTTAATTCTGCCGCTTGCAAGATCCTCAAAGCTTCTTTCTGCAGAAAGCATACAAAGATTATTAAGTTGGGCTTTGGAAGCAGCTATAATGATTAGCACATTAACCCTCCCTCCGCAGCCACCCGGCTGCATGGTCTGTGCCAGCAAACTGGAGTGCAGACCCCTCAAAGGTTTAGAGAAACCACCGCTTTATAGAGCTGTCCTCGTGTTGGCAGTTGAGCAGCCGTATGAGGGGTGAACAGGGATAGCGATGCTTTAAATCACTGCAGCTGTAGAAACAAATGTGTGTCTCTGCCCACAGGCTCCCGTGTGGAGACACCCAGAGCACAACCCTGCTGTTGGTCCCCAGGGCTTTTGCTGGCTGTGTGGAGGGTATGTCCATGCCAGTTCCCGGGGAACTGGGAGACTGGCTGAGAGTTGGTGACAAAGCCAAAGTAATTTGGCTGGCTACTGCAGATTTGCAGGTTCTCCTGCGTGTGCCTGATGTGCCATGTGAAGGCACAGGTGGACTAGAGCTGGACCAAAGCCACTCTGCCCTCTCCATCGCCCCTGCGGTTGCATTTCTTTTCAAGTCAGCGGTGGGGGAACACTCTTATGCTGTGCAGAGCACAGGACTCAAAAGTTATATTGACTTTCTCATCCCTTCCCAAAGGTTAGTCCCTTGCTTTCTTTGTCCATTCACTCAACAAACTGATTTTTGGTACTTTACAGATTAATCTGCACATTTCAGAATATGTAAATGGCTCTACATTAAGTTGCAGATAATAAAAAGGGTGCAAATCCCATACTTTTGATGTCCTGAAAAGGACTTCAGAAATAGCAGAAAATGTAGAATGTAGTTTTCTGTTTTATTTCTTGAGTTGGTGTAAATGTAGGGCTTTAGAGAGTTTGATGAATATTACAATAACAGAGTATCACTCTAAATTGATAAATTAGAAGAACAAACCATGGTAACATAATGCCCCCTATGGTTTGTAAGGGAGTATGTACAATGACATTAAGAAGGATGCTTTCCTGCATTCTTTCTTTTAGTAGAATTATAATTACATGTTATGCTCCTCTATAGTAGAGGAAAAAATGTGGCTGGCTTTTCTTAATAAAGAGGTCAGATACTGCTAATTCGGATGCTTTAAATGTCCTCCTCCTTTTTGCAGATTCAAAGCAACTGGGATCAAAAGTGTTTTTGAGTAATGTCAGTGCCCAACCAGCAGCAGCGGAGTCGGGAGATGGACATGGGGCAGTTGGAGGCGGGAAGCCCCCAGCCGGGGGAAGGCGAGCAGCTGCCCCAGCGGGGAGAGGAGCCTGTAATTGAACCAGCGGCCACTGGATGGCAACGTTTTACCGCACATCAGGAAACCCAGCAGAACGAGACAGTGGAAACCATAAACCTGGGAACAGGCACCATTCCTCAGGACCCAGATAAAAAAAAAAGCTCCAGACATTCATACAACGTTGTTTTCCAATAACCTCCGCAAATAAGATTTTTATCCACTGTATCTTGTGTTTATCACAATTGTGTGTCCTTTTAGGAATTCTTTTGTTATAGGATGTCCTTTGGTATGTTAGCTCTTCTTCAGTAAGCCAACCCTTTCAAGCAGAAGTGGGCATAATGGATTAATAGGTTTGTAGAGTGGTAATTCACGGTATGTATATTTTCTGTGTATATATACATACAGAAGATAGCACATAAATAATGATAGGACATTTTGCTGGTAAATTAGCACTCTTTTTCTATTCAGAGGGTTGGTTTTTTTTTTTTATCCTGTTTCCTCACAATCAGTTTAAAGGCAAGTCTTCCCCTTTTTTCTCTCAGCTCCTTTCTGGTGTTATGGTATCAACGAGGGTGGGAGCCACACTGCACCCAGGAGAAGGAGCAAACCTGTCCGCTTACTGGGTGCTGTGGTGGGAAAGCTCTGCCAAGCTGGGCTGCCCTGCTCTGAACCCACCTAGCAAGCCAGAAGGTAAGACACAGGGTTGCTCTGTGCAGAGCGGTGAAGTGATCCAAGTCCTAAAAAGGGTGAAATTGAGCTCTGGATGGGGAAACACCCTGAAGTTGGTTCTCTGTCACTTCTCATAGAGCCCACAAATTCACTTTTAAACCACCTCAGTGAAAAAAATAAGTCTGATCCTTGTATGGTGGTGAACTGGTGCCTTTGAGTGCACACATAAGGGAAGAAAAAATGTAGATTGGCTGTTGCAGGTCAGCAGGGACTCAAAGACCAAACGTGCAAGTTAGCTGGGTGTAATGCGATGGGGGAGATGAGATGTCTCCCAGGCCCAACATTTTAGGATTGTATTTTGGGTAATTTCAAGTTTCGAGACTTGATCTTGGTTACACATGTCTTCTATTTCAGTAACTACTGAAAAAGTCGTGGTTTTGGTATATTTATGTCTTTGCAACCCAGGGACTGGGTGGGAGGGGAAAATACAGGGGCAAAGTGGGAATGACTCACTGGGAATAACTATTGCATGTTGTCAGAATGTAATGAAAATTATTTTGATCTTCTGCTTTTAAGCTGGAATCCCGCTAGTAAACTGTAGGCAGATAGATTTAACAGTAAGTACACTTATAACTCTGGAAAAAAATAGACATTTCGTTTCGCTGACGGTTTATGATAGTAATCCTCTTGCTACCTCTCAGACACAGTCGGTGCCTGCCTGGAGTGGGGAGTGCCTCTTCTTCCTCACTCCTCCTGCAACTCTCATTTTATTTGTTGCATTGGGACTGAAAACACAATTCACAGCTAAATTTGCCACAGCTAAGGTTAAACAAATGGTTGTTTGTTATTTCAGCTGCTGGTCCGTGGGCATATATACAGTTAATATTTCAAATCCATAAAAAGACATATTCACAAGTTGGTGAAAAATGAGGCAGTTTTCCTTTCCACAATGGCAGGGACCTCAATGAGTTGTGTTGTCAATGGGAGCGCAAGAGGTTATACAGTTTTCCATAATCTATAAAGCTTCTTCAGAATCATGTCATTAGCTTTCCTGTGGTAGTGCACAGCAGAGCTAATAATGCAATTATGGTTCATGTAGTTAAACTCCGCTATTGATATTTTTTTTTCCCAGGAGGCCTTCATTTCTAGCAATTCTAATCATCTTCAGTGTACAGCTGTATGGATTCCACATTTCACGATGAGGGAAATAAAATTGCAAATAAATACCATCTTTCCTAATGTCTCTGTAAATGCTAGATTTAGTAACCATTAACCAAATGTTGGAGTCTATAAAATGTATAATTCTTTGTATAAAAAAAATACAGAAGAGACCACATTCACATACCAGTCACCAGAATAAACTATTATGCAGGATTAAATGAGAGCAGAATTTCATTCAGTATTTGATGATTCTCATTTCTTGCTGCTATAATTCATTACACTTTCTGGTTTTGGTATACTAACTCTTCCTCTCTCTGTCTACTGTATTTAAACTGTAAGTATTAGAGTAAATTAGTATAATTACCACACAAAAGTGGTATGTGTGTTTAGCAGGGGGGGAATCTTCTTTTAACTTCCCATTCTTGTGAACAAATCCGGAACCTGGAGTTCTATACTTGTATCTGATACATTATGAGAGCTGGTGAGCACAAGATAATTAAGCTGATATTTGGTCTATCTTTAAGCATTAATTTATGGCTCCCATTAAGGAAAGGCTATATATTTTTTTTCTTTAGTAAATGAATGATTCCATATATACCAATCCTCACTACAGCAAAAACTTCAGTCCTGAGATGTTGGAGCCCTCATTCAAAAAACATAAAGCAAGAATTAAGGATGTTCACTGCCTCTGTGGTCTCAGTCTTCCACGCTTAAGGTTGTTCTGAGAAGATAAATTATTAGAGCAATGAATCTCTGAAAGATTGCACTGTTTCCTTGAAAAAAATTTCTTTCTATTAACTATAGTGTCTTTTCTGAATAAACTACCAAACATGTAACAAAGCCTTTGGAAAAGATAAATGATAAGGTGATAGTGCTGTTAGTAATTGTGCAGAGAAACATCCTCCTCTCTTAACATGTCTAGGATGCAGTTACAAATAAACACACAGAATGATTACTATTAATTGTCTGAGGAAAAAAACACATATATGAGAATGACCTGCTAATTAGGCTTCCTCAGTGGACCATATGGAGATGAAAAGGAGTTGAAAATAAAAATAAAGCAAACATAGCTTCATGTATTCTTGCAAGAAGCTGTTGACTGTGATAATGAACTGTCTGTGCTCTTAGTATCTTTAGAGAGAATATTGCCATTTTCCTGCAGAGGCAACGTAGCACCAGGTTGTCACTTGGGGATCTCCTGGGATATACAAGGCAGCTGAGATGGGGAGACAGCAGGACAAACTCCAACTGCCAGAGCATCTTCTTATGGGCATAGAGCAGTTCCTGCCATTCCCCCCTCCACGATTGCTGAAAGAGATTGTGCAGCGACAGAGCCGGCAGAAGTAATAGTGAAGTTCATGTTTGTTTTCCATTATAACCTGTAATTTTAAATGGCTCGACTCTTTCAATGTGTTCTATTAATGTTATTTTTTTTTTATTACATAGCAACTGTTTTGACTTTTATTCTTCAGTAAAGTATTGGAAATATTCATCCTGGTAGTTCAAAATAAATCAGAAAAATGCTGTCATGATATATTAATTAGAAAAGCTATGCACTCATAACTTCCTAGTGTCCTCTTTTGCTCTCGTTTGTTTCACAGATGGTGCTAAGGCTGTCTTTACAGGACAAGTAGTACTGAAATTATGATCATCGATACATTTTCATTGATACAGAAGTTTTTTCCTCAGCTTTTTTTTTTTTTGCTAACCTGAGCCTTTGGCGGTTTGCTAGTATTTTTTCTCTCCTTTTACTTCATATAACTGGAAATCTGCAAAGTGCTTTGTAGGAATCTAATGGACAAATTTGTTGCTTTTGTGAATCAAAAACAAATGGGAACAACTGCAGTGATTTTTCCCCAGTAAGTGAAATATGGTACAAGAAGAGACGAACGTAAAACAAACTTGAGGCAAAAAAGAATCTGTTTTCCAGATCTACTTTGAGCACACTAGTGAATTAGCATGTCTATAAAAATGTGTGATTTGACCAGTAGCAGCTACTTGAAGACCACTGAATGGTCCAGGTAAACTGAGGCACAAAACACCTACAGTGCAGCTTAGTGTCCCAGATACACCCCTAGAATTTTATTTGGCCCAGTTAGGATGCTAATGGGTAATTGCTGTTGCGTGTGTTTATAGGAAAATCAGCAGTGGATGAGGATTTTAAAAATTCTATGTGTTATCCCTATTGGTTATCAATTTTAATAGCAGGAAATAATATGAAAAATAAAATTATCTGTTATCCTGCAAAATTTACTTTTCCTAGTGGGCTACTGCCATCCCTTTGACAGGTAGAATGTCTGAAATGCAGCAAGTGCAAAACCAAAATATTTTCAAATTAAAAAAACCCAACTAATAGTTGTGCTGTAGTATTGGGTAGAATTTCTAAACATTGCTACTATATGTATAAAACAAATTGGATTGAGATCCTTAATTCCTTTTATTATTTTTTAAGGGGATGAAAAGCTTTATTAGAATTAAGCTCATCTGAAACTTATTATTCTTTCAGTATGCTAATTAATAGAGCAGGATCATGGATTTGTTAATTAAAATAAGATACCTCAGGGAAACTGAAATTAATTTTGATGTCCTAATAGAGTTACCGCTATGTCATTAAATCTTGTGGATGTCTTGCCTGTTTCTCTTCTTTTTCTTCCCTTAAAAAGTGAAAAATGATTTATTTAGATTTAATTTAGAATATTGAACAGTGACTTTCTGAAGATGTGGAGGAGATCAGCTGATAATCTTGGAACAGTTGTAGTCCTCGTGGGAGTATCAGGGCTGTTCACCTCATGCTCTAAATGAGCACAAAACTCTTCACTTCTGGGTCACTGGATGCATGGTAGTAGGGTTTAACTAGTAACAGACACTTCAACAGCCTACTAGAGTAACCTAGTAATGTTGGCTTATATTTTCCAGAGATGGAACTAGCAAAACTCAGCCATCAGGCAGGCACTGTAATGACTGCCAAAAATTTATTGCACCTTAATGGAATATCTTTCATGGGTGACAGCTAATAGTATAGTCGTTGGGATATGTCCACGTTAGTGATTTAGTTTGTCCAGAATTTTTTAAGGGAATCTCCAAGTCATCCTCGCTTCCTGTGCTTGACTGTAGTTTTGGAGCAGTCCTAGAGTGTGCAGACTGGTTCCTGTTGGGTGAGACCAAATTGGAAGATGGGCCTCCAAACTGGAAGGAGCACACCAAGACCCGCTAACAGTGCTCAACCAAAGAGCCACACAAGAGCTGAAGCAAAATCCAGAGCAACTGAGTGTTGGTGAGTCCTCAGTGCCTGTCTCTTCTTTCTACAGATCTCTCTTGATGCACTGTGCTGCTGGCTAATGTGAACGTAGCTAGAGCTGTCCAGATATTACCTAGTGTCTTGACAAGTTGATGGGACAATTGATTCAAATGCTGATTTCAATTCAAGTCATATTTACAGAAGGAAAAGCATCTAAAATATACCCAGTGTTTTCTGATACTCTGGCTTTCCAGTACCCTTTCTTCCAATTTAGTTGTTTCACAGTGTAGAGAAAGGAAAAAGGAGAGGTAAATATGACAGAAGTAATAGTTTTTCTTCTACAGCAAAGCACAGTTGTTCTAATTTTACTTAATGAATTTTCAAGGCCAGCAAAGTAGCTCTGCATCATCACTGAAAGTCTTAATTTCCTTTCTATCCAAAACTTCTGGCATTCGATGTACTAGAAGACGGACATAATCTTATTAATGTAACAGTGTATGTTGTTCAAATACTTTATCTTATCACTGTGTTAAATGGGTAAAATTTAGAGGCAAGCACTAGATCTAACTGTTAGAGGCTGCTGTGAGCAGTTGCAGTTTGGTTAGTCTTGTGAAAGCTTATGACTTCCCAGGAAGAATGCCCACTGTTTGCTTTCAGCCTGAAAAGTGCTAACAGTGGTTTACATGTAAGGAGGGCAAGATGCAGTTCTTTTACTGTTGAGTCTGTGTTTAATAAGCAAAAAGAAGTTGAGATGGTTTGTGAATTTCAGTTGAACTTGGAAAATTGTTTCAAGCCAAAATAAAAATTAAATCAAGTAAAATTCACTTCAGCTTCTCAAAATAGACTAATCACAGCATTATTTACTAAAAGCAAGCAGAAAAGAGGCATAAAATGTCTGTTTCCAATACTCAGTTAAAGCAGTGAACTCTGTATGTAGCTCCAGAGCACTCTTGCCACAGAGCTATAAAGTTATTCTCTCTGACATTCAAGCCTAATGAATATTAAAGGATATACACCTGTAGAAGACCAGCGTCAGGATAGAATTTTAAAAATGCCCTCAGAGTGCTCATTAATTAGGCCAAATTCCCACAAAGGTTCAAGACTAGTTTCAAAATTTCTTCATGACCAAAAAGAAGATTTGAATGGTTTGGTGCAAGACACATTCAGGTCTTGCATGCTGCTTCATTCTGGCCTTATTTTTGCTTAAATCACGCCAGTCCGCTTACATAAATCAATATTTTCATGGTCAGACTTCCTCTGCTTTTATCCTAAAACCTGTTTAATATGATTCAAATTGAAACATTTGGTTCTGGGGTTGGATTCAGAATTTTGGACTAATCATTTCATGCAGCTGTTTCAGAAGTGCTAGGAAACCAGAACGTGTGTGAGGCAGAGCTCACCAGCAGAGCCCACAGCCCCTCCGTGTGCTGTGTGTTCAGGAGAACACAATTTTACAGGTGATTAAAAAAAACAAACAAACAAATGAAAAAAGAACAAAAACAACAAACCAAAGAATCAACAAACAAACAAAAAAAGAACAAAAACAACAAACCAAAGAATGCCCCCAAAAAACCCAAACAAACAAACAAAAAAAGAACAAAAACAACAAACCAAAGAACCCCCCCAAAAAAACCCAAACAAACAAACAAAACCCCTCAATACAACAAAAATTTATCCCCCTAAAAAATGCTGACAAACCCCAAAACAACCTTTCTTAAAAAGCAGCCAAACCAAATAAACCCCCCAAAAGCCTTCTCTATTGACTGTGTCAAAATTGGGTATGGAAGCTGGTTTATGAATTTCCAGTTGATCGCTGTATTTTGCTGATATTTATATTTAGGCTCTAATCCATATGAATACTTGCTGGGGGTAGCCTTAAAATTTCTGATACATATTCAGTACCCGTGTACCATTTCTGAATACAAGTGCCGGAAAGGTTTCTTTCTTGCTCTTTCTTGCACAATCATTTTAAGATTGCTATTTGGGTCTCATTTCTCCCGCTTCAGTTAAGAGCAAAATGAAGAGCAGAGCGCTGAGCAGCTGTTATTTTACAGGATGCATTTTTCTATGAATCCATGCACAAGAGTCACCTTGTGGGGTGGCAGTGGCAGACCCACCAGGGGCAGGCTGTTCGTGGTGCCGCGTGTGATCGGTGTGCCGGCAGCGGGCTGCAGTATTTCACCATGATTGCAGAGGTCTTCGGAGGGGAGGAGTTACTGTGGACACGAGCTGCAGCAAGACGCCTCACAAACCAAAGTTCAAGGTGAGATCCCTATTAGACGGGAGCTTGTTTAAGAAATTAATTTTTTTTAATTTTTTTTTTCCAGCACAGAAAGTGAAACTGGGTAAAAATCTGTAACTTGGAGCTTCTTACGGCACAGGGTCTCAGGCTGATACTTAAGCTCAAGCTCAGCATCTCTCCCTGTGCTAAAGGCAATTCTAGCAAAGGAAGGCTGTATAATTTCCTATTTAAAAAATGACAATAAGCTATTTTAAGGCTGGTGAAGGTGTTTTGAGGAAAGGAAATGGCAATAGAAATGGGCATTAGTAATCGCCCCTCTTAACAGCAGGGAAGCTCAGGCGCTGCTCAGTGAGGTTTAAGGTGCATTTCATGGTGCCTGCGTGCTCCCCTTATCTCTCCTGCTGGATGGCACAGCGCACCCCTGGCTGCTTCGACCTCAGCAAAGGCAGGTGGGGAGGAGCTGAGCTCTCTTGCACAAACTGTCTAGACTGCGGGGACAGGGGGAGAAGCAGCTCCTGCTTACCTGGGGGAGCAGGTAGTGATACAGCGGGGAAAAGGCAGTGTCATCTTTTCCCTGCTGATTACAAGGGCGAGTGTCTTGCACTAGGTTTATAGGGGAGTTTTTTGAGTAGCGGAGAGCAGGACAGCTTTTCCTAACACTTTGACTTTTATTGATGTCTCCTGTTTTTCTCCTGGAGACTCTGATCGCTAGTGAAGGTGGTTTTTGTGAAACCATTGCTATATTCTGGCTGTGGTGCCTGTAGAAAATAAAAGAGTAATTAAGGGTCCAGAAAAGCAGCACCTATACTGAGCTATATGATATCTTTGCTCTCTTGATTCACTGGCTTGACTAATGCTACATGTTTTCTGGAGGAAAATCTGTGTTTTGGCTCTGTGCTGGCTGGGACAATGATGTTATGGTCCACAGATAGGTTTCCTCCAGGCTGCAGCAGTTTGTGTAGCAATCATTAACTAGAATTATGCTTGTATGTCAGCTGAGCAGAGATGGATCCCTGTGCGTTTGGAGAAGTGGTAGTTATAGAAAAGATGCAATATAACTTTTCTTTATAGAAAAAAAAAGGAAGGTTCTAGATGCATAAACTCCTCTAGCCAAGCACTGCTTGCCCTGATCTGAATAGTCCCATTGATTTTAATAGATCCATGCAAACTTGTGCCTTCTGAGGATTTGCCCGACACTCTTTATAAGCTTTACAGCATGGGATGGAATGAGTATATTTTACAGGTAGAGGGAATAAATGTATGTATACTTCTTTTTATTACTATTATTATTATTATTGATACCTGTGACTGTGTTACAGATGTTCAGCACGTTCATATAGAGGAGGGGAGCACGCTCAGACTCCTGGCAATAGAGTAAATGTAGGCAGTGATCCCCATGAGCCTTCTGCAAGGGACAAAGGCAATGAGTTCAGTATTTTGGCAGAATCTGACTTTGGGTGCTGCTGCTCTGCTTCCTGAAGTCATCAGTTTGCCAGAAATAGCTGTACGCAATTCTTTAAGTGTTTATCCTGATTTCTTGAGTAGTTTTTCCTGTGCATTTCTAAACAGCACAAAGGATGCCTGCATTTGTGCTTGGACAAACACGATTCAGTTTTCTGCTCCTGAAGTCCTTAGTGAAGCTGCTTTTAATGATGGCTGGAGTAGATTTTGACCAATATGTGAGTAATTATTTAAAAAAAAAAAAAAGCCAAATGTTCTGATTAAAGAGGCTATTAAATACATACTTTTATTTGTAAAGACCTATGCCAATGCAAGACTGCTGTTTACAAATCCCACAGAGATCTATTGACGTAATCTACTAAAATTATTGCTTCAGAATAAAACAATAAGAATGGGGAAAGAGGGGGCATCTTAAAAGATATGGAAAATTGTGAAAGAAATGGGAAAACATAAAATGCACTTCAAGCCAAGTTCAATATCTTTCTATTACCCACTTACTGCAATTTTGTAAATGATGCCAGAAAATTAGTTCTTTGGGGCAGGACTGCTTCAGGGAAATGTTTATTTCATGAATGGCAGGGTAATGAAACCTGGCTCCTGCAGATGGGTGGACCTGCCTGTGCCACCGCAGCAGCTCTTACCCCCGGGTCCATGCCCAAGTGCCAGCACCTCCCAGCTCCACCAGGATGTCTGTGCCCAGAGCCCACAAAGCCTGGGAATGGCTGGGACTGGTCCTGCGTGGCAGGGACTGAACACAGCACAGACAGGCTGCATCTCTGTCCCTGAGGTCCTCCAGGTCAGCAAGTGAGCTGCCTGGACTTCTCACAAATGCTTCTCATAAATGTTTGAAACATCCTTCAGCGTATACGTGTGTGTTGTGTACTTTAGGCACATTTTTATTACGGTACTACAGTTGCTTCATGCATTGACAGAACTATTGAGATTCTTTTGTGTGTTTAGTTTTCTGGGAGCTAAAGTAAGTCTTTATTTATTTTTAAAGGTAGGTGGGTGCCATTTCATCTGAGTTTTCACCTGTCGTTTTCAAAGTTAGGTTTACTATATTTATCCAGAGCTTTCCCGTTCCATTTTCTTCTTTGTTTAGAGTTTGTGTCTGCTCTCCAGGTTAGATCCCCTGCTCTGAAGCAGCACATTTTTGACAGGGAGAAGGGACGCAAAAAATGATTTCAAACTTTTTCTCAGTCGAGAAGGATTTGTTTGGTGCTTGTTTTTCAGCAATCAAACTTTTTGTCTGTGGGCTGCCTTCTTCCTTCACGTGGTGTTTCCAGGGCTGAGCACAGCAGGGACTGGCTGCTGGGTTGGGCTGCACTGCCACCGCTCCCGAGACTTCTCAAGCAGGCAATGATAAACTCCTGGGAAGTTTTGCATAGCCAAATTTTTACACGTTCCCTAGATAGACCTGCGGCCTTTGCATGGACTAATATAGTTAATAAAAATCAGCATCTGTCTGTTTTGTTTTTTTTTTTAGAGGGCTTTTCTGTATTCTTCCATCAGAGATCCTCATCAGCGTCTTCCTGAACTGTAAACTCTGTAATTAAATCTGCTCGGACATGCTCCTACAGACTATTTCAAATCAGCAGGACTTGCAGTAGCAGACAGAATAGAAAATGGTCCCCAATGCCTCACTCTTCTCTGCCGGGCTCTGTGCATAGGCTCTGCCATTTTTGCAGCCATGCATCATATCTGTCTGCAGATCGCATGTGCGTGATGATCTCCATGGCGACTTGGGCACTTGAGGCAGAAATATGAGCTGGTAAGTCAAGGTTACTCTCCCTCCTCCTCCTCCTCCTTTCCTCTCAGTGCAATGCGGGTGATTACATGTGTTATGTTTTGGTATAGGCGGTGCTTGTCTGGAGCAAAGCACAGCCAGTCTGTTTTAATTCTCCAAATCCAGTTTAAACACCTCACATGGATTAGCAGAGCCCTGCATGGAGGGGTGGGGGGCATGGGACCATTTTCTGGGTCTGGATGAAGGCATGACACACATTATAGGGGAGGCTGATGCTACCCGGATGGAGTATGGGGAGAATCCAAGGCAGCTTTTCCTGCTCTGTGCACAGGGAATGTTGACTGGGGTCCAGCTGTAGGAAAATGCAGGTAATTAACTCCTCTGTCTTTACTGGGTACCCTGAAGAAACAAAACCGTAAATATTGAATTTTAAAGATAGAATTTGTATAGTCTCAGAATATACACATACATTATAAAACAGCATTTTAGGTCTCGTGTTCAGTTAGCCAGTGGGTACATTGAAGTTTTGCCTCTTTGTATTCACAAAACACTTTTTCCTCTTTCCATTGGTGCAAACGACTTGAAATGAATAATGTTTTTCTTGTTTGTTAGCATCATCTCCCCCTGTTGTCCATCGACATAAAATGCAGTGTTCTGGAACATGAGAAAGGCAATATATTTCCTCCAGTTCTTTGTAAGCTGATATGAAGTAGACAGACACCTTCTGAAGTTTTGTGCATGCTGTGCTCTTTTTTTCTTTGCTGCAACAAGAAAAGCCTTTTCTTTTAACCTGGCTTCCTTTGAAGAAGTAACTCAGGAAGCTTCATGGCCTCTCAAGGTAAGTGCATCTATAGTCTGTATTTTTAGATCATGTTTACAGAAAACTACAGTCTTGTACGTTTCCAGCAATCAGCAGTCTGATGAAGTGAGAGTTTCAGGCTAAAACCACATCAGCCAAAGCACAGTTGTTTTGGAATCCTTTATTTTTTCTGCATTCAAGAGGCTCCTAAGGAGACTAAAATCTATACCAGAATGTTATTTGAATAAAATGTGTTACAAAATGTTGGCATCTGCACTCAATCAGAAAATGTAGTGTTTGTATCTTTGTGCTTAAACCTGCTAGCACAGAAGGGCAGGTACTGAGCCAAAGGTACCACTATTTTTGCACACTTCTTTCCTGTCGCATTTCGGAAAAGCCAAATCAGCAAATGCTTTTCACTTTCAAAACTGGCCAGAGTCCTGATATAACCACATAAGAAAAAAATAAATATCTGAAGAATAACTGCATTTAATCAGATTATTCCTACCTGGATTCATCTTTGTCATGCATTGTCTTTTAGCTGTAGTGGGTTGGGTACTCAGGGCTATAGGCAAACACTGCAGTATGCTGATCTAACAAGCCTTCGAAATTAATTTTGTCTCTGCTTTCAAATGCTTAAACTAAGTAGAAGGATACAAATCTGTTTTTTCTTAACGTGAATGCAACTCCCCAGAGGTCACCTTGCTGTGATGTACAGAGGCAGATGTTGGCCCAGGGTGTTTCAACAATGTCTATTTATGTTTGTCAAATGTTTACTCCCCTCTTTTTTTTTTTTTTTCCCCAAATAATACTCAAAACATTCTGCGCTTACAACACTAAAAGTTACACAACAGCAAGGAAGTTGTACAGCATTTTTGCACTCTTGGAATATACATTTTTTCACCCTGAGGGGTATGCATTTTGCTTTTCTTTAGCCATATAAAAGAGATTTGGTTTTGTGTATTTTTAATGCATAGTAGTTAACAAAAGCAGCAAAATACTCGTGTTGTGTAATATGGTTTTCATAATGAAACAGCTTGATAATATACTACTTTTAGGCACAAGTAATTATACAAATTATGATTGTACAGACTGCTCACTGTATCATATGGTAACTTTTAAGTTTTCTCATACCATAAATGAAGTGGGAAACATCCACAAAAATAGACAAAGTGTCAGAGTAGCTCAGATTGTCATAAATATTTAATGTATTTACTGCTTTATTTTTGTATGGCTTAAAATTTGACAGGTAGAACTGCAATTTGTTGTTGTCTTTTCTCTTTATTATTCGAGAATAACACTAACACTCGGCCACTTCATGGCATTTCATGTAACAACAAGAGTTACGGCAGTAACAGAACCCTGAGAGGTAAAATGATGCAGAAGAGCATATAAAATATTTATTACCCAGTTATACATTTTTAAAAGCCAGCTACAAATTCAAAGGGGTTACTTCTTCTTCCTGTGGTCTCAGACTTTGAAAGAAAGCAGTGGCTGCAAAGACAAATTAAGATCAAAATATGATTAAACGATAAATCAGCCATAGTGAGTTCAAATAATGCTAAAGAATCTCATTTAAACCCACAACAGCAAAAGAGAGCTTCAGACCTAGAGCCAAAATTCCTTCTGGACCTCAAACCCCATCATGTCTAAGTACTGTCACACATGAGATAAAAATGATCAGTTTGGGGACTGCTTTAGTGCCGAAGAGCAGGGGCTCAGCTTAATAAGAGGATTTACCATTTGGAGCAAGCTGAAGCTCTCCCCAGCTTTCTTGTTCTGGCAGAAGCCAGTGTTACTGAAGGCTCTGGAAAGATGCTCGTAGTAAAACCTGCAGGAGCTTGTTGAGAATCAAATGGCTCAGGGGATCAGGGTGCCGGTGCGTGTGAAGGGGTAAGGGCTTACGGGTGCCTGAAACTGTAAATTCTCCCCTTCTCTTCGCAGCTCTATCCGAGGTAACCATCGCTGTATCCTAAAGGACGTGTTTGCAATAGCAACCAGAAAACACAGCTTAATGATATCTGATCTTTTCATTGAGATAATAATGAATAATACACTGCAAGAGGCTGTGTAGGCTTTGATACCAGGGTTGTAACATCCAGATGGGGAATCTGAGATCCATGGAAAGGTTATCTCTAATTAAGAGAAAATATGCATGCCCTCAAGATGCTAGGAAGCATCTTGCTAGAAGTAAGGCCTCAGCCCCGTGGTGTACATCAGCACACAGGGCTCAGCAGCCTGCGCTGAGGAGCTTGTGTCCACCCTGTGTGTGAGTCCAGATCAGCCCTAGGCTTGTCCCACTGAGTGCTCACAAGCTGCCAGAGTGGGTTAGGTGTCCTCCAAGACCACATCTCCTGGTTTAGCTTCATCTACAGTGATTCCACTTGGCATACTCCGAGACTGCTTTATAAAGTGAATCAGAGTGCTCGAAATGTGGGAGCATCAGGAGATTCGTTTTGGATCCTCACTCCTGATCTGAGCTAAAATGCTGGTACAGGCACAGGCAGAATGTGACATTATTGTTCCAGTTTTGATCCAACAGCTAGCTGCTGTTTGGCACTCTTCATTTCCAATTTTTTTTTTCTTCTTTTCCTGCAGAATCTCAGGGACAAACCAAGCCAATCTTTAAGGATTATCTTCCTGGTTCTTCTGACCTTGTTGAACAGAATGAGCCTGTGGAACCCACAAGTCTCTGGAAGCAAGAATCACACACTCATAACTTGCCACCTGGTCTGGAGTACCTGAGCCAGGTCCTGAATCTTTCCAAATGTTAGAATTGTTTTCTTTTCCTCATAGACTTCTTTGATACCTTGGGGGATGGGGTTGTTTGGGTTTTCTATTGGGGAGGGTAGTTGGAGATGGAGAAGCTTTTTTTATTACTATGAAATAAGTAACATAGGAATGACAAACCCTTCCTTAATTGCTGCTATTCACTTCTGCAGAAATCCATTTGTTGTGTATGCAGCTTTCCTTGCACCAAAACCACAGTTTTCTTCCCTCTAGGACTTCTAGGTCACAGTATTATCCCTATCATTGTGTGTTGTCCCCATCCTGTCCCCCCACCCACACTGCCTCGGGTCGTGGGGCAGGAAAGCACTAGGGCCTGAGAGAGGGAAGTGCTGCAAATGGATGAGTAGGTCACAGGCAGGGGAGGGAAAAAGAATGCCAAAGTCTTCTCAGTTCTGCTGCTAAATGTGTAGCTGTCCATCTCCCTCTGTGAAACCTCTTGGGTCTGGGAGCTCACACCAGTGATGACCTGCAGCTCTGCTCTAGAAATGTCATCCCCTCCTGCATTTTTTTGAGTTAGAGGGTCCCTGCTGCTGCTTGGACACTGACTCCAGTCTGCATTTCACATGTGGCTGGATTCTGCTGCTCTCCTGTATGCTGAGTAATGCTTCATACACCCTGTGTGATATGGGTAGGGACAGAATCAGGCCCCCCGTGTGGTCAGACTGTGATTCTGATACACACACTCCTGCTGTGTTTGTATTTTGGTGGTACTGGGGAATGTTTATTTCACTCTAGGTCTGTCTTGTAGCTATACATTTCAGGTAGTTTTATACAGAAGCAGAAATTGAATGTATTTTATACTTGGAGCTAGGTTACCTAGATAGCTAATGAAACCGGGAGACCCTTCAGAAACAATCTTTCATGTGGAGTTATGATTTTCATTTCATGGTGCCCATGCACAAAATGATATGTGTTGTCAATTACATGAGCATTTGCTCACAGACTGTGGGAGCTACATTTTTTTAGTCGAAAAGTGATTGTGATAGTAAATACTTGGCAGGTTACATATTCAGTCTCCTGTGCGAACATGAATTATACCTCAGATTTGCCCATGGAGTGTGGGCAAGCAAATTCTATGACTCCCTTTTATAGAAGCTTTACATCTGACATAAAGACAAAAGAGCAAGTGGCTGTCAGAACTGTAACTAGAACTCAAGACTTCATTCATGCTTGTTCCCTGCCCAATAACCATGTGTCTGTGCTGCAGCCCTTGCTAATTATTTTCAATTTTCTCTGCAGTCTGGAAGTGGAAAGCATGTGTGCAATGCTGATTATTGGCATATACCCACAGCCAGAGTTTCCATGCGTTGCAGAACGTTTTGGTGTGCGATGCTGAAGTCATACTGGCTGTGTAACTAATGAAACAAGCTCACACGGGATAGATTGCTGCAGAAGGGAGATGGGACCAGCAGGGAGAGGGCTGCCTGCAGAATGAATGTGGGATTCACAGCTGCCGGGGTGATCCCGTGGGATTTACCCTGATGGACTAAAAGATTTTCACATAATGAAATTCTCAAATGGATGAAGATGTTTTTAGCAGAACTGGGAATTTTTTTATGCTATTGGGAGGATTGGAATACTGTGTATCCTTCTGGTTGTGTGTGTATTGGGGAAAAGTGTGTCCAAATTTAAATAGGCACAGGCAGGTGCTACTGTAAGGACATGGGGAATAGAGAACCTGCTTTAAAACAAGGCTGTGAGTGTTTCTTCTTTAGACTAACAAAATGCTACCAGAGGGGGAACTGTGACAGCTCTCGCCCTAGAAGAGTAAACAACCTGTAGGAAAAAGAGATGTTTAATTTATAGAATGATATTACCAGAAGAAAGATTGTATAGAAACTGGTTGTGAATAAGTACAGGATAAAAAATAGAAATGAGGTTCTGGGATTATCTCCAGCAGGAGCAGGGAAGATAGCTGGATAAATTTGAGAAAGCTGAATATATTTTTTTATTAATGACATGGTTGACTTTGAAACACGGATCTGAATTTAGTGAATCTCCGAGAGATCCTTACAGTCTTACTCTAAACAGCAACTGAAGGACACAGCATACAGTGTCGGATGAGAGGAAAAGAAATTATCTGTTGTGTATGTTAAGGCCAGACAGCAACATTTCACTCTGCAAATACACACCCGGAGTCAGTCAGGCTGAGGAATGTGCTCAGCTGCTCAATGTGTACCAGAGAAGGGCAATAAACTGCTTCTGCCCTGGCAGACTCATACCATGCTTTCTATCATTATCACAATAGTAACACTCTTTAAATAATTTCCTCCAAAACAAGTTACCCAACCCAAACCTCATTAATATTTTCCAGATTACAGCCGTAGTTCAAGGAATTGGCCAGTGGCCATCACAAAAATCAAGGGAACCTTTGCCTGTAGAAGGAACAGACAGACAAGACCTTGGAGAAGAATTTTCCAAGTGGCTCAATAGCGTGTTGTGCCACCATTCAGACTTAACCAATTTTGTAAGAAGCTTAGTTTATACTTGGATACACTGATCAGATGTAAATTTAATGCCCCCAAAACTGAATACTGAGAATTAGCTGTGTAGAAGGAATTTTAATGCATCTGAGCTCAAGAGGACCCAGACCCTTGTAAACCAAAGGGGTTTAGATGCTTTCAAATGCAAGTGCAGAATTTCTTTTATCCACAAGTGCCCCTATAAAAGATGCATCGGAATAGCTGCCTTGCAGACACCAGTGAAAGGCAAAACAAGCAAGCCTAACAAATGGTATCATGTTGTCCCAACATTGTTTGTACACAATAAACCAATACACGGACCAAAATCACTCAAAGCTTTTAACTGCTTAGGGAAAGAAATACATATTAAAATCAATGCTAAAACATTAAAATAGCCCTGCCATCTTTAACTTGTTTATTCTTCTTTCATCAGCAGAGCACCTTCTGTGAGCTCCAAGAGTTCACATATCTCATGAAAGATTCTTGGGAGAAAATTTTCAAGTCCAAATATTTTTTATTATTTCGATTACTAGCACGCACGTTATCAGAGATTAATGAAAGGGATAAAGAAGTTTCTCTTTTACCAGCTTTTCTTTGCAGCCTGAACTAGCTGCAGGAGATGACTAGAATTGACAAATGGCTGCAACAGTTTGAACACGTACCAGGCAAGATTTATCAATTGTAAAATATACAGACACTGGAGAGCACTGACATGCTGGTCTCAGAAGGTTGTTGCGTGCTTTCTGTCTGCAGCTGTGAGTGATGGCAAAATCCTGTGCCAAACATTTGCCCATCAGGAATTCAAGGAAAAGAAATTAGCAAAGACTAAACTGTCACATAAAAGAGGCATAAAAAGTCACATAAAAACGGAAAGGTAGGCTGAAATTAAGTCTTGCTGGTTTTATAATACTAATGACTGTTCTCTAAAAAAGAGTAATGTCGGAGGGATGATAAGCACAGAAAAGCTGGGTATCGTGGCAGATAGTTTTCCTCCTGCATTTGTAACCAGCTCACAGAGAAAGATGGTTTCACCCCTTTGAGGGTTTCTCTGGGGAGCTGTTGTTTTGCTCATTCTGGCACCCTGGCGTGACCGCTCCCCAGATTTAGGGTGCAGAACGCCCAGAGCCTGAAATCAGAGTGTTAAAGCTTGTGTGTGCTGGTGTTGGCATCACCGGCTAACCCTGCTGGGCTGCTCCAGCAGCACCCTGTGGCATGTGGCTACAGCACATTTTGAGCTTCACTCCTACAACTGCCATGGAGCCCAGCACCACCATAAGCTTTGGGGTAAGGGGTTTCCTGCCAAGACCAGGAGGGAGGAACAGGAGTGAGAAGTGAGTCCTGCTCCTCTCAGACCCCCAGTGATGGTTATTTTTCTTCAAACATGTGGGTGAGTTACCTGACCATAGCACCCAAGGTCATTAGTTCAGAGGGATGTCTGAACTATGCCTTGAGATGCTCCTAGGGCACCAACGCTTGTGCACCTCTGGAAGGAAAGAAATTCTAATAACAGGGAGATGAGCAATAAAAATAGAGAGGTAATCACTGGCAGCCCCAGATCTTTCCAACATCTACCATCTTGTTTATTTTTTTTTTTAAACAGCTGGACCGGATAATTATTCATCAGCAGGTGGAGC
Organism: Calidris pugnax; assembly: GCF_001431845.1. Lineage (NCBI taxonomy): Eukaryota > Metazoa > Chordata > Aves > Charadriiformes > Scolopacidae > Calidris > Calidris pugnax. The sequence continues at coordinate 360,802 of NW_015090936.1, forward strand.
TTCTTGAAGGTATGGTGCAATCCTTGTCACTCTTTAACAGTGCTGGTACACAGATGTCTCCAAAAGGCTTCCAAGTCTTGTCCTCACCTTGTTGAAGTCATTGCAAAGCCTCCTGCTGACCTTGCATCAGGCTTGTTACCATGCTGAAAGCTCGCTTTCTTTGTGCCTGTTCTGCAGCAAACCAACATGGAGAGAAAGATTACAGTGAGTAATCTCTACACCAGTCCTAAAGTCTCTCCCTCAGACACCTCTCCTTCAAAATTATTAAATTTTAATCGTCTTTCCAATCCATGGAAAAATGTATTGTCTTTAATAATAATAAATATGCTGCAAGAAATAAAGCGAAGAAAGAAAGGAAGATCAGAAGATGTAAAATGAAGCATAATAGTTTCTATTTACATAGTTCCCCAGAATTTCAAAGTGCTGAACAAGTATTAAGTTCTGCAAGTAATTTTTTTTTTTTTAATGTATTTGTCTCATTCAAAATGTTGTTGGCCTGGTTCTTGGACATCTCCCCGAGTAAAAGTTTTGTCATTGGAGTAGGGCAGTCTCATGCTGTTGCTTTTCACAGATGATAAAGCAAGAAAAAGCCCAAACCAAAACTCAGGATCTGAATTCTGTTTTGTGATATCTTTCAGCATACAGCTAATCCAAGTCTTGGAATGAAATGTTCCTTCCAAATATAGACCTGATATTATTATTTCCTTCTAATTGTATATTTTCCTTGTGTCATTATTTTAAAACAATTTTTAAACAGTCTCTGTTCTATAGATTTTTAGAATACAGAGAAGACTGGAACTATAAACTTGTACGCAAAGCTGAATTTGGTGAGTCTTGGTAAAGGCTAACTCTAATTCTAACATTTTACTAAGGTAATGTACTACTTGTTTTGCTTTATTAGCCATACTTGGCACAGAGACCTCCAGCAAATACGAGATAAAAAACCATTTGGGACAAAGAGTTTACTTTGCAGTGGAAGAAAATGGTTGCTTTGATCGTAACTTGTGCTCACCTATACGGTCTTTCACCATAAGGATTGCCGATAACACGGGCCGAGAAGTGATTACAGTGAACAGACCCTTGAGGTGCAACAGCTGCTGGTTCCCCTGCTTCCTGCAAGAGGTGAGTGAATCCTAATTATCTTTTGCCCGAGCATCTTGCTGTATGTGCACAGCATTAACGAAGCCTTGTGCAACCTGTCTGAGGACAGCAGGAAGGAATTCATATCCACCTCAGCCTGGAGGACTGCATTGGGAGCCCTTGTTTGGAAGTAACTATTGATAAACAAGGCTTCTTTAAGAGTTGCATTCCCAGCTTGCCTCCTACCTTTCATGGGACCTTACTCTACTCATACCCCAAATAAAGCCCCTCTATCTGATAATACAGATGTGTCCCCAGTTAGGGAACACCCTAAAACGCTGCTTGCCTGAAAGAGACTAACGTCTGTTAGTGCTATAGATGTGTCCTCTACTCCCAGAGTGGAAGGATGGAAAATCCCTGGAGGCCATTAGTGAGGGTGGGTATGACCGGGAAGCAGCTCTCCGAGGAGGCTGATGCTTCGCTCCATGGCTCTGCCTCTTCAAGGCCATGTATCTCTGGGAAATTGCAGAACTGGAAAGAAACTGCTTTGAGTGAAAAACACAGATCTTACAGAGTGTTAGATCTTTTCTCTTTATTTCTGAATCTCCTGTATTCAAACATCTTGTTTTATGAAAATGTTTTATTGGTTAACTCATCTACCTGCTTTCTCATTACTGCGTCAGCATTTTATTTTTTTAAAAAAGGTCCTTTGGTAGCACAGCCACTGTATAAAAAAGCTTATAGAATACTCACTGATTACAATAACAAAAACTTTTCACAGCATATGGCTTTTTACAAATCTTATATGTAAGGTGTTAGATTCTGGTGCAGCTTTTGAGCTTCATATTGTCTGCTATATTTAGAAACACCATTAGACAGCCTTCTAATATGCAGTTTAAAGTTTGGAAAAATTATATATAATTATATTCAGAAAATAAGTATTTTGTCATTACATAAACAATAAACTATTATGGACAAATATGCTAATGTAGAATTAGTTTATAAGATTTTTTGTTTTCTCTTGTTTGCTAGTTAGAAGTTCAGTCCCCACCAGGTACAATAGCTGGGTACGTTGTACAGAACTGGGACCCTTTTCTGCCAAAGTTTACTATACAGAATGAAAGTAAAGAAGATGTACTAAAAATAATTGGCCCATATGCAACTTGTGGCTGTTTTGAAGATGTTGACTTTGAGGTATGTTTCTTATGAGTGTTAAGAATTTAAAAGTTTTACTACTCTGAATAAATGTCTCACTCATATCCTGTTATTCTACACTTAAAAATATTACATATGTTGCTAGAATTATGGAACAGAAGTACAACAATTTGCATTGGAGTTCCTAACTTGCACACTTAGGTTCCTATAGATGTTTTCTGGACAGGAGTGACAATTTCTTCAAGGAAATAAACATGACCACATGTGAAGTCTTGGTCCTCTGCAGTCCATGAGCACTCAGCCATTCATTTTGACAGGCTCAGGGTTTCATCTCACATGCATTTGCTGTTCCCTGACACATAGTTCCCTGAAGCCTGTGGCATTGAATCCACTGCCTTCATTGCTCTCAGACTGAGAATGGGCAGGATTACTGTCCAGTGTATCTACATCCATTTGAAAACATTACTCAGGAGAAAGGTAATTCTGAGGAGCCAATGAGATACTTAAGGGATGAGAGGGAGAATGGGAGATGCTTGAAGAAAACCTGGGCAGAGTTTCCTGATGTGAACAAAGCACTTTGCCTTAGTTAAGGAATCATAAAGACCTTCTGTGTTGATCAATTTGTTAGCTAAATCAAAAGACTTCAGTGGGTACTGTCTGACATTTTGCTATACTGTGAGAAACATGCAGATGGCTACATAGTTGGGAATGCATCTGTCCGTTGTAGGGCACAGTGGTCCACAGCAATGCCACTGCTGTCACTTGGAACATATCCGAAACACAAGACAGGAAAAAAAATAATCCTTGTGAAAGAAGAGCAAAAGTGGTATAAAGTTTCACAATTGCTTTCCTCGCTTTTCTGTCAGCTCTAAAGATGCTGATGTTTCCAAACTTGAGACCCTTTCTTGTGTGCCACTCCTAAAGGCAAATCTGACACTAATAGAGCATCTCAATGATAAGAACAAAAGAACCACCTGACAACTATAGCATACTTTTTGTGTCAGGGCACAGTCATTAATTCTGTGGAGATACAATCAATGTGTATTTGATTTATTTATATTTACTCATATTCCTGTTTTTCATTTGTGCAGGTAAAGGCTCTCAATGAGATGTCAACGATTGGCAAAATTTCCAAGTACTGGTCTGGATTTGTAAACAATGTCTTTACCAACACAGCCAACTTCGGGATCCAGGTCCCTGTAGATCTTGATGTGAGAATCAAGGCAGTAATGATTGGTGCTTGTTTCCTCATTGTAAGTATGCAAAACCAAGAAGTAGACCTATAGAGGTGGGCAGATTGGTATCAAAGGGGCCTTTCAGCTGTGATTCTGCAAAGGCACAAGTGCAGTGGAAAGCCAGACCTGCTATTGAAAGATAAGTTGACTTAAACCCTTTTAATTTTTATGGCTGCTTTTGGTTTTGTTTTTTTTTTATTTTATTTTATTTGCTGAGCATCTTTAGGTTCCTAACATTTTTGTTTGTCAAACTGTTTCCATAGTATTCCACATGTAATTCAATATTTTATATGGCAGGCTCAAATATCACCACACATGCCAAACCTACCAGGCTCCCCCAAACCCCGTATCTGTTGTGTTTGAATGGGTATATGAACCAAAACAAAAGTTATGTTATTTCTAACAGTAACTTCAAACAGTGAGTGGCACTTCAGTAGTTCTGTGGAGTGTTGCATATAACACCTTCAGGTCATATTAAATTTCCTATAAAAATTCCCTTGTGAAGATAATCACAAGAGAATAATTATATGAAAAGGAGAATACTTAATACTTAAGATGCATGTTTTCCAGAATTACAAATGGATATAATCTTTTGCTGACACTAATGCGTTAATATTAACATACAATGATTTCAAAAGCGTCTGTGGTACCTACATCAGAGAACAGAAAACAGAAGAACAAAAAGATTTATATTATTCACTAGAAAGTGTTTGCTTTAAAATAATAACAGCAATTCAGATATTTTTATTTTATTAGGTTAAAAATGTAACTCTGACACTTAAGAGTTTTAGATTGCGTCCTCCAAAACTGCTGTTGCTCAGGCAGAGTAATAGAAAACGATTGAGTAATCTAATTATTTCATGAAAGAAAAGCCTACATGTAAGACTTTTGATAGTAATTGTTGTATTTTTGTACCTTCCTTACCATTCACTGTTTGTTTATTTGTAGGACTTAATGTTCTTTGAAAACTCTTTGGATGGATTATAATGAGATGACAGAAACAATAAAATATGCAGAATGTGTTTCAGTAAGTAAAAATGAAAATAAATTGATCTTCTTGCTTTGAAGACTTATACGTTAGATACTTTCTAATTCTTTTTCATTTTCTTCCAGAAATCCCTTGAGCTTTGGACATGATTTTGAACTGCACAAATCCTTGTTCCTTATAGGAAAAGAAAGGGAGCTAATGATGATGTTTATTAAAACGTGTCTCATGTAAATAATAATTTCTCATGTTTTATGTGCGTTGTAGCTAAACACATACTTTTCACACAGAGCACTGTTGCTTTGGAACAGTGCTATTCTCTGCTTTCTCTTTTGATGTTCCTGCATGGGAAATCATGAAAGATTAGACGGAGGCTTGCAGCGTCACTGATGAAAGTCTATGTTTAGAGAAGCCTTTGAAGTTTTCCAAGTGCTGGTACCAGTTACTAACCACATGAGGGTGTGTTCCGGGGGTTTTGCTTTTTCATAATTTTAGAAGTAATTTTCTGATTTGTTACTTAATTAATAGTAACAAACTGAGATTGAAAGTAACAAATATAAAGACATCACCCAACGGGAAGTTCAAGACCTCTGTTTCAGCAAGTTGAAAGAAGGGAAGTGGTGTTTGCTACAAAATTAATTTTATGGCAAAGACTTGTTTAATAAGTGGCAGCCAGAAATTAGGCTTCCAATGCTAGACTGGGGAATGTAAGCTCTATTCAGAAAATCTGGTCTTCCGCTGCTCTTATTGAATGCAGGCCATAAAGTTTGAGAGATGGTCCCCTATGTGCTAGAGGTGCACAAATCACATTTGACTGTCTGGCATTTAGGATTCTTGCTCCCATCCGCTCAAGAATTTCCTCAAAAGGTTTGTTCCTCTAAATAATATCTGGTAGTTGATAACTTTTCTTTCAGCCTTGCCCTAGAACGGAATTGTTCTTTTCCTTTGGCAAGCTCAGGTATTTTCTACGATAGGACTGTGCAATAGGAGCTTTTCCAATTTCAGATAGCAGTTTTACATAGCTCTTTATTGCTGCACTCACACCTCATCAAATTGTTCCCAAACATTCCCGCCAACAGGCTTTTTCTCATACAGGCTTCCTTTGTAGGAACACTCATGATGTATACACAAGATGTAAACAGAAAAATTTTCGTTGCAAAATATTTGCTGTATAAACTTGCTTACATTTCTCTTAAAAACTCCAATGAGGCCTCAAGAAGCTAATCAGTACCATACAGCATCGATGGTAAAAACAAATGCTATCATAGTCACTGGTCAAGTTTCCACGGAGAACATTTTACGAATCACTGTGAATGCTGGATTTTTTTAGCACAAACTAGTAATTCAATTCTTGCAAATAACCAACACATCAACGGAAAGGAGAGGAGATAATGAATAATTCATAAAAATGAAAAAGAGCTAAATTTATCAGGTGATTAAGTCTCAACAAATATTTAGACTAATTTTAAATTAATGTTCATGGATATGAATTCAAACACAGTGAAGTCAGGAAGTTGCAACTAATGTTCCCATAGTGAAATTAACTCAGGAATGCTTATAGATTTAAACAGTATGTTTTAGATTATATCCCACACTTAGGTATTTATACAGATTTACATATGTCTTGAAAATAATTGTGGTTAACAAGCTCTGACAATCATCATTATCTGTTAACCATTTCATTACTGGCTCTCGCTGTGACTCGTAGCAGTGCAATCAGGCTGCAATCTGCAGAAGTCATGAACTCCCAGGGAACCACTGCTGTCACCTTTTCCAGGAGGAAGCACCCTGTGCAGTAGCTGTGAACTTCGTGGGCAAGAAGCTCCCTCGTGTGGAAATTTATAGTTTTGCAGAAGAATACAGATGACTGATGCCAATTTGCTCTTCTCACTTGTTTCACATTGGTGTCATTCTATTAAATGCAGCCCTTTCCCTCCTGACTTACTCTAATGAGGATTGAGAAAGACAACCACATTTTTATATTAATTTTTCTCTTTTAACCCCTTTGCCATCTTAGACAAAAGTGACTATTGTAGCCAATGGTTTGGGGTTTCATGCAAAACCACATTCTTGCACTGTTGTTGAGTTGTGTGTCTGAATGCCCAGCTGAATGCAGTGCCCCGTGAGATCAGCAGGCTCCCTGGCCATCTGCCACCCTTTCTCTGCAATTTCCAGTTCTCTTATGACCCTTAACAAGCCAAAGACATCTTTGAAGCAAATGTGTCCAACCACCATCGAAGCCCATACAATATCGAGTCTTATTTACCTGCAGAGCTGAATTTGGCTGTGAGTGTCCACCTGCACACCTTGTAGGTAAGCAATATATGCATATATCTTTATATGTATTACAACCAGATAGCAGTACTGTATTTCTTGTACTTGGTGACTTTGTCATTGTGTATGTTAGTACAATATTTTTACTTTTTTTTTTTTTTTAAGTGTAATGCTTGCATACATGTATGAGTATGTTTGAATGCCTCTGCCTATACCCAGATTCTGGGACATACAGGAACAGGTTCAGTCCCTGGAGAAAACAAAGCACTGAGGCTGGGATAGCTCTTGCTGACTAGAACTTCCTAAGCAGCCTGCTTCACCTTGGTCCCACTCTTTGACATCCTGGTAGAAATTCAGTGCCAATGCCAGGCCTTTTTCAAGTGGAAGCTCCTTCTTTTAAACCACAGCTGCCATACCAGGGCAGGCATTTATCCTCAGCAAAGATGATGGAGTTCTGCATGGTATTACTAAAGAAATGCTAAGATGTACTCAGATTTTAAAAACCTGCAGTTCTAATGAGTAACTCTTTCTTATTAATAGTAATGTGTTTCACATTATGGGAGCTACATATACTCTTTACAAATCTCACCTTTCACAATTCCCCCAAGGGCCAGGAGTTGCTCTCCAAAGGATAATTCAGTGTTACCCAAAGGAGGACAGATATTCTTTAAAGCAGATTCATGTCCTGAACATCTAGAAAGAAACACGATTGTTCTAATGAAACAGAAATTTTACTTAATCCAGCCAAGTGAATAGTTTCTTACCTGATCACAGCCAAATTGTAAAGCTGTGTAGTACATAATTCTTGTGTTCAGTAGATGGCAGCAGCAGCTCATTATTGCAATATTTAGCTTTCCACAGATCACAAGATGTATCCAGGATACTGATTAAAGATCAACACACCGTTAACCTCTAATTGATTTCTACCCTTAACAGGAGGATTTTATTTTCTTTGCCTGATATGAAACCTTCGTCATATGATGCTGGGTTATCTTTATTGCCTGCAAATTACAGCTGAATACATACAGGTGACTGATATTTTATGAGACCTAGTAGATGCTCGGGCAGAATCAAGGCTACCACAAAGTGAGCTCTTCTGGTCTGTCCAAAGCCTTTTTTTTTTGCACCTGGAGCAGATCTCCAGCTGAGCAGAGGAGAAGCCCCAGCCCCAGGAATTTCCCTACCCTCTGCAGAAACATGAAGTGCTGTATCTAAAGGAGATTGCTTTGTTGTGGGGTCCCTAGAAATGCGGAAGGTTTCTGTGGGTTAAATAACTCTGCCTCCATGTCACGTCCTCATGGTCCATCACTACGTGCCGTCCTGGGGCAGAGGAATGTAAACCCCCCATACTGCCACAAACCCAGACACCAGTAACTGGGAAGGAGCTGGTTTGTCCATGGGAAGGTCGACCACTTTTTGTAAGAGAGTGGTAACACAGCATCTCTGTAAGTCCTGAGATCTTTCAGTCCTCTAATAATTTCGTGGATGCAAAAGTACTTTTCTTTGTAGACTTCGATGAGTGTATTGAAAAAATCTGGTTCTGTTTCATTTGGGTTATTTTATGATCAGACAAACCTAGAAATGATCCAAAATACACATTTTCTAATGGAGTGGTCTAAGTGGTACCTGTTTGAAAAAGAAATATATATGCAGTTTCTTCCTCCTGACTTTCTTCTTAGTTGAATTTATTTTTTTTCAATTAGAATGGTATGTTCTATGTTAAAATAATACATACTAGTTAATTCAAAGACCATCTTTAGGTTTTTAAACATGCTTTTTTTCTTCCCTTGGGGGGCAAATAAGACTTTAGTTCCTTAGGGGAAATTAACCCATATCCTGTGAAAGGAGATGTGTTTTTTTTTTTCTGGAATCTTAAACCCTTTTCTAAACTTGATCCTTTTTAGGAATTACTTCCTGAATGCCAAATCATTATTGAAGTATTCTATCAGCACCTGCCATGAGACAACAGTTTATTCATGATTTGTCAGCATTTCATTACTTCACTCTTCTGTCAACAAAACAATTGCTAAGAGACTAATACTTTCTTTTTGGAGTGAAACAGCTCCAGCCAGATACAACTTTCTGCTTGCTTTCTATATTTGTTAGCAGTATGCTTACAAAAGCCCACTAACTTCTCACAGAAGAGACATCAGAAGGACAGAGACTGAATATGCCCAATGACTTGCCTCCAAAATGCATTAACTCCTTTATCCCAAGGGGCAGTGAATTCCTGCCACTGTGAAAAGGAGGAGATGTGCAGGTCGCCCCACACTGTTGTGTATCTCCTAGATTGCCACTGAAAATTCATCTTGGTTCATAATTAGGTTTTACTCTCCAGTCTCTCTCTTCAAAACAATACAGACGCTTCTCACCCCTATTCTCCCTTCCATTTGGCTATAGCTGCAGTTGTTCCAGCATTGCTGCAGGAATCAGAGCCCTGACCTCATCTGCCTTGACATAGAGCAGACCTACTTGAAAGCTACAGCTTCCATATTAAACCTGCTGTACTAATGTGCACAGGACTGTTCAATCCAATGAACCCCTTGTCTCAGTGATTATTGAAAAGGCACACAGTGAAGTCCATGTTGATGGACTGTGTTTCTGGTATGGAGACCCATGAAGCCATGCAGCGCTGGTACTTAGATGGTTGGCTTGTCACTCTTGGTTTTCAAATAAATTTACTGTATTGCATGGGTTAAGTCAATCTCCTCCATTTAATATCCCCGTTCATGAGGAATAAATAAGTTATAGGCAATCTTGTATAAATCCAAATTCAGTGTTTTCACATGCTGCAGGTTCAGTTCTGTGTACTTCTTATCCTAAAATCTGGATGGTGGCAAGAAGATAAGTACGGAGGCTGCTCATATGCTTAAAGATAAGTGAGTGCTTTGTGTACTCTTACTTCTAAAGGACACAGCACCTCTCAGGTTTAATCCTCAAATAACTATGTAATAAAAAATGTTGATGACAACTCCTGCGGTCTCACATAAAATCCTAATTGGGAGGAAAGTCCCCACTTACTTGAGTGACCTTGTTGACTCTGCTTGTTTTTTATCTAAAGTAGGAGTACTTTCGCATACAGGTTGATAGATAAGGCTTAGCATTCAATAAAATATTATTATGGAAACATGCAGGAGAGAACCAAGAGCCCCAGGGTGGCACCATGAGAGCTGTGCTGCTCTGCAGCCAGCCCAGGCTGGGGCATCCTCTCCTCCAACGCTTGCAGAAAAAGTTGCACTTGGGGTACACGTGGCTGGAAAACAAGGAAGCACACACCATGCACTTTCCACTTTTAAATTTCTATAGGCCAGTCATGGTAAGTCTAATGATGTTTTTATTCTAACAACTGGGTGAGTATTGAAGGGAAAATTCTTCCTGTAAGTCATTTCAACAGGACTCATTAGCTTGATGTGCTTTTCCAATTTAGGATGTTAATTTGAGGAACTTTTTTTGCTCTGTGTCAACAACATCAGGTAAGTGCTCTATTTAAATTACTGATTTTTCTGTATTAAAAAGAAAACCAACATGCAACAACAAAGCCCTACATGGTACTGTTGGCAGTCACTGCTGTCTCTAGAAATATTTGTTTCTATCTAGAAATGACCTTGCATAATTTTTTTATTGTTGTTTCAGATATGCATGTTTAGAGAAAGACAATGTCACAGTGCATGTGTCAAGGTTCAGTATTGCTTTGTGTTGTGGTTTAGGACAGATTGGCCAATCAGAATGACTGATGGCTCTTCCCCCCAGCCCCAAAGAGAGGAGAGGAAGAGATAAGGTTTACAGGTTTAGAATGAGCTAAACTACTTTAAAGAATTATTAATATTAAATGCAAAAAGGAAATAATGAAATAGACACAAACTCCTAGGATGCTGTCACTGGCAGGCACTGGGGAAGTCCCAGACTGGACTCAGCAATGGATGGGAACCAGATTCCGGGTCTGGAGTCAGGAACACACAGATTGGGATCAAAGGCAGCTGAACAGAGAGAGTCCTCTTCAGACATTGGCCATTGAAGGAAGAGAGCTGACCCTTTGATCCCTCAGCTTTTATACTGAGCATGGGGCAGATGGGATGGAATACCCTTATTGGTCAGGTTTGGGTCACCTGTCCTGTCCCCTCCTCCCCACAGGTGGGACCCTTCTATGCTTTTTTTGTTTCCGACACTCCAATGGGGGCAAATGACGAAACTGGCTGACCTTGGTTGTTATAGCAATAAATATAAGCAAGAGCCTCTCTGCATACCATTCCTTGGCACGAAGTACAAACATTGGTCTTATCACTCTAAGGACAAGCAGTTTTCTCCACAATATGCTGTTAATTTCAGAGAGTTAGAAGAGGCCTAGCTAAGATGTAAAATTAATGAACAGAAAGTTGGTTCTGTTTTACCTCAAACTGGGACACTTTGTAAGTCTTGGACTGCTTGCAGAAACTTGTGGAATCTTTGGACAAGGCTAATGACTACTATTTTTCTATCCACGTGTTATTTCTAGACCCATGAAGAATTATATTTTGCCATCAGGAATCACTTTGGGCAGCTGTCTTTAATAATCATGCCCCTACATACCAGTCAGCACCATAATAAAAAATGCAGCCTGGGATCAAAATAAGGATCATTTCTAGTAATATTTTGTATGCTTCACACTTTTCTAGAATTCAAATGAAAGTTTCATGTTTTCTTGAAGGACCCAAAGTGTGAAAATACTGTTTTACTTAAAGAAAAATACTATTTGCTTTGCAAATTCGGGGGAGATATTTTGGCTATTATATAGGTTAGTTGTCTGAGTGTATAGGAAAGGAGTGAAAAAGATTATTTTTAAATTTGTTTCATTTAGATTCTCTCCTATCTCTAGTTTCATATAGTTGTAGATTAAGGCTCAGAGCACCTGGGAGCTAAGTAAGAGCCACAAGTGATGCTTTTTCTATCCTTCACCATTGCCCAGCACCAGAGCAGCAACACTATACCTAGAACTGTAAGTTTCCCTTGAAAATAAGGCTAGGGTTAGACAAGTCCTTACTGTTTGTGATTCAAGGGAGTTTTTTAAATGTCAGTGTTTATCACGAACTGTATGTGCATTTTAAACTCCTTAGAGTTTGGAGCAGTTTTGATTCAATACGCATTTGGCTTTGAAACATTTCACTCAGCTGAGCCTACCACGTGAGATCAGCATCACACCAATGCTCTGTGAATGCAACAGCTTGGATAAAAACAAAAGCTTAGCTTGCATGTCCAACCAGGTTATTACTTAGATTAACAATAAGGTAAATGAATTAATTAAATGGTTCCCTATCAGGAGCAGTTTTATCTCTGCCTTTATTGCCGCAGACTGCTAAGGTCCTGATATAAAATGGTGGCATCCAATACGAAATCCCAGCAAGAGTTAGTGGTGTACGGTTTATTTCCTCCTCCTTGACACAGCGCTGTGGCAATGTCAATACAATCCCACAGTTTGGTTCCTTTCCTTTCATGTTGCAGCCTCATAGAAAATTAAAGAGATATTTTTCCTTTCAATGATCTGCAGGATGGGTAATTATTGATATCCTTCGTCCACGTGGACGCTCAAATGGTGTTCATCGTTGTGATACCGGACCAGCGCACACATGGTTAAAAACACACGCAGTGTGAAGTGGTTCTGTGCTTGTCGCTGAGGAAAGCTCGAACAAGTGCATTTTTTCTTGCTTTGCTGAATAACTGCAAGCAGGGCATGAGGAAATAACACGAAATTTTCAGGGTAATAAGGTAAGGAGAAGAGACACAAAAGGGAGGGTTTGTCAGGATTGCGAGAGGTGGCTGTGTACACAGCCCGGGTGTGTCTCTGGGAAAGGCTTCGTTCAGCCAGAGCAGAGAAACACCGACTGCTGTGTTGACACTAAACGTGCCAGTGAGCATGACACTGAGATGACGAGTGTGTATGTCATCCACGAAAACTTCCGTAAGCTAAAACTGCTTCTTTTAGCTGCAGTGGATGGAACCAGTGGGACTAGGCATTTTGTCTTGACTTTGGGGTTTTTCAACAGAAAAACTTATCTCCTCTGATTGGGTATATGCACATGACTTCCGTATGTGCCCCAGCAGGGAGAGTGTTACCACAGAGGTGTGGTTATATGGCCAGGGGTTTAAAAAAAAAAAGGTATATCCATGGACCTGACTTCTCACTAACCTCTTTATATAAACAGTCTCATAAAATGATTTATCTCAATTCTTTTGGCCTTTTGCTCAGTCCTCTCTTGGCAGTGCTGAGTTTGACTCATTTCAAGGAACATGATATTTTAGTTGAACTGTCACCGCTCTTGGTAAATCTGTTGGTTCTGATATCAGGGAAAGGGTAAATGATTGTGGAGCTGGGGAAGAGTCTGACTGAGATGAATCCTTGCAAAACCACAGGGTAACTTAAGGTTGAAGGGAAGAGCGAGGGTGCCCATGGGAACATAACGAGCAGGGGGTGGAGGAGGACACAAGGAGAACAAAATATCTCTACCAAAAGTAAATGTATGCTTGCAATTAGCTGTGAAGTCTAACCAGGTCTTCACAAACATGTGCTGTGTGGAAACAGTATGATGGATCTTCATTACAAAACCAACATCTGCTTGGTGAAGCCTTCATTATCTAATCATTGCTGATCTGTTCAAGCTATAGTGCTCTGTTATCTTGTACTTAAGGAGTATCACTGATAGAAGATAGTTAAGAAGGGAAAATGTTGTAAGGAAATCCTGCAGGGATGCAAAATGCATCAGGCAGCATTGATGTGCTTGGTACCATATATATTTATTGCTACAAACACACGTTAGCTTTCTTGGTGAACTTTTTACTCTAAATCACTTAACTACAAAAAACCTAAAATAGAATTCTTTCCTGAAGGAGATATATCATAGCAGGGAATTAAAAAAAAAAAAAAAAAGGCTAAACAAAACCAAACCTGTACAAAAGAGATCGGACTCCTCTCTTCTCCCACATTGTCCTGGAAATCAAATTTTGTAAATAGCTTTGTTGAGTCTGCTGTTTATAAAGCTGCATCATCTTCTCTGCAGTCTTGGTTGATGTAGAAGGGCTTAGAGTTCTGAGACTACAATGAAGTATTAAAACCACAAAGGCTTCATTCAAAGGCCAAAGAAATAAAGGTTAGCCTTTGGATCAGATCATTAAGGCCTTTTCTCAGATGTGTCTAGAGTAACTATGCAGTACTACCAGCAAGTCTTTTATATTAGTAACTCAGAGAAAATAGCGGGTGAACGGTTGTGAAATGTTTGTTGTAGTTCTAAAGCCGTAGAAAATACTGATTAATGCTAATATAGATATACTTAGGCAGATATCACATTTTGAAATTCCGGAAAAGATCACTGAACGAGAACCATATATAATAATTGTAAATAGGAATGTGAAAAAGGCTGTAACCTCCATTTGGAAGTCCTTCCTAAGGAGCATATTGGGTTGAGAACCCTGGAGAGCCATCCTGCATAGACTTGTAGGCCAGCTCATTCCACCCAACCTGCAGAAGCTGCAAGTCCAGGGGTTTGGACACCCCATCTCCAGCAGAAAAGAGTGGCCATTTCCCAGGGTCAGGGGGCTGGAGAGCACTAAGCCCCTTCCTGCAGCAATGCAGGAGGAGCAGATGCATCTTGGCAGGGCTGGCTCCTGGTGTGGGTCTCCACTGGTGCAGTGTCCTTCAGTAGCACACTGCAAACCTGTTGCAGCTGGAAGAGAAATGGCAGTCTTTGGCCAGGAGCTCCCACCAGGGCCTCTCCTTGCGCAGGCAGGGTGGACATCTCCTGCTTTTGCCTTGCCCGCAGCAGGACACAGTTAAGGGGAGAGGAGAGAGCATCTCCTTGACCAGCAACAAGCAGCAGATAAATTACATTAAATAACTGAATTGAGGAATTGGAAGGTAAATACAATTTATAATACCACGCAATACAGCAACCAGGGAGGAATATCTCCAGGGCCGTGAGCAACAAATCTGACAAAATTGACTTCAGGAATAATAGGGCTAAATGTGAGTGTCCTGGAAGCTGCGCTCAGGATTTCTAGGGAATCAGCCTGGCCTGAGTGAGCATGAGGTCACTGCTTTGATAAGCAAGTTCTTCATGTGTAGTTAATCCACATTGCAGGTAATTGATATAAGAGTTTACTGTACCTGATGTTGGTGGCTAGGTATATTAAGAACTGTGAATAAGGTTTATGTCTGATGTAAATCTTCTCCATTTTCCTTTTCCTATGTTTTTTCCCCCCCAGCTTCCAAAGTTCCCAAATCCCACAGCTCTGTGTGAGAAGCAGTGCCTGGTACTGAGTTTCCTCAGCTCTCATTCATAATTAACCTGTAAATTCACCTCAAACGCTTTCCCTTCTACCTTTACAACTCTTTAATTGTCTTCTTAATTAATGAAATTTATTAATTAATTAAATTAATGTTGCTAGTAAGTTTTTATTAGTTAAGCCTGTTACAAAATGCATTAAATTGAACTTTACTGGTTTTAATAATGTTCTGTTCTCAGCCTGGTTAGGTGTTTAGGTATTGCACTATTCATCCTCAGGCTGATAAAAGCAGGGAGTGCCAGTGTGTATCGCCCATGGTGAGAAAACACCCTTTTACAGCTTTTCCTTTATCAGCTGCTCCCTGACAAGCCTAGGTTGCCTAATCAAGAATAGTAAAGTTTAAAAAGCATTATTTTTTCATCATAGTGATTTCAAAACCCATGCTGGTATCTAAAAGACTAAAATACTGTAAATGAAAGCAGATACGGGCCCAGGTGCATTCAGCTATTGTTTGCTGTGCTAGGGCAGAGGTGTGGCAGGGCAGCGGGGGCTCCAAACTGGGATAACAGGCAAAGGGAGCAGAGGGGACTCCTTCCCTCCAGCCAAAGACACCTCATGCACCACGGCACAGGGCTGCTGCTTACTGGTATTTTTATTTTGTGTGCCTTTTAAAAGGAGGGATGTCATTTCAAGGCCCCAGGCGTCATAACAATCACATAACATAACTGTTTTATGTGATTACACTTTTGTAGCAGGGCAGCAACATCAGCTCTAGGGGAATTTGGCCTGTGAATCCCACCCACGCACATTCCCTGCTTGTCCAGGAAACATACTGTAGGGAGGGGAGTGCTCAAGGGCTAGGAACACTTCAGTGCTGCTGTGTGATCTAA
This sequence comes from Calidris pugnax, assembly GCF_001431845.1. NCBI lineage: Eukaryota > Metazoa > Chordata > Aves > Charadriiformes > Scolopacidae > Calidris > Calidris pugnax. Next base: position 376,671 of record NW_015090936.1, read on the forward strand.
TGCTGCCTGCAACAGCGCGTAAATGAAAGAACTTGGCTTTGCAAAAATCGTAAAAAAAAAAACCAAACAAAAAACTCCCAAACAAACGAAATCCCCCTAGCCCAGATAAACTCTAAGCAGCTTGGAAATCCTGAGTGCCAACTTCAACAAATAAAGCTGCACATCTGCAGGGTGAGGTGTGTGGAATTGGCTTGGGTTTGCTTTCCTAGTGTACTGTATTAATTAAGTTGGTATTATGTGTTTTAGGGAAAAAAAAAATCATCCCTAGGAAAATGTTGCCTATAAATATCTATTTGCAGTATTGTTATCTCTTTAGCAGAAAACAGGATTTACACAAGCTGTGTTTTAAACTCTTGGTATCGCGGTTAATCCTAAATGCTGTAAACTGTAATGGCCTATTTCTTTACATCAAGTTGTTCTTTTCTTCCCTATATCCTGCTTTCCAACTATAAAGCAGCTTATGTTGGTTCATCTGCAGTGCTTACATTCAAAAACGTGTATGACTGGCAGCAGTAAAACTTTATTTAGCCTCTTTCTCAGTCTAAGAAATTGGTTTGGCACAAAAACATTTCGTAGCAAAATCAAATGGATTGTCTTGTTTCTATTGTTGTTTTGCCCTTGTGTTCAAACATCTTGAGGAAAGACTGATGGTGATGTCTGACAGTTCACTGTGGCAATTGCTTTTCCTGTTTAAACAATGATCATAATTGTTAAGGACAGCCTGAGGGGACATGTTGCTGGTCAGTATATGTGAAAATATAAGAATGGCTGCTTTATGGGATTTGGAATTTTTAACTGTGCAATCCTGCTACCTGGATACTGAATTAACAAAGATACGACAATATTAAAATCCTTTTTTACCCAGTTTCCCTCTCAAAGGAGGATCTGAAACTCATTTGTTAGACTGCAGGCTTGATGACTGACTTGACATTGTTAAATGAAATCAAATAAGCTAGCAGCCCTGTTACCACAGTTACAAATCTTTAATACAGAGAAAACGTGTCAGCTGCCTCTTCTGATTTCATGAATACATTTTTTATTATCTTAGTGAAGGCCTAATTACTGAACCCAAAAGAGAGCTATACTGGGACTTGGGAGATGTCAGATCCCTGTCAGCTGTGAGTGTGATGGAATCTATTTGCCCCAGTTCCACATCAAAGAAATAATAATAGCAATTTATCTACTTTTAAAATTGTTTGGATTTAAACTGCCTTTTACTACATGTACATCATGTCTGACATGCTGGTGATGATCTGATATTAGACTCATCGTGTTTTATCAAAATGTAGATTTTTCCTATTGGAGCATTTCATTATTTGCCTATCTGCTTTCAAAATTGCTACTAGATTGGATACAACAAGTAGTATAAATGCAAAAAGGAAGATAATGTATTGATTATGGATAAGATTCCTAAAACATGAATAACTGGGGGTGAGAGGGGTAAGGTTAGCCTTTTAAAACTCTAAATTCTCACAGCAAGTTCTAAGTATTATGAAAATCCTTTCACTTAAAAATGTATTTTGTGTGACTGTAAATTGTGTGGCCTTTGCCAGCAAAATCTGTACAGTGCAGAGCAGCCAATATTGCAAACTCAGGACAGTAAGGCTTCCTACTCTCTTCATCAAAATATTTCTAGTATTTGATTTTGTTTCATTTCTGCCCCATCATGCGCAGATGATACAAGTGACTCCAATTTACTCCATCCTGCCTTATCCCCGCAGCAGGTTCTGTGGAGAGGGATGTAAGGATTTTACAATGCAGATGTCCAAGTGCTGCTTGGTGGGCCCTAAATCTTAGGTCAGAAACCAAAGGTCCTGGACTCAGTTGGTATGTTTTCCATCCCTCTGCATATGTGGTTTGAGTGACAGCAGCCTTTCAGAGCTGTGCACAAGCAAGGGATGGGAGACAAGAGAGAAAAAATGTGCCCTTTGGCTGGGGCTGCTGCCAGTGCAGCTCTGGAGCCTTTTCTGGCCTGCCCGGGGAAAAGGGGGCATTTTTTTTCCTTTTTTACTTTCCCCTTCTTCCTCCTCTCCCCCTTCACTCCCCACCCCGCGCCCCGCTTCCTTTTTCTCCCTCCTCCTTTGTCACCTTTTTTTTGTTTCCTGGCACCACCCCCAATTTTGTGCCTCAAACCTCACACCCTCTGTCTTGTCTGTATTTAAGACAACTACTCACAGCTCATCTTTTGCTGCATCTGCCCGGGCTGCTTGCTGTTCTGGGTTTGCTTTCCAGGTCACAAATGCCAGAGTGATTGAGTTTGTGTCTTCTGCGGGATTGTGTGCAGGGACACTAAAGCCAAACCTGTTGCTAATCACTGTTATTTCCCGTGGCATGCAAACGATGCCTTCCCTGAGGTTAAATGTAGTTATACACCCTTCCAGCTGCACGATGACTATTTGCTTCTCCTGTCCAGCCACGAGTGCACTTCTTCCCATCTTCCACCACAAACCCTGTACGTCCTGAGCGCTGAGGAAAGCTGAGCTGTTTAGGTGATGTCAAGAAGAAGACGACAGTTCCTTTGGTCAACGCAACTCCATCCAGCAAATCAGGTCACTGAGACCTCTGTGTCAGGAGCTGGTGGAAGAACTCATCCCATTTCTGGTGTTGGGTACCACAGGCTCAGACGAGGTGTGGGAGTCAGGGGCACTGGAAGCTGAAGGCAGTGGTAAGTAATATTCTGAATATGCAGATCATAAGCAACACACCTACAAAGTGGGGTCAAGAATCTACAAGTAATATTTCTTTTCAGTTAAACATGCTAAACCTAAAGAGTAAATTACTAGGACAGTGGTCCCTTTCTCACTTCCCCAATATTTTAGCAGTTCCCCTGCTGCACTGATCAAATCTGCTCACTGGAGAAAATAAAAAGGTAGTAAGAGTTTCAACCCACTGACCTAAAAGAAAAGCACAGGCTGCCAGTCATAACACCAGTGATCCTAGCTGGAGAAGAAAAGAAGTGGAGCATTATTTGATATGGCAAACACCGATAATTTACTTTGTATTGCGCGAATTGTGGCACCTTTTTTTCTGCCACTGCGAGTGAATAGTTTTTTTCCTACTGGTAAAAGCCTGAAAGGAAAAGGAAGAAATATACTGCTATTTCTCTTCTCTTTGATGAGATGAAAAAAAGTAAATATCATAAGAAGAAAAGCTAAGTATTGCATTTTACATTAGATGCACAATGTCCTTTCTGCCTTTCCACTCTGTGCACAGGATAAAAAAAAGCTCTGAAAGTGTATTAGTTTGGGGTTGGTTTTTTTTTTCCGTTGAACCAGAGCAACAAATTTTGATAGTGTTCTGGGTTGATTTTGGGGGGTTTTGCTTTTGTTTGATTGGTTTTTTGTTTGAGTGGATATTAAGCATGTGAATCTGTAAACAGCACAGATTTCAGTATCAACCCCATCATAATGAGGCCTTTTCCAGGCTCATGGAAGGAGCTGGAGCCCATCCCAGCACTGCTCCTCCCCTGGCTGGGCTGGGAGAGTAGGCCGGCCGGCCGGCAGCCAGGGGAGGCTGCAGACCGCACCCGTGCTACTCTTTTCTGCTGAATTTTATCACAAAGTTAAATTTAGGGCAATCCAGGAAAGTTGTTACAACTTTTCCCAGGTATATCCAAGTTTTCAAACAGCTAGCACGGGTGGGCCTCACGGGCCAGCTCCCTGATGGATGCAGGCGTGCAGCACACCAAGCGGCCCTGTCAGCGATGCAGTTTGGGTGATTTCATGAGATACAGCACTAATTTAGGATTGCAGTGGACCTCTGCTGTGCAGCTCATCAAACCCCTCAGCACTTTGACTTTATTTCCTGCTGAGGCTGCTCTCAGCTATGTCTATGGAAGTTCAAAACCCTCTACTCAGGAAGCAATTTATCCAACTTTCAGCCCTCAGTGCAGCCAAGTGCAACCCTGGTCAGGCTAAAGGCCCTCAAAATTGGGCTATTAATTTGGTAGGTTTTCAGAGATTATAGTTGGGACACTATTTCCTATTGTTTTCTAGCTTCCTATCTTGGAGTGGGGTAAGATTAATATTCGGTTTTCAGAACTGTTCTTTCCTGAGGACAAGGTAATTTTGTCTTTCAGAGTTATCCATCAGGAGTTCCCTGTGCCCCTGGTGTCCCTGGAGAAGCTGACGGACTGGTGCTGGCTTTCTCACTGTCAGTATCTAATTTAGGATCTATAACCTCCGAGCATCAAATTCTTCATCTGTTACTTCAGGGCACGTAACGTGTTCCACGGCAAACTGCAGTTAATACCTTGCTGCAAAGGTGTTCAAAGCTGCAGGATCTGGAGAAGAGGTAAATCTCTTTGTTGTGGTGTCTGCGCAATGAGCTTATATTTGATGCCATCTGAAATACAAAATATTTCAGAATGATGCTACTTTCTATAGCCCACTTACCACTATGATCAACCGATTATAAGAATTAGGTAGCTCATCCCTAACACAGGAGGAGCAGACTGTCTTTTTCCCTTCTTGTGAAAACACCACACATTTTTGTTTCTACTCATCTATCAGACAGGATTACCTTCTTCACAGCTAATTAGTACTTGGCTGGCAGTCCTCAAACTCGAAGAGTAGGAATGTATAATGAAAGACAAGGATAGTGGCAGCCTAGAGATGGAAAAATCAAAAGTGCATTTTGCTACCATAGATCCATTATTTAGATCCTTTGACAGAACAGAACCATTCTTTACTTTGTTTTATAATTCTGCTATACTGAAAATAAGGCTGGGATATAGCATCTCATTAGGTTTTATCTGCACCTGTACACATTGTACGTGTAATAATATCCAAAAGCTTCTGAAGAATGAAAGACAAGACTTTCAACAATATGAACAAAAGTTTAAAAGACCCTAATTTATTTTTTTATTTTAAATCTCAGCTTATCATGTTTATTGAATGGTCTGAGAACCGAAAACATTGAAGAAATTAGCAGGAGAATTAAGTATTAGAATTAAAACTTAGGAAAATATTTTGTTATTCACTGTAATGTGTTAAGAAAAAATCTAGAATGTAATTAATTTCATAGAATCTAACGATGAAAATGTCATTAATATGTAAATGAAAATCCATTACAGTAAAAATATAGGCTACAAGTTTGCAGGCAATAGGAATTCCATGTGAATCTTAACAGTGACATTTAAAGAAATGTCTTGGTAAGCCAATCCTCTGCAGTATGTTATACCACTTTCTTTGTAACCCTGCAATGTTTTATGATAATCATTAACTAGTATTCTGTAAATCTACAACGATCATGATAAAATCAGGTATTTCAGTTTAATATATTAATGTCTTATCCATGTCACACTGATAACTGCATCTTTTTTATCATCTTTAACCTGAAAATATTTGGAATATACAACATGCTTTATGATTAAATATCTTCTTTCTTAAAAAGATGAGCTGAAAGTGAGGGATTTAACACTTCCCTGTCTTAATTTTACATGATCCTACAACAAATCTACCAACAAATGGGGCACTTTGAGATATAAAGTATGACTGGAGTTTTGGTTGGTTTGGTTTTGTGTTTGCGTTTTTTTTAAAAGATAAATTTATGGTAAACCTTCTTTAACAGAAGCCTTGATGAGCCTTTGTTTTAAAGTGATCATCTGCGTCTAAAACTCCAACTATGTTTACATGAAAGGCCTTCAGCAGCTTTCCTGGTACTCTGGTTTCAGACCTCCCCATTCTTCGTCACTAAAAGGCTGCTAATGAATAAGGGACAGTGAGCGCGGATCCACAGAGCCTACATGGAAGCAGGAAAGTATAGTAAACTTGAGACCACACACAAAATGTATTTGTATACAGTCAGACTTATTAAAGTATTGTCTGTCCTTCTTGGGCTTCACCTTCCATGGTTAAAGTTGTTATCAAAAAGTAAACAAATTAATAGGTGCCCCTCTTCTCAAAATTGTGTGTGTTTGGATTCTGCATCACAAAACTATCCCTTTTGGTAAGACTCATTTTTGGGGCAGGTGCCTAGAGGCAATTTTTTCTGAAGTAAAAAAAAAAACCAAACCAACTTTAAAAGTTATAGGAAACTTTAAGGAAACCTTGGACCTTTTCAGTCTTAAAAAGTGTTTCCTCAAGCAGGAATGCACTGCACTGTCTGTATTTCTCCAAATAGTATCATATCGATACGTATTAATGTACCTATTAATGTCATATTAATGATATTAGAATGAGCCAAAGATAAGGTAGTAATTTCCTCAAATCACCTGTGTTTTTAGGAAATCTGTCAGAACTGGTGCATCAGGGTAATCAAAGGCTTAGGGTTTTATTTTTTTTTCTTCCATCAACAGGTTATTTCACAGAAACCAGCTGTCTTTGCAGAGTTATTTAGGTCACAGTGGAAACCTTTTCACACAGGAAATGGTGATGCTGTGAAGATTATAGGAAACCTAAGAGTTCTTAATTTTTTTTTTTAGGATTTTAATGATTTGATGTAGACAGGAAATGGTGATGGTGTGAGATTATAGGAAACCTAAGAGTTCTTAAAATTTTTTTTTAGGATTTTAATGATTTGATGTACATAGGAACCAGGATAGTTACACAGGCAAGTTGGAACTGCCCGACCTCCTCAATGAAAGAACTCCGCTGTTATTTTAGTTGTAAAAGTTACACGGAGAGAGACATTGCTGCTGCCTTAAATCTCTGGCTCGGCAAAAATAAAAACCGAAACCAAACCTTCTAAAAACACTGCACCGCTTAATTTTAAGAAAAAGATTTGACCTTCCGTTCCCCTGCCATGGCAAAAGAGGGCAGTAAACGAGTCCGCAGGAGCGCTCAAACCCGCGGAGTGCTTTGCGGGCCGGAGGATGCGGTTGTTGCGCCGCCGCTCTCGGGCCGTGTTTCTCAGTTGATAAACATCCTTTTTTTTTTTAATTTATTTATCTTTAATCCTGGAAGCGAGGCAGTGCGCTGGCTCCCCGCCCCCGCGCTGCCCCGGGAGGGGGCGGCCCCGCGTAGTTCCCGCCCGCAGCGGGGTGTTCCGCCAGCGCCGGGCGCCGCGGAGCGGGGCGGCTGGAAACGGGGCTCAGGTCGGCTTTGGGAACGGGTAATTTATTTTTTTTTGCTGTGGGTATAAGTCTCTTTGCCGTGTATGGTGTCTCCTGGGTGGTCCTTGCAGGTGTCTTGTGTTTTTTTTCATTGCCAAGATTCAAGCAGGGCGGTGAAATGGACCTGATGGTTAGAAGGGCAGCCTTTTCCACTTGGGGATTGGGCATATCAATTAGGACGTGTCTCTCTTTAGCCAAGCAACTCGCTTGCAAAGAGTGATTTAAGGGAAGATCTTGCTGCCAAGGCTGTCCTGGGAGAGCCCCACTCTGGGGAGGAGAGCGCAGGAGAGCACGGTTCTGGGGATGGTGGTCCTGGCACCCAGCAGGGAAGCTCTAGAGATGTGCCCTCCTCGCCCTGAGGCTGCATACCCAGAGTGGCAGCTGTATTTTTGGTTCTCGGGTGTTGGGGCTCTCAGGTTTCAGGAGAGGTGCCTACATAAGGGGAGATGGTACCTCACTGCATCAGAACAAAATCATTTTTTGTTACCCTATAGCTCACTTCGTTCTTTCTGTCAAGGCTGGTTTTTCTTTTAGCTTTAGCAGAAACAACCTGCTTAATTAGATCAACTAGAGTATTTTTAAGTATACTGTTTTTCCAGCAGTAAAGGTTAAAATCTAGTGGCTGAATAGTTTAATATAACGTGAGGATGAAAATGAATGCCACAAAGCTAGCTAGGGTGAACTAATGCATACCTCATGGGTGTTTGGCGTTCTAAGTATGTTTTTTGAATTGTAAACCTTGGAAAGGGTCAGGCTTGGTATTTAAATGGCACCATGCGTGATATTTGTGTTTGGCAGCTTATGTAAATTTGCTCTTGGGAGTATTTAGTGAGCTGGTAAGAAACGAAACTGATTGTCGTGCTAGTATATGTTTTTCTGATAAAAACCAGAAGCTTTCTAAATCAGTTGCAGTGTATCTAATGACATCAGGGAAAGGGAGATGGAGTTGTATAATGCGGTTCTAAAAATGAGAAAGTGACTGAAAAGAAATGCGGGCATTCTGCCATTCCTTAGAAAGGAACAATCCAGGGATGTTATTTCCTCACTGGTTTCTGAACTAGAGCAGCTTTGTTCTGACTTCTTTTGGAACCGGTATTTCCTTCCGGTATTTCTCGATTTCATTCCCCAAAATTATTGGCTGTCCTTAAGTGTCCAGGCTCTAAACTCTTGGAGGAGGGAAGCCACTGTGCCTGGGCACCTGGATGCCTCTGAGTGTTGCTTCCATGTTACCCATTTGAGAAACAATTTAAGTAAGGAGAAGGTGAGGACCGGGTTGGGTGTGTGGGTGAGAGGGTTTAGGCTATCACAGCAGCTGACTGCAAGGGAAAAAAAGTCTGGGAACTGCTCTGGATGAGGAGTAAGGCTGGCAATATGGATTCTAGACAGTAAAACATATAGGGACAGGGTACGAAGAATGAGGCTTCTTCGTGTGAGCCCCTTCTCTCATGAGCAGTACAGCAACTGAGGGGTGAGGGTCTCCTGTCAGCTTGATAACCCGCAGCTGAATGGCTGGTCCAGGCAGTTAAGGTGGGTTTGTTTTGTGTGTGTCTGTCTGTCTGTCACACAGGCGCAGTGAGGGGGCCTCAGACCATCCAGAGACTGCATTTATTTCATAAACATTACTCATTACCAAGCAGCCACTTCGCAGAAAGCATTTCCAGTCCTGCGCTTCCTTCCTCTTGCCAAAATCACTTCTGCTTTCCCTGGTGTGAAGCTGAACCCAGGTATGTCCCCTTGCCCGGAGGAGAGAGGATGTTTGTATCTTATCTGCACTCCCTTTCGCTGCCCGGAAAGGGCAAAACTCAGCTGCTTTTTCCGACACAGCCCTAACCCAAAATAGCCCCAGTGAGGGGTGAGGTGGTGGGAGCCACAGCCTGGTCCCCAGCCTCCTCTCGCCCCTCTGCGCTCCAGCCGGGGGGTTTGGAGAATGTTTGATAAGCAAAGACCTCAGGTAATGTAATCAAATGTGAAGGACCCTTACAATTCTGGTATAATTTGCTCGGAAAGGATAACATTTGGTCTCTTTCTCTGTTTAAAGCCAGCCTAAATTCAAATTTAGATCAGATTGTTTAGGGCCTTGTAAAAGCTTTTTATGTGATGTAGGCAAAGATAGACAGCTGGTGCTGCTGGAACACCGTGGCTGGCTTACTCCTGCCACTCCAGCTTACTCTCCATTCAGCTCGTGGATTCAGGCTGCAGCATGTGCCCAGCATAGCACGCAGGGTTTGTGCAGCTACTGCTTTTGTTGAACCAAAATTAATTCAGTAATGGACTTCTATTTGATTAAGTACTTCCTTTATTTATTTTTTCCTTTAACTCTGTGGAATTTCAACTCCGTTACAAAGAAATAGCATTCTTCCACTTTTCTATTAGTGGGAGCTAAATGCAAATACCTTTACTTTTCCACGCTAGGTAAGTAACATTTCAGTGATTGTTCCCTATGTTTGTTTTAAAACTGTTGCTAGAACTAGTAGCATCTAGAAGCAGGTAAAGCCTCATTTTATTAAACTGAAATGAAAATGTAGGCTTCAGATCATTGCTTTGCGTGACTCAGGCAGCTGGTACCAACTCCTTTCTAAGTGACTGGGCTTCCCATTACTACTGTTTCTTGACTGAGATTTCACCAGATGGGAATTTCCCGCATGCGGAACAACGCAGCTGAACAATATATTGTGCAATATAAGGGTTGATGAAAGCGAGGTTTTGTTCCTCATTTCTTTGGTGTTTCAGAATTTTATGTTATTTCACAATCTTTATAAATCATTCAGATGAAAAGCGGGGCATGAATGACAATGTGTTACTCTTGATGACTGAATTATAGGTGATAGAAGGCACCTAGATAAAAAGGAATAGAAGAAAAGAGACAATTTTATTAAAAGAAATAAGCTTAATATTCTCTTTAGCATTATGGCTGATGAAATGAGAGTTGATCTTTGTAAAATCTTTGTTGATTTTCTAGCTATAGAGCGTATCAACATTTGCTAAATCCTAGATTGAACAGCAGCGTATATGTGTGATTGTAGGGAGAAAAAAGATTCTGGGCCACTGTAAAGACTTTATTTTAAATAAATCATATGATTCTGTCTCCACCCTCCCTTTAGTTGTAATTCTCAGTATTTCACTGAAGTTCAGGTAGGTGGAAGATATCACAGTATAAACTGATCTTTTGCTAGTTTAAATAACATTTTTTTATTCATCTTTAATTTGGGCTATTCCTACAAGAATAGTAGCTTTGGCAACATACTTTAATATGGTTCTATATTAAATTTGGCTTTTTATATTACCAACTGTGAGAATAAGGTTTAAGCTATGTCATTTGAATGTGTTCTTTCAGATTCTTAAAGTAGTAGTATAACTTCAAATTATTATGGTTTTTTTAACTTGTATTCATATAGGGACCAGAATCCAATTAAAGATGGTGGTTTTGTTAGTAGAACTGGTAAGGTAGAAGAAAAAAAATACTAAAAAAGGAACACTTTAAGACAGATTTATTAAATGAAGAGGATGTTATGTGTGAGTTGGGAAGTGAAAACTGGTAAAGTAGAAGGAAAAAAAACAACTAAAAAAGGAACACTTTAAGACCGATTTATTAAACAAAGAGGATGTTATGTGTGAGTTGGGAAGTGAACTAGATGCCATGTCATCCCAGAACCATTAAACTCTCCTGCGACGCCCTGTGAGTGAAAAGCAGGAAGGAGCTACTTTCAGTTTCATTCCCAGCTTTGAACAACCATGTTCCTTCAGCTGAACGACTTGGAAGAATCCTAACAGACAAATAAATTACTATTTTAACTTGAACTGCATTACTCTTAAAGAATAACTGGGTTTATTGTTTGTTTTAAGGCTTTTGATCCTATGAAAAGGAGCTCCTATGCTGTCCTTATTCATACTTCCACTTACAGATCTCCTGGATATTTTGGAGCTCTGTTTTTAATAGAAGTTGCTGTCATCATCCTGCTTCTCTTGTTACCCCAGAGACTGAAAGGAATATCTCTCAAGGTTGATGCTGACATCAGTAAATGTTCTTTCTGTTTGTTTGGGGTTTTTTTTGTGTTTGTTTTTGTTTAACTTCTTTTGGCAATGCTGGAAGAGTAGAAAGAAAAAGACAAGCAGTTGGCTCTTTCATTCATGATACTCTGCTGTGGAAGCCCACTTGCCTGTGCAAGCCCACCCTTTATTACTGTGTGGAGACAAAAATTGCATATGTGGTATTTAGTAGTACCACTTAAGAAGTGGAATAGTATAGAGAAGTGAACAGGTGGTGGTACGGCATCACGGCTGCTCCAGGATTTACCCAAGCAGGTTTTGTAGTCTAACGTCAATGCACTAAACCAGTTCCTCTGACATTACTGCAGTAATTTGTTCATACAAATTGCATGATGTTTGTGAACAGCTGCACAATGGAGTCCTGCACTGTAATGAAATAATTGCACATCCTGATGCTTTCCTCTGAGTTTAGGCTGGTTTCAGGGTACTCAAAGCATAAATGCAGGCACAGACAATGCAGACTTGAGTTGTGGTGGGACATGGCCTAGAAGGAAGCCTTAAAGTTATTTTAGTTTGTATTTGTAATTCAGCTTTCCCATATGGTTTAGACAGGAAAGTATCTTTTATCAATAATAAATAGAGAACTTTGAGTGAGTCCTGTGTGGAATTATGTATTTAAAAAACTATGAAATAAAAATGTTGTTTTGCAGAACAATTGTAAGCAGATCCACGACAATGCAAGGTGAGTAAAATAGAAACAAAATGTCATCTTTTGTTAATATCAGAGATAACATGGGTCCTTCTGAGGTAGTCAAGCAATATTAGCTATTAGCTTACCTTCTAATTGTATGAAATATATATGAATGTTCTGAATTGAAATTACTTACATTTAAAAATTTAATAATTTGCAAAACGTAAAGCTTACATTTTCAGATCGTGAGTTCTGAAGTTAAATAAAATAAATAAATAATCTTGAAATTCAAGTTATTTCTGCTTACAAACTGAACAAAAACGTAAAGCTTATATTTTCAGATCTTGAGTTCTGAAGTTAAATAAATAAATAATCTTGAAATTCAAGTTATTTCTGCTTACAAACTGAACTTGGTAAATGGTTTTTAAATCTATAACCCTAACTATAACCCTAGTATAGTCCTAACTTGAAGAAATAGGGGAGAAAATATTTTATATAGTGGAGAATGGCTCATTACCAGTCTTTTCTGTACAGGAGGGCGGCCTGTCAGTTCCCTGGCAATTCTTTGAATGAAAGCCTCCTTCTTCATGTAAATGAACAGAGGCACCTCTGGTCCAGACAGAGAGTGAACTGACCCTGCTTGAGCAGGAGTTAGACTAGGTGATCTCAAGAGATCCCTTCCAAGCTAGATGGTTCTGTGACATCTTCATGACATCATGTATAATAGCTGCTTTTTTTCTGCAGTTTAAGTATCAGAACTCCTTTAAGTTGCCTGAGTCTGTCGGTGAGGCATAGTATAGTCCTAACTTGAAGAAATTGGGGAGAAAATATTTTATATAGTGGAGAATGGCTCATTACCAGTCTTTTCTGTACAGGAGGGCAGCCTGTCAGTTCCCTGGCAATTCTTTGAATGAAAGCCTCCTTCTTTATGTAAATGAACAGAGGCACCTCTGGTCCAGACAGAGAGTGAACTGACCCTGCTTGAGCAGGAGTTAGACTAGGTGATCTCAAGAGATCCCTTCCAAGCTAGATGGTTCTGTGACATCTTCATGACATCACGTATAATAGCTGCTTTTTTTCTGCAGTTTAAGTATCAGAACTCCTTTAAGTTACATTGATGTTTAATATACATACTGTGCATAAATACGAGCTTGTTGTACAATTTTTGCTATACAGAAAACAGCTGCTTAATTTTGTTATGTGTCTCCTCTGCAAAAGGAGGCAATGCTGGGGATCTTGCACCATAGGGTAGGAGGAAATGAGCAATACTCAAATTATATGTTCCATTCTTCCAGCATATAACCCAGCACCAGCACCTGGATTTCCAAATCCTGACTATGCACCAGGAAATCAAGTCCCCTATGGCTATCCTCAGGCACCTGGGACTTACCAAGGTAGGTTGCCTGGCTACAGATCTGCTCTACCACTAGGAAATAAGCATGGGACAACTCAAGAACTGAAGAATTGTTTTCTTGCAGTTCTCCTGGTGCATGTGTTCTGTTCCTGTTCCCTACTTCGTTGCTGTAATTTGCCTGTGATTATAAGTTACGCTTTCAGTCATTTGCTTTTCTCCTCTTCCACTTCATTTTCAGTTCCTCATTCAAAATGCAGCACTTGTAAATTGCTTCTCATGTGCTGGTAACTAACTGCTTTCTGAAGAACCAAATAACAATGAGCAATTTCTAACAATCGGGTTCAAAGCATGGGTTATAGTTAAAATGCAAATGGCCTGAGTTGCTGTGCTGTTCATCAGTGACAGCTTGTGCATCTTGCAGCAGGGCCTCTGGGGTCTGTAAGAACACCTTCAGTGGGGCACAGGCACACGCTGCCTCTGCGATGAAGGTTGGGGAGCATTTTCCCTTTGGAATAGTTGTATGTGCACACACTTCCACACGATAGCAGGAGAGGGTCAGTTTCCAACAATGAGCAATTTCTAACAATCGGGTTCAAAGCATGGGTTATAGTTAAAATGCAAATGGCCTGAGTTGCTGTGCTGTTCATCAGTGACAGCTTGTGCATCTTGCAGCAGGGCCTCTGGGGTCTGTAAGAACACCTTCAGTGGGGCACAGGCACACGCTGCCTCTGCGATGAAGGTTGGGGAGCATTTTCCCTTTGGAATAGTTGTATGTGCACACACTTCCACACGATAGCAGGAGAGGGTCAGTTTCCGTGTAAAGCCTGTGCTCAGACATAAAATGTTGTGTTCTGTACGGTGGTTCCTTCTCTGGGGTGAGGGATCCAGCCACCCGTGAGTTCCAAGCCACAGCTGTTGACATCACCTGAGGTGCTGTCCCGCTCACGGCCATGGCGGGAGCTTTCATGGGGTGCAGTCCGTGTTTGGTGACAAAACATGAAACATTGGTGCTGAACTGATTTGGGCTAAAGGTGAGTGTCCCGATCAGCCGTGAGTTCCAAGCCACAGCTGTTGACATCACCTGAGGTGCTGTCCCGCTCACGGCCATGGCGGGAGCTTTCATGGGGTGCAGTCCGTGTTTGGTGACAAAACATGAAACATTGGTGCTGAACTGATTTGGGCTAAAGGTGAGTGTCCCGATCAGCAGCTCCTGAACTCTCTACAGCTCGTACAGCTCTACAGAAACATTCCTTGTGGCTTTCTGCATTGTGCTTGCTTCTGAGTAAAATATAAAATTCCAGATTGAAGGCCTTATCAGGAAAGTGTTGAGAGAAATGAGAGGAAAAAATACAGTTCTTGTTCTCTAACTTTCAATAACAGCTTCTGCTACAAGGTCATAAGGTGTCTCTGTAGCAAAGGGCATGTTCTGCAGGAGGGTACCCAGGCCAAGGGCAGGGCTCTGGAGCAGCCTGGGGAGGAGGGATGGGTGGTGAGCACTGAGGCTGCCTGTGCCACCTGGTGGGTGCTGAGCATTCAGACCCTGGAGTGCTTCAGGAGAGCTTGTGTTTCCTGCTGAGTGCCACCCAGAGGAGACTTACTTGACATTCTCAAAACGCGGAACAATGTTCCATGAAGGGAGTTGTGGATTTCCCGTGTTTTGAAAGAGAATCCGTTAAACAAATGGGAAAGTGCAGTTTTTAGATAACAGTTAACGTGGTTTGAAACCTGCAGATAAACTTTGCTTAAAGTATGTTTCCTATCACATAAGTAGAAGGATAATTCCAGGAAAATTTTATCATAAAATTCCTCATTTGCTCAACTGACAATGTGTAAATGCCAATACTTTTCATGTTTTTAAAGATACTCTGTCTTCTCTACTTAACCTTCATTTATTAATTTCTAATTTCTGAACTGCCTATCTTTATGTGAATAAAATTTCTGCTATACTCAAGAATGATGCATTTATTTATTTGGTTTGGTTTTGTCCAGAGGGATTAGAACATGCCAATCCAGTGTAACCTCCCTCACAAGAGCTGCCGTATTCATAACTGAAATATATTGTGGGCATAAGGATCTTCATGGGTCAAAACAGTAAACAAATGAATCTTTCAAAGATCCATGGGGCAATTTTTTTCCGACATCTAAGTTTCATAACTGCATCTCTCCTGCAGCACCAGGTGTCGCAGACGCGGGGTACTATGGCTTCCAGGTACAGGCCGCAAGTCCAGTTCCACCTGGATTTGCTGCTCCACCCATCCAGAACCAGCCCATCGGAAAGGAAGGGACAATCTGGATGCCCGTCCCTCCAGCTTTTCCCAACTGCCCTCCTGGCCTGGAATACCTCACACAGGTACCTGCACCCTTCCTCCTTCCCCAGAGAACAGGTTATCCTGAGAAGCAGCCTGCATCCCTGAAATAGCTAAAAAGAAGCCTCTGGTTCTGTGGCAGCTGCGCAGGTTGCTGTTTCGAGCAGCCTAAGGGAAGCCTTTTGTAATGTGGGTGATACATGTTTGAGTGTGGAGGTGCCTTTTACGGCTGCAGCACTTCATGGAGTGCTCTCCTGCCAAGTGAGATGCTGAAGGGGGGGCACAGGGCTATCATACATCCCTCCCATTGTAAAGCTATTGTTTGTGAGATGTAATGTGATTTGGCAAGGTGTATGTAATAAATATATATAATATGGGCAACTGTAGCACATTAGAGGTGCTTCATTTTCTACATGATGCTTTCTTCACGCCTCTTCATAATGCTGTCAGATGAGGTGCTAGTCAGATTTCACAACATAGAGAATGCTAATAGCAAAATAAGAATTGTTTCCACGTTGCAGAGTATGTCCTTGTGCTGTAAAAGTACAGTTCATCTCATCACTGGGAGCAAATATTAAGGCTTAACACTGATGGATTGTCTCTGGTTTTGCAAATTTCTCAAAACCAACCAAACAAAAAAAAAGCACCAGTGAGGAAAGGCTGATTTTTCCCCAGTTTTACTTGGAGCTGGGCAGTAGCTGAGCTTCTGCTCTAAAATTTCTCAGTTTCCTGCTTTTGTCAGTCTGGACTCCTGACGTAGGCAGCTGGGGTATGTGGTGTGGGAGGCTCTCTTGGGCTCTGTGGCTGAGCTACTCTGAGCCCTGAAGGGAGCAGGGGCACGCTCACCCTGCCCCCTTGTAACACACCAGCTCGGGTACAACTTCTGCCATCTGCTCCGGTGCTCTGAAACGCTGTTCTGCTAAATTGACAGAGGACAGGACAAGGGGGGACATGAGCAACTTCCACAACTTAACTGGTAGATGTTCTGCCTCTAGGCAATGTGTTGTTCCATAAATCTGCAGTCTGAAATGAAACCACGCTTCTTAAAACTAGATTTCTCTTAGTTACAACTTGTTAACTATTTATTCTGTTTAATTTTTCAACCATGAACAGATTGACCAGATATTAATTCATCAGCAAATTGAACTTCTTGAGAGTAAGTGAAAAGTATTTATAACAGAGAAACACTTAAATCTAATAATCCCAAGCACAGTAAAATTTAGACGTTGACACTACTTATTTAAGGTGGTTTGCTGGCTTTCTCTTTCCTGCCTCTGTTGTCTGTCTCAATTCCTGCAGAAGTTGTGGAAGAGAGGAAGGAGAAAATAGGAGGGTGGAGAATTTTAAGCAGGTTCTATATCTTAAAAGATACATAGCAATGCAACTGAATCATGTTGGTAGCTAGTTGTAGCTGAAGTCACACATTCACACGATTTCTACTTGCCTTTCTTCCCTACTTAAGATCTTCTTTTCTGTCCTCTCTTACTTTATCTAATTCCATAGACTTCCATGCAGCTCTGATCCTGTTTCCAGGCAATCCTGCTGTTTTAGCGAATTGAACTGCTTTCTTTCTGCTTTTCTTGTTCTGTTCACTTTAAGAATATCAAAGTAATGTTATCAGTGTCTTTCAAACAGAAGAAATAAAATGTACCATCCATCTCAGCTGACACCTAATACTGCTGCTGCATTAGGTGTCCATAATGCTTCAAAGAGTACTTTTATTTGTTAGAGCAATTAATTAAAATTTCTGTCTTGGCTCTTGTTTTCTATTTGTGGTGCTGGGGTTCTTGACTGTGAGGCTTTGTTTTTGTGGCCGCCTTATTCTGAATGTGTTTGTGCCCTCTACGGCCCTTTTCTTGCTTCACCCCAAACTTCACAAGTTTCTTCAGTTCTCTTCTCTTCACCTCTTCCCTGAGATGCTTCCATGCTGTGTTATTTATAATTGTGGTGCTTGTAGGTGTCTGTATCTGGTGGGAGGGGACTGATGGATATCTCCATGCTCTTTCTGCGTTGCCATGTACATAGTGGCTTCTCCTCTCTGAAGTCCATCAGGCTGCTTTGCTTGAGGGTCCTTCCCCAACACTTCACTTTACCAGTAGCTGCCTCTGGGAGACTCTGAGAAGTGCCTTCCAAAAGCTTTAGAGCTTAGAGTAGCTGTAGAGTTAGCATGGTGACTTTTTGAAGCAGACACACCTCAGAAATTTAACAGGTTTGTCCTTGTTTTTCAGTTTTGACTGGCTTTGAAACAAAAAACAAATATGAAATCAAGAATACTCTGGGGCAAAGGGTGTATTTTGCAGAAGAGGACACTGACTGCTGTACCAGGAATTGTTGTGGGCCAGCACGACCCTTCACCCTCCGGATTACAGACAACCTGGGCCGTGAGGTGATAACGCTGCAGAGACCCCTCCGGTGCTCTTCGTGCTGCTTTCCCTGCTGCTTACAGGAGGTGAGTTGCTCCCTCTCACCATCTTCCTTCACGTGGGATGTGGTCCACCTCTGCAGTTTTAGGATGGGATTGTCTTGAATCAGGAGGCGAGGTGAAACAAGTTGGCTTTTTTCTGTAAGCTGTGGGGAGAGACATTTGTTAGGGATTTGTGCATGAGGTCGTCTTGGTCTGGGAAGAAACTAGTGTGCTGCAACTTCTGGTGATGGTAATGGAAAAACTGGATTCGTCAGCATGTCAGGAAACTTGTGGCTAGTGCTGAAATCTGCGCTGGAGATGGACTTGCAGTGTAAGAGTTGGGCAACAGCTTTCATAAAATAACAGCTAGAGTTGTCACTGTACTGCTGTGAAAGTTGTTGTAGAATTCAGCACAAGAAATGAGCTTTTTTAGTATTAAAATTATTATGGGGTGATACAACTTCTGAAGTCTCAAATGTGAGCCTACTCAAAGCTCTTACTGAGGGATTTGTAGTAGCTGCATCCTGTGATGTCTTCACTGAATGCTTTCAGGATGCTCACAGCCTTTCTTTCACTAGACTTTGGTCTTTCTACTGTAGATATATAGCTTGTGTACATATAGCCTTAGGACCATCTTTTCTTTTTTTTTTTTCTGTCAAGGCAAAAGCTGTATATGAGGTCTGCAATTTGTGCAGTTTTCTAAAAACATTCGCAAAAACCCCCCTGCAGCTTCATGCGTTGGAAAGCCAGATTGTTGTGGAAAAAATGTCATGGTTGGTTTGTGTGCTAGTGTGGGTTGTGTCTAAGAAGGATATCAAAGCATGAACATTCACATGGAGGTTTTTTTTTCCTGTGAAGCTAGAAGTTCAGGCACCTCCAGGAACACCAGTTGGTTATGTTGTCCAGAACTGGCATCCCTGCCTGCCAAAGTTTACCATTCAAGATGAGAAAAGAATGGATATACTGAAAATTGCTGGCCCGTGTGTTGTCTGTAGCTGTTGTGAGGACATTAATTTTGAGGTATGCAATGCTAAAAATTGTACGTAGCTTCTTTCAGATAGTAATTTGATAGTAGTTTGTTGCTTTACTTGTTACCTGTCAACGGAATTGTTGTATGTGTTAATTACTTAATACATAATCTTTTAATGCAAATATAATCAATTCACTTCTCTGGATAAGCCAGACAAACTTCCAGAAATGACATCTTAAGACCATTCATCAGCGATCAGTGAGACTGATTCCCTGTGTTTGCACACAGATCTCTTAATTGAAATATTTAGCAGCAATATCTATTTGAATCTATTATGTTAGGCCCTAATAAAATGTTATTCTCAGCTGTATCAGATATTAAAATGAATTTCTACAACCACTCATTTAATCATTTAATAATCATTCAATGACCAACTAAATCAAGATAATTTAGACCTAAAATACAGGTTTGAATGACTGAAGTGTTACACCTTTCACTTAAAAAATAATAGTGATTAACGCATTATTGTTTTTGTACAAATGTAGTAGTAGATATACCAGTCTACCATTCAGTATTTAAAATGATGTTGCAAATAGCTGCTAATGCAAATTTAGTATCATTTTATTTTGGGAACTAGTCTTTCACGCAACCATGAAGACTGGATCTAACTTTAGGAAACATCATGTTGACAAAGGGCTAATCTCCGCTTTGGAGCAGAAGAATGTAATTTGTTTAATTTTCACTTGAGCAGTTCCTGATACATGGCAGGAGAAACTAATTCACTCTCTTGGCTAAAAGACAACACTTCCAGCAGAGTGTGTGTGCGTGCGTGTGGTAGCTGTCTTCCAACACCATTAAAGCACTGAGCTCTGCAGTCAGGTTTAGAATTAAGTTCATGTCTGTGCTACTTAAGACTGACTTTCTGATAGTCAGGGTTGCCTTTTGGTACAAAGAGTTGCATGCAATGACTGCATTAATTCAAGTAACATGGTCTGAAGCTTTCAAATGGATCTATTATGAAAAGGATTTGGGAATATCATGAATGACAGATTTGATGTTGTTTTTTTAATTTTATATTAAACTAGGTGAAATCTGTGGATGAGACTTGTGCTGTTGGGAGGATTTCTAAGCAGTGGACTGGGTTTGTGAAAGAAGCCCTTACAGATGCGGATAACTTTGGAATCACATTCCCAATGGACCTTGATGTAAAAATGAAAGCTGTCATGATTGGTGCTTGCTTCCTTATTGTAAGTCTATCGCTCCCTAATACTTGACTATGAACTGACTTTTTCATCTTTGTGTTCAAGTTGTGCTGGTAAAGGATTTGACTCTGAGCTCCCTGAAATGGGTGACAGCTTGTTGTGAACTTCCTGTGTGTAAAACTAACTGTGGAGGGCAAGGAAGAATTATTTCAGATAATAAGCTTATTCTAGACTACATGAAGCGCTAACTGTATTTAAGGAGAGCTTCATATGTGATGGGACTGAGAAACCCTATAAAAGGAAGACTCCCTACAGACATATTAGTAGTCGAGCATGTTTATGGGGATGGTGAAACCAGAGAAGTTCAGATCAGCAATAGCCAAGAGAGCCATCGAAAGGCAGAGCAGCCCACTGAGCTGGTGAACTGGGCAGGTGGGTGCTGCAGCCAGTTCCTCCCAGTTCTCCTTGGAAGTATACAAAGTACTGAGCTGAGCAGGATTAAATGTTCTCAATAGGAGGAACTTCTGTGGAGGCAAAGCAATCCAATTTGATACAGTGCCTTTCAGCTGCACTCTTGACTCTGCCATGTCAAATACTGCTGCACAGCTCACTTTGGTCTTTGAAAACAGTGTGTGACACACTAGTGTTTCCACTTTCTGGTGCAATTGGGCATCAGGTGCCATTTCAAAACGCGTACTGCTTCTGTCCTGGTGGGGCTGCAGAGGGTGAGTACAGTGTTAGTGAGCATGAGCAACCCAGCCACAGAAAATGGGACCCCCAGCTGTAAACTAAAGATAATCGTCATTATGATGGACTGCAGTTTGAGGTAAAATTGAAGGGGCTGAGTCAGGCTGAACAAAGCCAGGACAGGAATCCTGAGTAACAGAAGCATAGCTTTGGCTAGTGATAATTTCAAGTTTCCATGTAGGTCTTTCGCCACATCTTTTTCTCTCTGTGGGTGTCCTATTCTGACAGACCTGAGTGATGGGGGAGTGGAGAGAGGTGGTCCTAACTTGTCATCATTCGAGGTTTCTGAGAAGGCGGCGCTTTTAATACCTTGCAAAGCAACCAGGAAATCTCTGAACTAAGACTTGCATTTATGAAGTATGTGTTTTGTTTGTTTTTTTGTTTCCTTCTTAGGACTTCATGTTTTTTGAGCATGCTGCTGATAGTAAACAGCGAGCAGGAGTTTGGCAGTGAAATCTAGAAGTTTTGTATAGAAAGATGAAGAACATTAATCTCCCAAGTGCCCAGTGGATTGCAGAGCTTCAGTAAGAATATTAGAAATGTACATATTGTGCTTCTAGTTATATTCTGTAAACTAAAAGCTTTATGGTCTTTTTTTTTTTTTGTAATCTGATTAAATAATTTGTACTATCCAAACAACGTTTCGTCTGTACAGATCAATGCTGTGATTTATAGGAATATTTTCCCAAGAAATCTTTTCCCAAGAAATTTGGAATTGTAAAATAACTCCTTATAGTTACTTTAATGCCTAAAAAGGAGGACTACTTCAATATTAATGTAAGCAGTAAACCTAATAAAGGCGTCCTGATCTTTTCCTTTGTATCCTTCTTTGGTAGTTTTGCCTCAGTGTTCACATTCCAGAAGTTTTTCCCAACTTCTTATCAAATATATAGGTTCAAAACAAAGCAATCTAAGTGAAAAGAACTATCAGAAACCACTGTAAAATTTTATTAATCTAGTCATAAATCTGCTGTCAAATATGACTCCATTAGTGTAACTTAGTTTCATAATTTGGGTTGTTTTGAAACTTAGGCTTTGATTTTCACCAACAGAAGTTAAGAGGAGACAGGAAATATAAATGCCTGCTTCTGTTTTAATAATCCTTTGGTAATTGCTTTGTGCATGAGTGTGTTTTTTCCGGAGGCAAGGAAAAAATAGTTACTTACTTTTCAGTTTCTCCAGTCCTCTTTCCTCTTCATTTAGTCCATGGTTTTCACAGATTGTAAGTCTGTCTGTAGGTGTGAGGGCACAAGAATAATAAACAGAACAATTCCATTCAAAAGCAGATGCATGAAATGGCAGGTCTATTTCTTAGCATTTATAGCTTTATTTAAATGGGCAAGTAATAGATAAAATTGCTGTTTCTTACCCCAGCTTCACACAAGCACAGGCATATAGTGGTTCTTGGGATCCAGCTCTAGGGAGAGGTCCTTCCAATATTTTCAGTTGTATTCTAATTTTGACAAAGATTCCTTTTGTTCAGTATTTTCAATTTGTCGATCTGGCCAGTCAGAACGCAGAGGAAAAGAGGGGTGCCATTGCTGCTATGTACTTGGTCTCTCTTTGATGTTGTAAGAGTTGTACAAATTCATGACAACAGTCTATACCATTCTGAAAGTCTTCAAAATTGTATATTATGCCTTATTAAAGTTAGCTTCTACTGCTAAAGACAAAATTCCTTGATTATGGTGTCTTTAGTAATAGGGATTGTTGGAAGTGCATTTTTGATTCATCAGCACGATTCTGAGGGACTTAAATTATTGTTATTTTGAAATTATTTTGTGTTTTATTGACCAGCTATTAATAAGATACCAGAAATTGGGTCTTGCTAAAATCTGCTGAAAGTTTCTGATTGCTTCAGTTAGGAATAGACACTATATGTATAGAAACCAAAGTAGCACACCCAGGATCAGACCTGTCCTGTAGGGATTTATATGGCTAAGCCCATGGCTATTATTTTTCCTGCAAGGGATGACACACAGCTTCATTTCTGCCCATTGCCCTGGAGTCCCAGGCTCAATCACATTCAATAGCTGCACTTTCAACAGAGACCAGAGTTACTCAGATATTACATAAACCTTTTTTTGGAGAGATTTGAAAATGCTTAATTCCATGGCAGGTCCTGCATAGAATTTAAATTTACTTTTTGCATTACAGCGAGGTCTGTTTGTGGCTGTTTGAAGAATGGATGGAATAATATTTTGCAAGTAGGCAAAACAGTGATACATTTGCCTATACTGAAAAGCATCTTGCATCATAAATTCATCCCTTGACATTAAACTGGGGAGTGTATGCAAATTTAAGTAAGGTATTAGGACTTAGAGCTAATGGGACATAACCAGGAGACTTTATTTTCATTCCTGCAAGTAATTCAAGATTTTATGTTCAAATGTTGTGTTTAGGTATTCACTGGAAGTGTTGGAAGCACCATTGTCCCAACAACCTTGCATACAAAATTAGGTAGAAAAATTCACATACATGTCTGTAGAGCAGTAAGGGAAGAATGTGAGGAAAAAAATATTGCAACTCTTCTATCTTAAGCAGAATTGCAATTGCAGGCGGTAACAATTCTGTAAAGTGTAATCAAAGAAAAGATACCTTTGCTTACAAACAGGCTTCTCAAATACAATGGAACCTAACAATGAAGTTGTGTAAGTTGTGCTGTTGTTATTTAGATTTTTTGATTTTGTGCTGCCTGAGCCTAGTGGTCAAATTGCTACAGCTTGTTTCTTTACCATGTATTTAGCAAAATTAGTAAATAAGATGAAGAATTAGCCCAAGGGAAACACAAAAATACTGCGTGAGAAGTCCTAACTAAAGCTATCAAGGGGTAACTCTAATTAACCAAATGATATCTTATCACCTTTGTAGTATCTTTAACTTTTTCCTAATGATATTTAATTGAAAAATGCTTATTCCTTAAATTTTTCAAGAACTTCTGGAAACAACTGTATTAACTTGCTCATTTCTGAAACCGATTGTGCTAAATGCAGAATAAATCATTCTTTGAGCTGTCTTTCCTCATTTTGAAAGAACCCATAACAACATCCATATTTAATAAATCACAAGACTCTAGAACTCTGCACTCTTCATCCATCAGGCTATAAGCAATACAATGATTTGTCCCCTTATCCATAAATCCAGGCTTTGGAAAGCATTAGAAGACTTTCAGCATCTGCCTGCTATTCAATAGCATCTCAGTTAGCTAGAGCTGTTACATAAAACCTTTACAGAGTGAGAGTTGCAGACGGATTTCTCTAGTTCTGTTAATGACCTTTCCATCTGTATCATCCCTGTACATTTTTCACCTCAGCTGTACAGGAGATGCAGTCACTTAATGAAACCCTAGGGTCTATACAGCTCAGAAAGGCATAATTTATGTGGTGTTTTTCAGTAGAAAAGCATAGTTAATTCCAGTTTCCAGAAACTAAAATTATAAGTGTAAAAAAAACCAAACAAACTTACTCCTCTTTTAGTCTTAAGCAAGGCTGGGCTTTTGATAACTGAGGATAGAGAATAATTTTGCTAATTGAAGAAGAGGAGGAACATTTTTTTTTTAAGTTAGAGTTGGTCTCCTAAAAACACTTTAATTCATATTAGCAAAGTTTATGAAAAGGCCTCTCTGGGTCTTTTTGTAGAACCATGGACATCCCTTACATCCTTCTCACACCTCATCTTGGTTTTACTAATGAGTAAACTAGTGAAACTAGTGCTAGTTTAGTTACAGGGTTGAGTGCATCCGTCACACGTGATTATATAGTTACACCTGCTCTGCTTACGTACTGGATCAGGTCACTGTAGGACTCCAGTAGCTCCCTGCCACCACACATGGGGGGCTGCGAGTGGTGATTTTGTTCTGGAGAGACTTTATCCTCTGTTCTACAGACATAGTTGACATATCAGTTGGTTTTGGTTTATTTGCACTTTTTTCTGTGATAATGCTATTAAAGAGAGCAGTGAGGAGAAAGTATACATGAAAGGATTGCAACAAAAACCAGAGAGGGAGAAGAGGGATTGATGATGGATGTGTCTCCTCTTTTTCAATAGGTGGCAGTACTAGCACAGGAATTATGTTTTTACTGCTTAAAAACTCTGAGCTTCACAGGCCGTTTCACTAGTTGTCATTCTGGTTCTCTCAGTGGAAGAATTTCAGATTACACTATCTCCAAAGTATGTATTCCCTACATGAGCGTGGAAAGCTAGATGTGTCTTTCCCACCAAAGCTGCAAAATCTTAAGCTTCAAATGCAATTATGTGCCACTAGGCAAATTAAAAACTGTGTGTGAAATTATGTTAAACCAGACTTAAGAAAATGCAGACGAATACTGTGTAATGTCCTTAGAGTTGTATTAGGCTTAGTAAATGGTAAAATTTCAAATTGGACTATGTTTTCTGACGTGATTTACTACATAATGAAAAAAGTTAATATATCAATCACAGCAGGGTACGTGAAAGCAAACAGCCTGGTTTAATGTTACTGATTCACATCTGAGGTGCGTTTAGCCCCCTAGATGTGAGGTGGCTTCAGTGTGCATGGCTGTGGTGTGGCCCGTGAGCCCTGTGAGGCGAGGGATGGGTGAGCTATGGCCAGGTGAGCCTGGGAATCTGCTCCAGGCTTCCCCCTAGGCTTTGGTTGTGGTTTTATTTATTTTTAAATTTTAACTTGCTGCTCATGCCTTGGCTGGCTTAACCTTTAGCTGACATAGTTATTGAACCAGGGCAGCTGGCAGCAGCTGAGGAAGTCAATATTTCTCCTTTGTTGATTGCCATTTACTGAGGAGCAAAGAAAGCGGTACGGGGTTGGGCAGGATGGGCAGAGGGAGCCTGGGCTGGTGCTGTACCCACCAACACCTCAGCAGCTCCTGGTGTCCCCACCCCTGCTGCACAACCAGCTTCAGACCCTGGTTACAAATGCATGCCAAAAAACCCCCTGGGGAGTGGGCTGTAGTGCAATGCAGGGACCACTGGCCTGGCTGCATTCTGGCCAGGTCCTTCCTGCTCCCTGTTAGGTGTGTTACGGGGAGGGGGTGGCACGGAGATGTTCAGCAACAGGACAATGCCCATGTCACTGTGTGTCATGACTGCAAGGAGCATGGACAAAGGCGTATTTCAAAGGTAAGTGGTCAAATACTGTAACACTGCCATAGCGCTGCACTGGAAGCTGGGAGGTGGGGATGGCACGGTGGGGATGGCATGGTGAGGGTGACTGGCACAGTGGGATGCAGTGAGCTGGCACCGAACCCCAGGAGCGAGTGGTGGGTGGCAAATGCTAAATGGAAACTCCAGTGCAAACTGGGGAAGCTGGGGTTTGTGGTGAAGGCTATACTTAAAGCTATTCATAAAAGTATAAACAAAAGGTAACTTTAAATGACCCAGTCGTAGGT
The DNA here is from genome assembly GCF_001431845.1 of Calidris pugnax. Classification (NCBI taxonomy): domain Eukaryota; kingdom Metazoa; phylum Chordata; class Aves; order Charadriiformes; family Scolopacidae; genus Calidris; species Calidris pugnax. The sequence goes on from NW_015090936.1 coordinate 402,770, forward strand.
TCTGCCTCTGAAGGCACTACAGACTTTGGCTTTGACTTTGACTTTGTGGCTTACAGCAATGTTTTACTGGTATCATGTATAACCAGCACATCTGTGCAATAGAGTTTTGTAATTGAGATCCTGGCTGCGTGTTCCTGCTCTGAAGTATGGTCCCTCTTGTGTAAGTGTACAGTTCCTCCTGAACGCTGGGATTATTTTTGGCAGGATTTGAACAGCACAACCTCACAAAGTACCTGAACTTGCACAAGCATTGCTTTGTGCTGGTCCCCTTTCTCAGTAGTATAGCCTGCTATACAATTCAGCTGCCGTGTACCCTGCTGATGAGCTCACTCCAGCAGTTTTTACATTCTGTAAGTTGCTCCTTCAGTTCTTTATGATCTTTCCCAATCCCCCCCAGCTGATATTTCAGCTCAGGCTCTGTCTCCTGGTTTTGTGGTGTCTCTCTCCAGCCACACAGTATGACACAGAGCAACACTTGGCCTGGGGAATTTGAACAAAATGAATCCTAATACTGCAAGCGTTGTGTACATTTGCCAAAGACCTACACATTAGCAGCTAAATCCTGTCTTCTTTTACTCATGCAGCCAGTCCTGCTTTTTAACTAGCATAAAACTTCTTAACTGGTATAAAACTATTTTTTTAATCCTAGTGAGTATGGTTGTACAATGGAACCAAGGAACACTGCTTTATTATGCCAGCAAATTTGTTTTTAAGGGACCAGAATTTGTGGCTCCTGGAAAATACAGGTCTTTCAGTGGACTGAGGCTGAGCTTGCTGGCACTCTGTTTATGTCCGAATTCTGCTTGTTGCCAGATTAGGATAGAAAAGGAATACAAGCGAAGTTGTTCAACACAGACAAGGGCTCACTGTGCCCTGTCCTCTTTTTCCACTGAACAAACTTTGGAAAGGCCATGAGAGGTAGTAAGCTAACATTAAAATGCACCAAGAATTAAAGCCAGCCATTGAAAAGAACAAGAACTTACCTGTGCATTGCAGCACACATTTTTCTATGGGAAAAAGAAAAAAAAAAAAAAAAAAAAAAAAAAAAAAAAAGGAAAAGAGCAAGTAGTTTATGTTTCAGTGGTAGAGACGAGAGCATGAGAGAGCAAGGTAAAATCTCTGTTGAATAAATCAACTAAATTTACATACGTTGTTTGTGGTCCGTTTAGGGTGTTCAACTTTCTAAGCAGTAAGTTTAGCTGAAGGAAATGTTTGTGCAAAAGTGCATATTAAAGAAAATTACTGAAAAATTATTAAAATGTCAGTGGTTATGCATGCTTTAAGGGAGCTACTACAGCAAGGTGCAACAGTAAAACATCAACTAATCAACGCCTCTTAAGCTGCAAATATGAAATCTTTACAGCAAATTGTTTTTCCTGGGAATTTGCACTTCAGTAATTATGTGGTAAAATTTAGCAAAAGCTTTCACTGTCAGATAAACTCAAGCCAAATCTGCAAACAGAAATATACACTAGCCAAGTTTTTATCTTTTAAAAAAAGATGTAATGAGGTATAAATATCTATGAAATATGTTTGACTTCAAAATCCTATTGAGCCAAAGCTCAGCAAAGTCAAAGGCAATGAGCTGGCTGGTCCAGAGGGCACTTAGCACCCCTGATAAATCTTTGCATCTCAGCTCAAATCCAGCCACACCATATTTCTATCCAGATACAGACTAGGGGATTTTTGGTTAATGTATATTTAAGATTAGAATTGGACTATTAAAAATACAAATATACCTGCTGATAGTAGAAAAAGGCAAGTGAAGGGTGCAAAAAATATCAGGGCGTGAAATCTCAGCATAATCAAGCTACAGCCTGGAGTGACTGGACAAGAGAGTATGATGACTGCTTTCCTTGGATATGTGCTTCGATGCTGCCTGATTACAGGTACGTGGAAAACTGTTGCAATTCCTGAAACTTCATAGACCGTCATCTTCTCTCCACTTGAGCTATCTACCTGCAATTCGTATTGATTCAAGTGCTTTTCCTGCAGCGAGGAGGTATCTCCACCAAGACCACAACAACTGATGCCGTCAGTCCTTTTTGCCGCTGAGGTAAATCTGTATTGATACAGCATTTGCAAATGCCTTCCCACAAACTCCCACAGCAACTCCACTAATAGTTGGTTGCTGTTAACAGGCTGTCAGCGTGGCGTCAACAGTTTACTCTGCTTGAGGACCAAAATGTTTTAATCTAACTCATGTTCTTGGCTGTAATATGAGGGTATGTAAGAGGGATGCAATGAGAGTGATATTCTGGTCAGAACAGCTGATCAACTGCCTCTTCTCATGTTAAAATGTAAAAACTTTATTTCTTTTCCTTCCCAAAAAAAGAAAAAATATGCAGCCAGGTAGAATTATGAAGATGCTCCTGTTAATCTAGGAATTTTGTGCTTAAGGTTTTTATACTTTCATATGTGATCAAATTCTCTAAATAATGATACTTGAATTGATAATAGTATTAGATTTAGTTAGACAATGCCCTGTTTACTGGAGATTTCTTTGCCTGCGGAGCAGTATCTAAGTTTCTTCTAAGTCCCATCAGTCCCTTGCCAATAATGGAGCAGATGACTTGCGCAAAAGGTTACTTTGGTTTAAAAGCTGATATATGCAGTTCCTGAATGAGTTTTAGTGCAAGATTTAAAATTTAGTCCATAAATTTCAAATCTGTAGAAGGCTGAAAAGCATTCAAAGGAATTATCTCCTTAAAAGCAGTATTCACTTCCTTCATCACCACTGAAAAGGCACAGGGTTCCCTATGGCACTGCTACAGGGCACAATCTCAGGGCAGCTGGGGAGGACCAAGAAGTGGCTCAAGAGTGGCTGTAGGTCCTGCTGCCAGTGACTGGCCATGAACAGGTACAGCATATATGGAGAAATAAAGCATATTTGCTAGTACCTGTTTTCTGCATCTTTCCTTAATGCCAAATATTTTTCAGTGGGTTATGAGGAGACCATGTCACAGAGAGATGCTGCTTCCATGCTGTCATCCATCCATCATCTAAATTAGGTGTTTTTTAAATGTTTAATGACTGAAGTATCAAAGCTTTCCTCTGCCTAGTCATGCTCTCCAGTTATGGAGCCCCAAAATGATGGGAATCACAGACTGAGGTTTGTGTCAAGTTAGAAGTGGATGGACAAACTCAGAATTAAGCCTCCTCCATAATGACAGACTGATAAATCACGTCTGTTTTCTTCCACAATGCAAAGAGGGAAAAAGCAAAAGAATGACCTAATTTAGTCATTGAGATGTATGGTGTGACAGAGAGTGTTCCTAAAAACGCACATAAAATGTAAATCCATCTTTCCTGTAAGTGCCTGGGCAACAGTTGACTTCTGTGACTCACTCAAGAGAAATTCCATGGGAAAAAGGTTAGGCTTTCTCTGGGATGAAAAGAAAAAAAGTAAATGATATGAACGGTGATTGTAAAGCAAATCCCTGCCTAATATCCCCTGCCTGTACTATATGAAAAGCAAACACAGCCCGTAAAATTTCAAGTGCTGCAGTAATTTCCTTGTCTTTGAGAGGTGAAGAGTACATACTCACGCAAACAGAGCTCGTCTTTGAAGGTCAGCCTGGGAGCGCTGATGTTTTCAAAGAAGAGGGGGAACGCAGCTCGTTTTAGGCTCTTGGCACACCGGCTGAAAACCATGGACATTTAACCAGTAGCTTTTTCCTCCCTCCCTCCAGTCGTTGGTCTGATGCAGAGTAAGCTACGGTGGAGTTATGGCCAAAACATCTTTCCCAGTTGGCTGCAGGGAGAAACAGCCAGAGTGGAAAAAGCGTGTGGATGGCCTACGTGCAGTTGAGTTCAAATGCACAGCGTTTGTTTATGGAAGCTTACATTCAGCTTCACCATCAGCTGTCCCAATTATAGTCCTACAGCTTGGGAGGAATAAACCCCTAGAGTTATGTTTGAGAACTAGAGAATTATTTGTGATATTTCAACCGAACCAATGCATATTGATACACAGCAAGCTGGGCTGCTCCTGAACAGCAGCAGGGAGATAAGAATAGCATGATTAAATGGCCTGCTCTTACTAAAACAACAAGAATCTTCATCCTCTCTGACACTGATTTGGGAAAAGACACATGAGGTAAAGAAGATAAAGAGGCTGCAATTGAGATTTTGCAGAAGTCTGGCATTAGCAGTGTAAGAGTTTTCTTGAATTTCTGTGATTTAGAGGGGAATTTTTTCTGCCTTTATCTTGTCTTTGTTTTCCTTTGGAAATTGAATCATAGAGCTCTCTCTGGCTTTGGTGGCTCCTTTAAGCATGGTCCAATTAAAAGATTATATTTATTATATTTTATTATTGGAGTAGGTGATTTCTGTTCTTTGGATTGGAAAGCTGGGGAGATTATCACTGTTCTCTCTAGAGGGGTGAACCTTAAAAGTGAGTAACATGAATAGCCTGTGGCAATACTAATACCTCACAACAGCTTTACATAGTGATTTGAGGAGTCCTGATGGCTCAGTAAATATTTAATAATAGTCTCAACATCATCATTCAGATCGCTAGTCCCCTGCTAGCCCAGGTGGTGCTCGGTAGGCTTTTGCAGACTGTCACTACAATGCTGTGCACAATGTGTCTGATGCTCCTCTGCAGTCAAACAATACCAAATTTACCAAACCGCTGGCAATAATAAAATCAAATTAATATTAATCTACTAGGATTACTTAATGTTCCTGTCCGAGGAAAGATGCTCACTAAACACTTTTCATCTTGGAAAACTTCCAAAGGTGTTTATAATATGAATGTGCTATTTTGGAAGGCAAGGTTGAAAAAATAGATTGCCTTACCTTGGTGTCATGGTTTGGGCTGCGCTGGCCACTGAAACAAATGACAGATGCTCTCTTCTACTTCTCTCCCCTCAGAGAAACAGAGTAACATTTGTAGTAGTTACTGGTTTCTCCTACACAATACAATTTCAAAATGACTTTCATGGACACTATTTTGAGAACTGGAAGCCACGACTTTTATGTTATTTGGCAGCTTGAAATCTTTCAGATGGCACTAACCTCCAGGGGCCTGATCCAACAACGCCCTCGATCTGCATTCCGCTTAGGTACAAACACTCCAACTGCCTGGCATAAAAATACGTGCAAAGTGAGAGGATTAAGTGATCCACGGTCTTGGGATTTGACTCGTGCATCTCATGAACCAACAGCTTCAATAGGATCTTGAAAAAAAGCTGAAGGCCACATGACTGGAAACGCTGAACTCACGGCCGAATGCATTTACCCAAAGGCTGGAGCGGCACGTTGGTGTTTCTGAGCACTGGTCCATGGCGGAGCAGACCGGCGGACTGAGAGACGCTTGAGTCATGTCCATGCAGAGCTGGCAGAACAAAAGATTATACACAAAAGAAGAGGACTGAGCTAAAGATAGTCACATGTCCCTGTCATGAAACACAGAGAATGAAATATGTATGGACCTGCAGAGCTTTTATACTGAGACTAGGCTAATGCAGTACTGATAATGCAGCTCTGGCTACGTTGCATGAACATATTTTGGTAGAAAAAGCGAAGAAGCATCATCTTGAAAACGAGGATACATGGAAAAGAAATAATATGAAAATGACTGGTGTAAAGGATATTTTTTGTTTATAATTTATATCAAATCTATCTGGTTAGAAACAACTTAGTAGCTTAACTCAAATGTCTACACAGCCTTTCCAAGCAGAGTAGCAAGAGCAGTAGTAATAATTCTTCTTTTTTTTTTTACCTGAATCAGGTGTACAAATCCCACTCTGAGAACCCGAATGCAAGAATATTGATATTCTCCACGTGGGGAGCATTACAGCTGAGCCACAGTGAGTTCTACGGGTCTTACTTTGGCAGAATTCTGAATTCTAGCAGGCAGAATGTAAGTACAATGAGACAGACACATTAATAAAACTTTTCTGTAAGTAAGGATTTTGCAGAGGTGATAATTTGCTAGGTAGCTGCCTGCCAGAGTCAGATATAGAAGCTATAAGGCTTTTATTATTTCATTCTGGCTACGCCTCCAAGGCAAGAAACTCCTTACATTGGTACAGGGATACAAGGAAGGGGGACTGATGTCTACCCCTCTTCTTTGTTAACAGGATAGCTTTTACCTGGCCATTTACTTGGAGAGTCTTGGGGATGTGTGCTCTGTGCCTACCAAGTTTCCCTCTTCCTTTAGGTATCCTGGAATAGAGGCTGCCTGCACGGTTTATCTGAGGACACTACTAGCTTGAGTATTATGATTTCTACTCTTCTAAGCCCTACAAAAGTGATTCTGGCTACAGCTTTATATTCTATGCATATCCTCTTGACGGAGTGAGGAAGAGGGAGGAGCAGAAAATGACAGTGACCCAGCCTTGTCAGCATGTGATGCTCAGGCTATGTGCAATTTTGGCCCCTTTCTTAATTCTGCTTGGGATTTTATGAACAGCCACTCAATGTGCTGGAGCATTGCCGAGCTACCTGTGACTCCTGCTATTTTTTCATCATGATGTTCCTCCCCATTCTGGAGGAGGTTTCTGCCTTCTTCCTATATGTAAAGTAAGTTTCTTTAGTTTTCTTTAAATAGGATGGAATTTCATTCCATCACATTCCTTAATGTAGAATCAATCTGTACATTGCCTTGAACAGTACAGGCTTCGGATTACCTGGAAGTGAAGCAGCCAGATCACCTCTGAAACTACTCTCCTAAAGCCCAGACTATAGCAGCAAGATGTACTGCCAATGTCAGGTTTTGCCAACCTTGACAAGTCATCAGAATTATCTTAGCTAGAGACTTCATCTTCCTGAGCATCCACACTAAAGCAGCACAAAATGCAGTCTCTGAGAAATGATTTCAAAGATTCAAAGCAGCCATCCTTCTGGCTTCTGTTGAGTGATGTGCTAAAAAATAATTAAATTTCCAAATCTTTTGAAAAGAGCCCTCTCGAGGATCTATTGGAAGTTCTCAATTTATTCTAGTCATTCCCTGAACAGCAGATAGGCGAGTTGTCTTGAATGCAGAGCAGATCACATTTACCAAAACTATGCTGCTATTCAAAGCTTGTCTCCTCTGTGCCCCTTCCCGTGTAAGCTGAGAACAGCCAAGCTCCTGGTCTTAAAAAAAGGCATATGTGCTTTTGCTCACTGGCCCAAGCAGCACAATCCAGAAGCAGCATCCAGACTGAATGCATTTCACTTTCACCCTACACAGCCTGAAACCTAAAACTTTTTCATTGCTTCAGTAACTCCTGGCCATTTTAGTGTTAAAAGTCTGCATCTGTTCTGCTCTCCCCCTACCAGTCACTGAGTTAAATGGTTAAATACACTAGTGTTGGCTAACAGTTGTAACCCCTGCTCTGCAGAGAAAATTTTCTGGCAGTGATCCGAATGTAGCGTCCCTTCATGTTCCTTTTTGCCTGATAAAACTATGTGCACATGCAAGGCAAGATGGAAGAGGGTGAGGAAAAAAAACTCCCAAAGGCAGTGTTTAGCTCCCAAATGTTTCTAAGCTTGAGAGCGCATTCTCCTACTGATTAATCATGAGATTTTCTTGCTCTTGTCTGGGACACCGCTCACAACCTCAACTTTCCTTAACCGTATTTAACTGTTCATTTAAAGATAGTATTTTTACTTTCCCCACCTTGTTTTTATTGGCTGCCATCTCTTTTCCCTGTCAAAGGTTTTCTTGTTAAGAGGCAAAATAGTTAGGTATTGCAAAGCCATATGATATTTTGACCAACCAGAGAGGCGCTAAATTAAGTAACTTCTGTGGCTTTTAGCTTTTTCTCACCTTTCCTGTGGTCACTCTTCCACACAATGCCTGCTGAAAAGTGGAAGCTGGAGGGCTGTATCCAAGAGGACTTCGGCAGCAGCAAAATAACGGTCAGCCCATCGCCTTTCTTTCTCTCTCGAATCCAGCGCTCCAGAAATGCTGCCAGAAGTTATTCTGGGGCCAGCTGGGATTTCACATTTAGATCATACAGGAAGTAGGAAATAAGACTAACTTAATGGCAATTTTGTTATAAATCAAACTAAATTACCAAAAAGACCTACCTGTCAAAATTAGGTTGTGTCAGACAGCAGTTTCTACTTACCTTATACAAGTCAGCTGGAGAGAATGAGATCATTGTGGACAGGCAGAACAGTCATAAAACTCCCAGAGCAGGGGCAGGAAAAGAAACTTAGACCAAAACCATTCCAGTAAGAGAGAATACAAAATCTGATGTCTTCCCATAGGGGAATACTTGTGGGACATGCTTCTCTGTTCCAGCGGTTTTCCCAAATTGCCGCTCTAGGAGTCTCCACTAGGCTTCTGAAGTCACAAAATAAGTAGGCTTTAGGGCAACTATTGTAAAAGGCATCCTGACCTCCCCTCCTCTATTGGTCATACACGTGACACACTTCAGTCTGTTTAATACCACAGGCTGACTTCAGAGGAACATTTTTTTACATTACGATCGTTTGTGGACGTTGACACAAACACATCGACTCCCAGCTTCAGAGAATTTCATAAACACATTTTTCCACTAGTTCCTATTAATCCCAGAGTAAATGTTTAAAATTATTTTGCTTTCAGCCAGTTTTCTTGAATGTCATTTCCTTTTCCATTATATTCTTTTCTGCATCCCTAAACTATAACAAAAGCAAGACTTTAAATTAGTCATTATGATTAATTGTCCATTTCAACACCTCGCATTTGAGGCTCTGGGAAGCATTTTATAGTTTATTGGGTGATGGGACTGAAATCTTTACAAGATCAACCCTGATCAGCAGGGTTTACAAGATACACTCTGCAGGATTTAATTCTCAGTTTCTTGTGCCTATATCAATCACGTAAAAATGAATGCAATGAAAGCAAAAATGGGGATCAGGTCTTTTTGTCCACCAGAAGCAGTGACACAGGTCTAAAGCATCTGATTTAAGGCCAGGTCAGCAGGATTTATTCTCTTACGATGCTCACTGATTTCTGTAGTGCAGGATATGACCATAAGCAGTCATGTTATAAATGCCAAAGGATGGACCGCAGACAAAAACTTAGCACAGATTTTCATGGGCACTCATGTCTTGCTGCTCAGTCTCAGTAAAGGAATGTAACTCTCCTTGTAATTTCAAAGCCACTCATTCAATCTTTTGAGTAATTATGGGATGACAGCTGATTATACCCTGGAAATGCCTGCTAACACTATTAATCTTTTGCTCGTATGGGCTGTTTATAGCTATAATTATAAATGAGTGAATGAAGCAAAGTAACTTCTGATTGGGTGGCTTGGGAAAGAAAACTATGACTGCGGCCCAAAGGACTCACTCAGCGCTCAACAGCAAAAGGTGCTGAGCATCCGCGGATATCAGTGGGGTCTCAGCACCCCTCCGGACCAACGGGCTGGATCGCACCCATACAAACAAGACCGGGGCGGCAACTCAAAGAAATGTTCTTATTGAAGCTGAGGATAAATTAAAGGCAGGCAACCAAAGAGAAACTATTTTCAGACAGCAAGAGTAGAATTTCAGTAACATTTAGCCTGATTCCTTGGAAATAAACTGTTCATGGAAGATTTCTTATTAGGGTTGAAGTACTTACTAGGGTTGAGCCTTATTAAAGGCTCGCATGCACTAAGTCAGGCAACATGATGCACATTTTAATGCCATATTATTGCCAGATGGGCCTTTATATTCATATTGAGGTATTTTAGCAAAAAATAAACATTCTACTTTTTTTTTAAATTTTAGTTTAGTTCTAGTGTTTCATGGCTTGAGGTCAAATTAAAACAGCCACAAGCATCTAAACAAAATATATCTGAAGAACATTTTTCCTATGACTGAAAAGGGATTTTAAGCTATTACTTTGGAATGTTAATTTCTATTAGTATTATTCTAGAATAACAAAAATATTTTTTCAGCTACCCCCCACTCATGTAAAATCCTGATACATGTTGAATTTATAATTCAAAACCAGTATTTTCTTTTTAGGAATTATACAAGGTAAATCACTTAACTGGAAAAAATAAGTATGTCTTACTAACACAAAGGTGTTAATTTCAAAGCTAAACTCAGGGTTACTATTTTGATAAAATACAATAGGTCGTTGATATTAACCACATGAAGCCAAATCCTTCTGTTCAATTCTATAGTTTGTATGCACTTGAACTAGGCAGTGAAATGACAGGGGTATGGAATTACCTCTCTAACATAAAGAGATGACAAATTTTATAAAACTAGAAAGATATTTGAGAGGACAAGCTAGGATAGAATGGGAGAGGAATTAATTTGTTCTTCATAACAAATGCTATTGATGACTGCTGCTGTTGAAACTACATGGGGAATGACTGACTTTTGCCCAGACAAAATAGAGTTTTGACTGTTGTATGTCAAATTCATTATCTGTTAGAAAACTCTTTATGATCTTTATTGCAGTAAGGGACTTGGAATCCTTGCATGATGATTTTTTTTTTTAATTCTTGGAATACTGCTGCTGGTGAATTGTTGACAATTCCTTCTGGCCCGTGGCCTTCCATAGATCAATCTTGTTATGGTTCTTTTCTTTTGATTTTATTACTGTATAATGAATAATTTCAGTGTTGCAAGATTAGGGAAGGAAGCTTCTGGGACCAAGTCTGCTCCATTTTAGCATCTATCAAAACGGTATTCTAGTGAGGCTCCAGAATAAAAGAAGAAATTTTGAGGCCTAGATGCAAAGTGAGGTGAGTTCAAGGACAGACAAAATACAGCAAGACCACAGACCATGTTCTTCTGAAAGACAGTGAAATGAAGACTAATTAGAGGATGTAGAAAAGGTCTCTTTTAAGAAGCTTCTGTAGTATAGAAGGCAGATTCCTACAGCAGGACCTAGCTCTGTCTGGCTGCAGTGAGGGGCTGGCAACACAATGAACTATGCCTGTTTCCATTCCACGTGGCACTAGCTATATACATTCTGCAATATAAAATTGTTGGTGGTTTGCGGAAGATGGAAGTTGCCAACCCCATGATGACAATTAGGAAAGAGATGGAGAAAAAGAGGTAGGGAAAGGCAGATACAGACAGGGAGTTACTGAGACTGCAAAAGAACTACGTAGACATCTGAGGAAAAGGCACTTGAGGAACGGAGATCACTAACGATTCAGGAAGCTGTTGTTTCCTGAGAGGTCCTGTAGAATTTAGCCCAAATATCTGCCAGCTGAATTCTAGATATTATTGCTGATCTGTCAAAAATGCACTGGGTCTGGAAAAAAAAAAAAAAAATTAAATTTGGCAACTGATTGTGAGGTTACAGAAAATCACTTTTCATAGTCACTTTCTGAAGTGAGGACTGTTTGCAGTTGCTCCCTTTCTGGCTTTGCTCACTATTGCTGGAGCTGTAGGACAAGAAAACTCCTTGGGCTCTCATGTTCAGAGCCCCGTAACTAACAGTAATGAACTGTCTTCCCTCCTCCATGCCTACTTAACCAAACTGAGTCATTTCTTGTGAAGAAATTACCTTGTTGCAGAGGAAAAGGAAGGTTTTATTCTGTATGAAAAAGGCTTGCTAAAGTCAAGGGAGTGAACAGTGACAACCACAAGAACGTGAGACTGTTTTTGGGGACATTTGTAGGAATTGCTTTTGGAGTTAACCTCTGGAGTATAATGTGCATATGTGCACATTATATTACACACTGTCTATGTTACTATTTAAAATTATTTTGATAGTTAGCAGTTCAGAGATTTGTGCTGATTACACTATAACAGAAATAGGGGGCTGAAGCAGCTTGCCAACAGCACCAGGGGAGCTGAAGACCCTGGTAACCACCAGCTGCCAGTTCAGGCCCTGAAGTTGGTATTTCTGGACAAAAGGAGCATTTCTAAGCCGAGTGTCTGTGGAGGAAGGGCGAGACCGAGCCCTTGGGCACTGCACAGCTGGCGGAGCTCCGTTCTGAAGTTTCACAACCATTTTCCCTTCCATCAGCCAGTGTCCGAGTGAAGCCTCTGGGGATAGGAGATGTCTTGGCCACATCTGTCGCTTTAAAAGCAGTGTTTTGAGTAGCTTTCAGCTCTGTTTTCTTTCTGGGGGCAAAGCTTGCATTTTCTAAGAACAGTCGAAAATCAAATTAGCTTTCAAGAGACCACAGAAAACGACAGGAAAATGTAAAAGTTTCCAGTCAAAGTCTGGGCTTGCACTTATAGGTACGAGCTGTGTTTATATCACAGTTCTCTCAACCCATTTTCCTCATACATTAGAAATGTCTTTGTCAGGTATTTCCTTTTCTTTCATTATTGAATATTTACAGCCTTCTTTCACTGATTCTTTTCATTTTTCCCTGTTACTGTTTACATGTACTTTTTGATTAAAAATGCCTCTTAGGACTTCTCTCAGATGCTCCCTCTTCTTAATGCCGGTTGGTTTCCACCTAACAGTGCCATTTCAGGACCTGTGCGTTACTCTCTGGTGAAACTAGCTGCTTCTGACAGAGGTGAGGTGCTGGGCTGTGATTTCTCAGTGCACTGTGTGCGTACGTGACTCTCAGCTGCTGATTTTACTCTTGATTCTCAAGGCTGAAGCTTTGTCTGCTTCCTGTCCACAGGAGCTGTGACATCATCTCCATGGCATTCTGAAATGATGCACAACGGTCCTGTATTTTTCCTCTCAGACTTTATTGAAGAAATCTGTCATCTTTTTCGTGGGTGATGGTATTCTGTGTGTTCTACATGTCTCTTGTGATTTGATTCCTTCTCAATGAATTTTTATATTTTCAGCTTTGTAATTATACTTTCTTTATATCTCCAAATACAAGTGTTACTGTTAAGCTGTTCTGGATTTCAGGGGAGGTTCGATCTGTTGAGGACCTCTTTTGAAATGCTTGTTTATCTGTTTTCTACCTGAAAACTATAGCTGTGATAAAGCAACTTCTTTTTTTCTTTTTCATGTTCATTTTTTGCAGGCACAATTTCTTGAACTCGTTTTAGAAAACAAATGAAGATAGAAGTACCCTGGAGGTATTTAAAAGATGGCTAGATGTTGGGTAGGTGCTTACGGACATGGTTTAGTGGTGGTTTTGGCAGTGTTATGTTAATGGTTGGAGTTGATGATATTAAAGCTCCCTTCCAATCTAGATTATTCTATGATTCTACTTGCAGTTATCCTAGTCACGGTATTACTCGCTTTCAGCTAATGAAGTCCATGTACCTATGTAAGTTGCTCAGCAGCAGTAGTGTTGGTTCTGGGAAGAGTGAGCAGAGGCTGTTCATGGATGTGTGCATAAATGTGGCCATACTGTCTGTGTTCAAAAGATATTTGTTCTCTGGTGAATCTCTGCATGCCTGACAGAGGTGGCAGGAGAAAGTAGGTCGTGAGTAATTGCCCAAGAACTGGAGGGTCTTTTCTGTTTCTCCTATAGTTGGCGACTGCAACTTCATCATTGTGTGAAAGCGTTTTCAGTATTTCCCAATTGCTGCTTTTCTGGGCCTTGTCTCTTCTAGGAGCTGCTGGGGACTAAGGTCCCAGTCTTTTCCTCTGGTTTGCTCTGCCTCCCTCCCTGCTATGTGTGCTGTCTCGTCCAGCAAGCATGAGCCCTTCCAATTAACCATAAAAGCATCTGGGCACATAATGCAGGCTGACTCCTGCTCTGGGTTCCAAACAAAAGCATGCAGTTCTTATGGGTGTAGTAGCCAAGGTCAAGTTTTCCCTTCTTTCCCCCCTTCTTTCTTTCCAATGTGGCTCCAAAAAAGCACATCTGTTAGGCCCATAGAGATACTTAGGATAAAAAATGAGGTGTCTATTTGACGATTATATAGGTGGATCTCAAACACACGAATCCTGCTTTCAGCACTAATTTTTGTTTTGGATTGTGCCTTTGGTCCTCAAGTAATATTTCCAAGGTGCAAATCCATACCAATTCCAATAGACTGCCATCTGCTTTTATAATTTTACGTGACTTTTAAATATTTAAGCTATAGTTTGCAGTGGTTTTTTGCCTATACTTCGCATTGCAGCAAGAAAAAGAGCGGAGGTTGGCCAGCGTACCTCCTTCCTCATCACCATGCCCGCCTTGAGTAATTTGGTGATTTGTTGGGTGTTTCTTTAATGATAGAAGTGTACCAGTTGTGTCTGTTAAGATCAGCCAAGCTCATTTCTTTATGGAAATCTGAATGTGAAGATGCTGGAGTGTTTGGTGGGTCTGTTATTCGCAAGCAGAGCAGATGCACGGTGGGGTCCTGACACCAGCCATGCTACCCCCATACATGGAAGGGTCAGGTCGTTTATGTTGGCCCGTGGAGGCCCATGTGGGCTTTGCATGTCCCCCATCTCCCCTACAACGCTACATTTTCAGGAATAGCTTTATCAGGACGTAATGGTGGCCGAAAAAACCACTGACGAAACGTTTTGGGGGGGAGGTGAGTGTCCTTCACCGTGCGGCCAGCCCCCCGGGGGACGCTTCCAGGAGGGGTCTGCAAGGCCAGCCTGGCCCCGCTCGGCAGGTACCGAGCGCGGAGTCACGGCGCTGGGCCGAGCCAGTCCCGACCCGAGCCACACCAGCCGCTGCCGGGCCCAGGCTCCGGGCGCGCCGCCCGTCCCGTCCCGCTCCCTCCCCGCGGCGGCGGCCGTGCGTGTGCAGCGCCGCGCACCTACGGCGG
>NW_015090936.1:417565-475128 GCF_001431845.1 Calidris pugnax
CCGCCGTATAAAGCCTGGGGCGGGCGGCAGCGCCCCTTGCTCCTGCCCGCTGCGGAGGAGGAGCGGCAACCCGGGCGCGGCGGCGGCGGCGGCTCCCCAGGCACCGGTTTTTCCCCCCTCGTTTTCCGCTCTCCTTTCCCCCCCGCTCTCGGGGGCTGGCGGCGCGGGGAGCGGCGGCAGGCCGGCGGGTGCGGAGGGGGAAGATGGCGTGGAGCGGCGCCCGGCCGCCGCGCCTCCTCCTGCTGCTGCTGCTGGCCCTGGCGCTGCCGGCGGCGGCGGAGGAGCGGCGCCCCGGGCCCGGGCCCGGCCCCGCAGGTGAGGCGCGGAGCGGCGCGGGGTGTTGGGGAGGGGGTGGCGGTTCCCCCCGCCGTCCCGCCGCCGGCGGGAGGTGTGTTGGGGAGCGGCGAGGATGCGGTACCGGCGGCTTTGTGCCTCCCGGCTCGGTAACATCCGCCAGGAAGGGCAAACCCTCCCGTCTCCTATGCGGAGACTGGGAACCGCCGATTTCCCCGTTTATTCATTTTTTTTCCCCCCATCCCCCTCCTCCGAGCGGTGCGGGAGGGGGCTGCGGCGCCGGCCGGGACAGCGCTCCCCAGGTTGCTGTCGAGAGGAACCGCTTGGCTGAAAGTGCTTTAACCCGCCGGAGCGAGTCGGACAGAAATAGATGCATAACTCCCCCTTTGAAAAAGATTCCTTAATGGGAAGTGAGTCTCCCTGACTTTCTCCTCCCCTCCCCCTCCCTTCTTTCCCTTTTCCTGAGACAAGGTGTTGATGAACATGTTTTTCCAAGGCTGGGAAAAGCATAGCGTCACTGGCTTATTCCCTGAACTGCAGCGACCGCTGATGAAGTTTCCTACTTCAGGCAGAAGTCAGCAGCAGACTTCAGAGCCCCTTCCCGTCCCTCAGAGCCTTGCTCCCTTTGCATTTTGTAGTCACTTGAGTTTCAAGGAGCTGGAAGATAGAAATTTTATCTTCAGCATGTAAAAGAAAAGAAGGTATTCAGGAAATTCCTTCGGAGAGAGGTGTGAAAGCACATGCGTGTCTAGCTATATGCCAAAACATATTTCATGTTCTAATACTGTTTTAGAATCTCTACTTCTGATTTCTGTTCTACGCATACAAAGGTATTTCATCCCACTAGATTATTACCACATGAAATCCAAAACAGTTTCATCTCTTGGCTTGTTTGCTCAAGAGTGTAATCAAGTTATTTTTAATACCTAGTTTGATTTTTCTTCTGGTGTGCAGAAGGAAGCTCCTTTATTTGAGGAGCAAGTTTTGTCAGCAAGTTCTAATTTTGACGGGAAAACTGCTGACTTGGTTGATAACTAGTGTAAAATAAATAAATAAATAAGAAAGATGTTGACGAATACCAGACTCTGCTCAATGAGCTTCTCATTTCCAGTTTTCTTAATGCTTTGCTGCTTTTAGTGCTTAAGAGGATGTCTCTGGAGGTTGTGGTGTGCACTCTGGTTCGCAGGCTGTCAGGGCTGTGTGAGCGTTACTGTTCAGCCCTCACTGTCCCTCGGAGGGGCTGCCGATGGGGACACGTTCGGATTAAAATGTTGAGCTCCTGTCTGTAGTCAGGGCAGTGAGATTGTAAGTCAAGCTCCTTTGGAAATCGGTTCTGGCAACCACGGTTATATTTTCTCAAAAATGTCTATTCGGATAATGCCTTTTGTTAGCTACATACTTCAGTTGTGGGATCTCGAGCTGATACAAGCTAATAGCTGGCACGATAAGGGTTTTTCTTTAATCCTGCTGGTGTTCAAAGGTGTGAAAAACAAAGAGTGTGTAGTCCGGACAGCATTGTATGATTCAGCAAACCAAAAATAGATTGTTACATCTATATACATAATAAAAATGATGCTACGTGAATTTCAATGCATGCAGGCACTGGTACATTTACACATAGGTGTTCACACAGAAAAATCTCAGTTCTCTTAATGTAAACATTAGTAGCCTGAATTGTAGCAGGGAAACCACTCCTTGAGTAGTTTTGTGACCCCAGACACTGCCTGCTGCGTTACTTGTTTTTATTCCAGTTTTAGCCCATAAACGTTTTCACGGAGTCTGTGCTGTATTGCTTGAAGGGGGGCAGACCTTACTGTGCCCCCCAGCTCTAGAAAACTGGACTTTAATTTCTAGGTTCTTGATGTTTTGTACCGCTTGGTGTAAAGCAGCGCAGCAAAGACACCCTATCAGATTTTAAAGCAGTCCGTTAGTGTTGCTTGCTTCAGAAATAAGCAGTAACAAGAGTATGTAGAACTGACTGCCAGGCTGCATCTTTTTTCCTTAGTAAGACTTTATGGCTTTACTCAGAAAGGCTTGAAAAAGCTCTAGGGAGCCTGTTGCACATCCGTGGCTGCACGAGCCATCACCGTGGCCCTGTGGCAACCCGTGTGTGCAGAAATCCCTCCCGGGCTCCTTGGCCTCCGCTGTGCGTCCCCAGTGATCACCGAGGAGTGCACTGCTGAGTGCCCAAACGCTGGCGCCTGAATGGTGAAGGCACAGAAGTTTCTGTGTTAGAACAACAGCGTTAAAATAGTTCTGTTGTACCGTACTTGGCTGCGTGTGTGTTGTGTATCATGTAATGCAGGCTGGGACGTGCGGAGGGCGGCAGGGGAAGACATTTGTCATAGCGCTAGAAGCAGACACACTGCTCTTGGCAGACAGCGTGCCCACCTGAAATGTTTTGTTAATCAGCTGTTTGCAGGGGAAGGAAATGGCTTCACCGCCTTTGAATCTGTTCCCTGGAGCGGCTGCAGGGACTCGGCCGGCCGGAGCGGGGCTGTGCTGAGGCGTTGGGGCCGCAGGTTGTAACGGTGGCAAACGGGCAGGTTTTGGGGTTCGTTGCTGTCTGTATATGCTCCCGAAATGTGAGGAGTAGGAGGGTGGGCTGAGAGGGGGTTTGTGGCTGTGTGCGTGGCTTTCCAGAGCCAGCCCGGCAGGCTCTGATCTCTTGGGCTTTCCTCCCCTCTGGTGTCCCTCAAATGCTGGTCACAAATGCTTCACGCAGTAATTGCTGACTGGTCTAGCTGTGCAAGGGCTCACTCTGGAGGTACGATTGTGATTTCTGTTGAGTTTCTTGGCTCTTAGCCAAAATGGTCACTGTGAGTGACTCGTAGGCCTTTCCCTCTGAGGCCAACAAGGGAATTTGGTCATTCAACCATCTTGATGTACTTACCAGAAGTACTGAAAGACTTGGCCTGCTTTGTGGAGAGGCCATCAGTACAGCACTCTATGCCTGCCTCCATCTCTCTACCCAATTTTCTGTTTCTTGCTCCTCTACTGATGCTACTTTTGTCCCATCTTGCCACCACAGTATCTAAAACTGCTACATAAAACTGTGTTGGGGGAAAAATCCTCCTGTAGGTCTCTTGGGAGCTTTGTGCCCTTTTTGGGAGAACTGTAGGAAGAAATTGCCAACCAACTCTTACAGGTGAAGGCAGAGGGGGGACATAGCCAGGACCCGACTCAGCAGAGGACAGCTTTGGGTTATCTGTGTCCTGGGACACCATCATGATGACTGTCCAGGGGGTATCGAGAAACGTGGGCAGCATCCGTGGGCACTGCTTCAGAGCAGTAGTGATCACTTGTGTAGATACCTTTAGGCTCCAGCTTTGAAG
The DNA here is from genome assembly GCF_001431845.1 of Calidris pugnax. Lineage (NCBI taxonomy): Eukaryota > Metazoa > Chordata > Aves > Charadriiformes > Scolopacidae > Calidris > Calidris pugnax. The sequence goes on from NW_015090936.1 coordinate 421,195, forward strand.
TAAATGGTGCGTAACAAATGAACCGGTGTGTAGTGGGGTGTGTGTGTGTTTGGAAATTAGTTAAAAGGAAGCGAACGTGGCTGTGGAGGTGCAAAGCAGCCAAGTCGTTCTTCCATTACACATACTTCACTTGAAAATTCTCATCCTTGAAGGCACACAAAGTTTGCAGTCTGAGTTCGTAATAGTGCCTGGTTTAGAGGCTGCACAATGCCAGTCTCTGTTGCAAAAGTATAAAAATATATTTTACAGTTTTTTTGGATAGACTTTTCTTTGTTTCCTTAGGTGGAGGGAATAATTAGGCTGTGGAGGTAGACCACAGTGGTGGATGTGACATTGCATCTCTCTGCGATATGCAGTAGGGTGGGATAAGATCACTGCAACTTTGTCTGTAAAATGCATTTCTAAATAAAACGAGAAAAAATAAAACTGTTGTGACATTTATCATCAGCATTTGATGCTGTAAATTGCAGTGTAAAGGTACAGCGGAGTGAGCAGCACGGTTATCTGAGCTAGGGGTTTTTTTTGTGTGAAACGTGTTCCTGTCAAGGATTTAAACTAACAGATTATTTCTCAAAGTTTTCTTTGCGTTGGTGGCATATTCTGGAGAGCCATGATTTATGGCCAAATTCTTGGCTTTTTCCCTCACTGCTGCTTTTTTAAGCAGAAGTGACTCAGTCTCTTCATAGGGAAGTGTTTAGTTTGTCTGTTGAATTAGCACTATTAAATTGTGTAATCAAAAGCAGTATCTTTCCATTTCTGTAGAGCTGATAGTCTGAAATGCAAGTTACTGGACATGTTGCTCAAGTGAATTCCCTTGTCATGAAGAGTAAGTATGGTCACAAATGTTTTCATTTATAATGTCAGTTTTTTATAGTTTTTAAGGAAAGAATTGCAAGGTGAATAAATGTGGAAGTGGAGAATATTTTTGTTCCCTCTTAATTTAAACACAGAGCATGGTTCCCTCCAGCACAAAACACAACTTGACCAAACAGATCAGTAGCTGGAATGTGTCTGTATGTGTGGGAATGTTGTAGCTCTAGAGAATAAATGACACCTATTCATCAAGGAATACGTGCTTGCAAGCACAGCTGGACACCACAAGTGACTTTAGGTGGTTTAGTAGAACTGCTTCAGGAATATTTCCTTAAAGTGAACTCAGTTTTCAAACTATGGATTATACTGGTCATGAGGAGACTAAATATGTAAACTAACTGTTTCATCCCAAATATTTATTTTTTTTTTTTTTTTTTGCCCAGGAGCTAGAATTCCTTTTACGATTTGTAGTAGAAGGAAAAACAAACAAATGACAAGTCCACTGAAGAAACAGTAAATCTTTTATTTGATGATCAGAGTAGTTTGACTTTTCGTGTTCTCAGTGTGTAAATGCCTGTGTATTTTAATGATGTTGGTTCCAAGTGAGCACTGAGACTGCAGAAATTGAGGTACCTACTAATTGTTGAAATATTTGAAATTGTTGAAATATTTGGATTATTGACAAAGTATACAGTTGACATCTTTGATCATTTCATTCTGTTTCTGCTTGAACCAAAATTAAAGATACTGTGGATTACTGTATAATTTCTTTAACATAACTGTTTTTGTAATGCAGTGCAAAATAATTACGGATCAATTTCCTTAATAGTTTAAGGCTAAGCAGTAGAACTCTGCCTTCGCTTAAAACATTATATTAAAATTTATAGGACAATTCTGAAGAAACCCCCTTAGTTTTAGTGATTGACTCACCCGTTCTCCTGGTCTGCCCTTTCAAAGTGTTCCAGGTGCTTTCTTGGACAAGTTGCAAATCTATTGATTCTTAGAAAATAAACACCAGGGAATAAAATAAGGGTGGGGCGGGGAGTCCTTTTTGATGGTAGTACTGATTCTTGCAGTGTAATTGCATATGTGTTTTTAAAGCTGACGTACACAGTATTTATAATTAATGCAAACACACTGTAAGGAAAAAAGGCAGGAAAACATTAAACAAAAGTAGGTTTCGCATTTAAGTGCCATTCCCCTGTGAGTTAATTCTGTACCTGTGGGTATAAATATTAATGTACTGAATGAGACCATTAGGGATTCTTGCTGAAATCAGCTGTGCAGAAAATAATCAGTATCTGACAGAATTGCTTTTGTAATTTTTTTTTTACTTTTTTTTTTTTTTTTGCAATAAAGTAAAAATGGGTTTTTTTTACCTTTAGTTTTGCAGCTTACCTGAAACTTTAACACAGCAAAGTATTTCCTTAGGCTATTGTAGTAAGCAGTTTACTTAATTCTGTTTTACATCACTATAAAACAATTGTACGCATGTTGGTGTGAGATCTGAACCGGGGCTGTGAACTTAATAACTGAAGTTGCTGGCCCAGGTGTTTGATGTTAAAAGAATCTTGAAATACACATCATACATGACATGTCATGATGCCTTGTGCCAGAAGTGCTATTTGGGTGCTTTCTCATGATTTGAAGGACTGGGTTGTTGAAGGCAGAGCACTACCTCTATCTCACAAGTGTGGAGTTTAAGTTGCTTGTTCACACAGAAAAGGGATCTTCGAAAAATATGTTTTTTTTTTCTCCATCCAGGATTGCGTGGCCTCTGTTTCTGTTCTGAGAAGCGGGACACATGTCCAGTATCTGGACATAGGGCCAGATGTGAGGCTGTAGGGCAGCTTTTTCAAAACAACTGACTAATCAGGGTGGTAGCGTCCGCTGACAACAGGAACCATGGTGTAGGCATGAAGGACAGTTACATATCTTCAGGACAGCTCCAGTTCTAGCTCCGATTGCTCCTCCCGTTTAAGCAAAGACTAGTCTAAGGAGAAACCGTTATTGCAAATCTTAACTGCTGAGTTTTATTGATGGATTGATTTGCTGTCAGAAAACAGACTCTATCAGTGCCTGATGCTGTGTGTGACTGCTTCTGTTTAAACAGCTGGATTTGCTAAACAACAGCTTAAGAAGAAGCATGCTCTTCTCTAGATACATATTTATGAGAGAGACAGAGAGGGCAAGACTACTAAAAGGCAAAAGCTGAGTAAACTTTCTCACTTAGACAGCTGATGTTAATTGTGTCCGGCTCTCAGCTGCACAGCCCCGATGACAGTTTATAGCAGGGCCATCCAATTGGCATGTTCGAGCAACACCCGGCCTGTGCCATGACTCCATCCACTCCCACTCTCAAGAAGATTTTTGTGGTCTGATTGCTATCAGGGCACTAATAAACAGCTGTAACCTGATCTGTTCCCCTCTTGTCAGGAAGTTAGGCGGCTCCTGTTGGAGGAGTTGCTCCATGCATTGCAATGATGTAATTTACAAACAGTTTATTTTAATTTTTTTCTTATCTGGGCACTAAGGAACGTGTCTTATCTTTGCTTTACTACGGAATAACTGGTTTAGTAAACAAGGTCTCATCCAAGGCCGCTGAAGCTGATGGAGAAACTCTCAACTGCTGCTGCTCGTATCTGGTTTTGTTCAGCTATGGAAACGAGGAAGTCTTGCGTTAGAATGAGCATGGGCCTGAGCCCCAGCCAGCGCTGCACCCAGGGCTGACACGGGTGATTGATGAGTGCACATACAGGTCTTAATGAGCTCTTGTTGACTGTATATTCAGTACTACTACATTAAAAGGAAGTAAATTAAGAGCTGAGACAGGATCAGCTTTTGAATTTTTTCTGAAATCAGTTGTGTGTTATTATTGGGAGTAACTGCTAATCTTTGTCTGAAAGTGTGCGTATGTATATATACATATACAGAAAAATAGTTACAGAGATATAGTCTGTGGGTGATGTTTTTTAATTTAGATTTAGAACGGACTCTACTCAACAGTTGATCATTTTCATGTAAACATTTTAGACACTCTATCCCTGTGACATCAGAAATGATGTGATAAAAGACAGGCAGTAAGCAGCAGCTCAGCAGGTTTGTCGTTTTGAGTCAGTATGCATGGAAGAGGGAAGTTCACAGCCTCACAGGGCTGTGAATTAAAGCATGAGAGAATTTCTTTGCATGAGAAATTTTGCATTATTTTCATAACAAATTTTAGTTTCTCAAATGCACAGTTGCTACTGCACTATTCACCTCTTCATAAATGGATTTAGATTGCAGATGGCATTTAACAATAATGGCACTCTTGAATGATAAGTCTCTTTCTAAGTCTTGGAAAACTTCAGTTCGGATTGTTAGTGGAAAAGAAAAAAAAAAAATTATGTCCTGTCCAGGGCCTGTGTGGATGGCAAGTGCTATTCTAGCATAAATTCTATATTATGAGAAAATTCAGAGCAGCTCTTGCTTAATAAGCACACATTTCTGCTAACCCAGCTTCTTTGTTCCTTTAAAACACGTGAGAAGAGGGAGAACCGTGTAACAAGCAACATTTACTGGGGCTGAGGAAGTTGCAACGGTACCAGCTATTCAAAAGTAACTGAAACTGGGAAATTATACATTCTATATTTCTTTCCCTATTCCGCTTCTGAAAACTTCCTGCCTTTACTAGTTCCGTTCCATGGCTTGTGACAGGGATGGAGTTTTGATACCTGTAGCTCTTGCTCTGCAACTTCAGGAAGGTCTACAGAGGAAGCACTGGAAGGGTTTTCCGCGGACAGCCCATTGTCATGCATTGAGTAATCCCTGATAACCATAATGCCAGTTATGGAAACTTTGCAACACATCGAAGGCAGCATTTTTTTTCTACGGGTTGAACCATTTTGAGGATCAGGTGGTAGCAAAGGTGTACCTAAATTATTTCTGCAATAACTATGCTTATATATCAAAAGACAGACTTTGATTTACTTTGCTTTAGTTTGAGAAGTCTGGTTTAAAATGGAGAAGGTAGAGGTCTACTAATAACTAGCCAAGAAGAATCTCATTCTTTTTTAGAAATTACATAAATATGTTTGTGCTGCTCTTTGTGTATTGCAGTAAGACATATATTTATTGAAGTGCAGTGATTAACAGGAGGTTTGTGATACAGAGAAAAAAAGACCAAACTTTCAGAAGAGGTTTATACAGGAAGGTCATCTTCTTCAAAATCTGGCCTTTAATAATTTATTTGAGGCATTGCTTCTTAGAGATCCATCTCTCATGTATTGGTATAGGAAATTGGTGTTTGACAGCCCATGACTATTGCTATCTGTTAATTCTAATTTAATCTTTTATTTTAAATCTTATTGCTCTCCAATCTTTCATGAGTTTTTCAAGCATATTTTGTCTTCCCTCCGAGGATGTTTTTTAACAACAGTCCAACCATGCTATTAAGTGGCGGAGGATCCAATCTTAAAGGTGATCATGGCTACAGTTAATGGGACTTTGGAACCAGTCTGCCTCTCTGGGAAAAGTAAGCTGTGGGATGAGTGGAGGCATGCAGCAAAGTCTTCCGTGTGGAACGGAAGAACTTGACTGTGTAATATAAAGATCAGATTAAAAACCCCCCAGAACCTTCAAATATGAAGTAGGTTTGTTTATGCACCAGTCATCTTTCTCCCCTCCTGGAGTGTAATGCACGTTTCTTTCCTGAGAAAAGAAGATGACCATGTTTGCTATTTCGGCACATTATCGTGTTTCTAAAGAATCCTGGGGGAAAATAAACAGCCGTCGGATGGCTCTGTCTTTTTCCTCTTTATGCCAAAAGTTTTGTTTGACCAGAAATTTTTCTGTTGGCTTACTACTTTATTTGACCATATGTACGTCATACAAACTGACACTGGGTAGATATATGTGTTTAAAGTTTGTGTTTTTCACATTGTGTACTTAAGATCATCTTTGTTTACTGCTGGATTACATTAACCAAGTATATGTATGTAGGTATAACTTATAATCATGGTTACATTGTATATGATGGGTTTCTTCTGTCTCCAGCTGTTTGACATCGTTTCAGAGTATGTGAATTTTCAGAAGTTTCACTTGACGTATAATCTTAAGTTTAGGCTATTACTCCTATTTATAGGAAAAAAAAATATTTTTTTTCCTTTGAGATGTCTGATACTGCCTTCTTAAGTGATTAGTGAAATATAGTGTTGTGCTAATAATCTGGATTTTGAAAGTGCTCTTTGATATTTCAATTTTTTAGTTGGCTTAACAGTTCTTTAAACATACTGTATGAGTACATATAAATAAGGAAGCGGAGTTGCTCTTGGCACCATCGGTGGCCCTCTAGCTATCTGCAGAGCTTCAAGGTGGCTCAGAAGCATATGGAAGAATTGGTTTCAGTAAAGTCATCAAAACTGCGTGGGAAGTTATCACAACTGTATTGACTCAGTACACTACTGTGTAGCCCAATGATCATTTCAGTTTTTTGAACGCTTTCTTTACTATCGTGGCCTTAAACCTCGTGCTGCATTGTCTTTAAAAGCTCTTTCACAGATTTGCAGTTAATTGGGAACTCAGACTATTAGGTTACTTAGTTTTATGGAGGAAACAGCAATTGAGCCTATGAATAGGATATTTTCCAACAGGCTTTATATCAGCCATATTTTTTCGATCTTAGTAAGTTTAGTCTTGTTCAGGACTTTCCAGGATATCTTCCAGAAATATAACTCATCTGTTAGAGAAATTACAGGATGTGATAGTTGTATAGCGACACTGTATTCCTAAATAGTGTTTAAAGTTTTATTCTTCCAAAATTTTCCAATTTTATCATGAAGTTATGAGAAACTCTAGATCTTGAATCCCAGTTCTGGACCATGCCTTCAAATACTGTAAGCTGACCTGCACACAGCTCAACCTGTGCTATTATCCTTTCATTTACTAACTCAAACATCTTGTATTCAATATGCTTCTCAGGGTAATGATATTAAAAATGACGTGTTCCCCAAACAGGGCTGAAAAGCACCCACCAGGACCTCTGGTGTGCAAGCAGTTAAGCTGATGGTAGAGCTGAGCACTATGATTTCTTTTCCAGGCACAGAAATACTCCCCTTTTAGGGGAGCAGCGTGGATGGGAAGGTCAAGGAAACTGCTCATTACGTTTTGTTTCTGACTCAGACTACTGTAAACGTCTCAGACAATGGATACTGTTGATGGAATATGTGCTTTAGTTGAGGTGCGTGAGGAAGGAAAACAGGACTTGTTGAGGATGACTCCTCTAATTCATCTTCTTGTTACTGGCTGAGAACAGAAGTTGGAAGGGAAAGTGGAATGGCCAAGTCTAAACTCATAAATTTGAGATGGTTATAAATGGGGTAGGTTGTCTGCCTTGGAAATAAACAGGCATACTAAACACTTCAATCTGAAAACAAATAAGCTTTCCCCCCTTTTATTTTCTTTCTTTTTTTTTAAAAAAAAAAAAAACAAAACAGTTAATCTGTGGAAACAATAAATAATAGCAGAAATGCAATCAGAAGTCTGCAGCTATTTGGGGCTGTTTACTGTCACTCTGACAGCTATTTCTCAGTTCAGCTTACTTGTGAACATTCCTTATTACTGTCCGCTTGAAGTGTGATGGGAGGAATCCAGGCTGAAAGTACTTTTTCAATTGTGTTCTGCTTTAGTGTGTTGCCCTAATGATGGGGAAGCGTGCTTCGATGTGAAGCTAAATCCAGTCTGTGGGCTAGTTGGTGGGGTTTTTTTTGTTTGTTTGTTTTGTAGGGTCTGTTGGTCTCCCACATGGCCAGAGATGCGGGAAGGATAATAATAGGCACAATTTCACAGCTTCATTAATAGGCTCAGATGCATCCACATGCCTCTTCCAGGTATCCATCTTATCCATCTTTTCTTTCAGGTATCTGCCCAGCCTATGCCTTAGATTAAGGTCATGCAGATGGTTGCCAAGGGTACTAGCTGACCTTTCTTTGACAGTGTGTATGTAATTCTAAGTCTATGGAGGCATTCCTAGTATGCTTCTGGTTCCCAAGCTTTTACCATGATCTCTAGCAACTTGTTTATTTGCTTGCTAGGAACCTTTGGTGAATTATTTTGCAACTGTACATCTCTCTGCTCCTTTAATGGAGAGGTTGATGCACAGTTGTTACTCTGTTGAGCAGTTCTGGGTGGACATAATCTGCAAACTGGAAAGTAGACTGTTATATGTAGACACTAGAACATGGATAAAACCATATTCTAGGAACCAAACATTATTGTTTACCATTAAAAGACACTAGTTTTAAAGATAGAGATAGATTTTTATTAATGTGTTTGCATTACTAAAATCCGTGCACAGATGTCCTTCGATCTTACAGCTCGCTCCTACTCCAGAGAAGTCCATGGTACTTGAATCCAAGGACTAAAAGTCAGCTCCCGTGTGGCTGTGAGCAACATCCTCGCTTTCAGCTGCTCTGAAGCTACTGTACCCGTGCCCACAACCCCTGGTAGAAATTATGTAGTAATCTCTGTCAGCATTCATTCAAGATAAATAAAAGCCATGTGGGTGTGTGAGGAATGACTGCAGTCTTGGCAAAGGAGGATGCAAAGGTACAAGGAGAGAGGTCACTGCAATTCCTGGCTTAGACCTCGCCAGGCAGTTCACTGAAGACAAAGGCTCCGGTTTATGGTTCTTATTTCTGGAAATAAATATTTATGATGCAGTCAGATCTCAGATGGTAGCAGCACAAAAGACTGAGTAAAAGAGTAAGATGTTTTGATAAACCTTCATTGGATTTCCTAGTATGTTGCGTGTGCTCTATATGCAGTGTTGTCTTTCACAACTTGAGTGCTAAAGGGTTTTCTAATTTGCATGAATTCTATTTGTCACTGGATATACTTTTCTTGGCCAAACGCGTGCTCTCTCAGGCTTGTTTTCAAAACAGAACAGCTGTTTTCTGCATGTAACTATGGGAAAGCTGTCTGGAATAATTGCACTCCAGTAACTTAAGCACCCTTATACCTGGCATGAAGCTCTTCAGAGAGATTTTTTTTTCTTTTCTAATTCATGCCTTCCTGTTGAACTTCAGTATAGGGTTTGCATTTCCTTTTTACACACACTGACTTATACTTGTGGAAATAAATGCCAAGCATGGTAATCCCCTCCAGTGACTGCCAAGATGCCTCTGGCAGGCTGCATGCCGGGCAGCCCGTACCCTCTGCGGCATCCCAGTACCCTGTCGGTGTGGAGGGCTGAGACCGCCTGCAGTGTTCCTGCTTTCATGTCTGTTTGCATTTTGAGGGTGCTGTTGCTGTTTGTTGGAAGATATAACTGAGAGCGCGTGTTCATCCCCCCGTGTGAGGGGGAGAGTCAGACTTATGAAACTGGATAACTCGTCTCTATGTGAGACCGTACAGCAGAGCTGCTTAGGGTAGATGCCTGGGTGGAGGGCAGGGCAGGGGTTTGTGCCCAAGTGGGTGGTGGAGCAGGAACAGTGTTGCTGCAGCTAGAATTCATCCTGGGGTTCTTGTGAAGACTGGGAATTTTGCGGCTTGCTTGCTGGGGAGTACTGGGCCACAGTGGTAACTTGGGGTCTGAGTAATTGCAGGCAGCTTTCCGCTGCTACGTCTGGGTCTTCATTGCACAGCTGGAGGCCTGGAGCTGGCGCAGCAGTGTGCTGGGGACTCTGGGCCAGTCACACAACCTCTCAGAGTGACATTTGTGTGTGACAGCCTGCCGTAAGAGCTCTGGTGCTGCCCTGAACCTCTCCACTGGCAGGGCTCTGTGTGACCAAACCTGCTCTGCGCAGCAGGGACGCTGGGGGTGGCTGCGGTTGAAATCGATGCAGTCGAGCACATCCTGAAAAGGAAATGGCAGTTGGATAAACTTACTTCCCTGGGATCTGTGTTGTACTTACACATCTACACTCTTGTGAGTTCATGAAAATCACTTTGGATTTGTGTTACTAGACACAAATGGGACAAGTGTTCTAAGGGGTTGTTATACCTAAATGTCGCAAAGGAAAAATAGATTTTTCAAAGTAAATGTAGTTAAAAGGTTAAAAAGAAATTAGCGGAAGTATTTGGTAGTCAGAAGCATTCTCTTCATTCATTTCCACCGGAAGAAACAAGTATCTCCCATGTTACGCTTCGTGGATCTCTGCCAGTAGAACTGGTGCAAGTTGTCACTCACATCTAAATAAAGTTACAGGAGTCTACAGGAATTACATTAACCTTTTTTTAGCGTTTTACTAGCTAGAAGTGAATGGTGCTGCTTTCCTCATTTGGTAAATAATACCCTCTATAATGTGCCAAGGTAACTATCCTTTAATGTGCTTTGCATTGTTTCTCCATACACGCTATAGACGCTTTAGAATAAAAGCATGTTGCTCTGCTTTTTGGTCAGACACTGATTACTTCTTAAAAAACCCACAAAACAAACCCAAGCAAACAACCCCTCCAAAAAAAGCTCAAAAAAGACTAAAGAGTCTATAAAGAAACTCTGGTTCTAAATGGACTCTAAATGCTATAATTACACTTCTGCTGCACTTAAAAATTATTTAAGTACCACATACACCTAAAATTCTGTGGTGCAGCAGAAACATGGAAAAAAAGCCTTTTAAACCTCTTAATCTGTAATTTTAAAAAATTGACCATTGGCAAGTACGTTAGAAAGAAAAGTTTTCCAATGTGAATAATACCTTTATAAAAATAGCTTCGTGTTTGTTCTGTGATGATTTGCAAACCTGACTCAGGCAGCCCGCTTAGATTGCTTCATTGGCTGTGAGTGTAATACAGGTTCTCTTGCAGTTTCATATCAATATAAACATTGTTTGTCTGCTCAGCTTTCTCCATTTTATATAGCTCGGGTTGAAATCCCTTATGATTTGGCACATCATTCTCTTTCCTCCTATTCTACAAAACTCAAGTAATGTATCAGGCTTCATAGTGACTCTTGAAATACAAGCAGGTGGAAGTACAGTGGGCTCCATTAAAGGGGAGTAACAATATCCCATAAAGAATGGTAGATTATTTTTTGCTTGCCAAACTGTACTTGGATGTTGATTTAATACTTTATTTGACTTAGTGACTACGGGAGGAATCTGATGCATTCTACATTTTGTCATTTACATCATGTTGTCAAGTACACATATTTGAAATCCTTGCTGTTAACATTTCTCAGGAAGGGGTAGGTGTGAAATACGTCTACCCCAAACCAAATTCCACGGTTATAGTCAGTGCTTGACTGGTCACCTAGGAAACTTTGAATAATGAATTTACTTGGCTTGGTGGTGCAGTCTGGTATGATCAGATTTTTCCAGTTGCTTCTGATTTGGAAATGCAATGCTTGAACAAAAGATTAATCATAACTTAATCTGTTCCATAGAGAAAAATTTTATCCTCTGTCCTCAGTTCTGTTTTAGTCATAGTCTAAGATATGTTCTGTGGTGACTTCTGTAGAATTACTTTAGATTGCATGACCTTTAAGATAAATGATTTTGAAGGTACTGAACCTTTATTGCTGCGTTTGTGTCTGTCTGTGTGTCTGTGAATTGCAGTTCACTGGAATTGCACTGGAATCCTCTCTGGAGGTCCTTCTGCCTTCCTGAGATGTACTCATGGGATTTTGTTCTGATTCTTGCCTACAAAAGACTGCTGGCACTTAAGTGAGGAAGAAGATTAAAAGTTCCGGTTGAGTTGATTGAAGCATTTTGAGTATTTCCAGTTTCTTCTTTGCTGTGTATTGTATTGCAGGATTGTCAGTCTGGTTCAGTAGAACCAGCAGTTAAAATCTTCACTAGGACTGTTGAGGAAAAGGAGCCAAAAAAAAAAAAAGCTGTAGCGGACTGTGAGAGATGCACAAATTGTGTGTGGTGGGGAGCGCAGGTAGAGGTGTTGTCTGTAGTTGAAGAACTTGGGCTGTGTCAGATAAAAACTGTAGGAGCCCTGCTCAGGGCACAGAAGAATATTTTTTGTGGAGAAGGTGCTGGGCACACGCTTAAATTTTACATCAGTTCAAGGAGTGACCTGGTGAGAGTAACATCATGAAATGGACCAAGTGTTTCAGAACACAGGGAAACCCTATCAAGGTCAGGAAAACCCATAAACTGAGACTGGTAGAAAAAGCAGAGAAAGCATCATATACATTTATCTTATCCTTGCTCTTCATCATGTATGCTGTTACAGCTGCTGTTGAGGATGGACTAGCCAGAACACTGTCTGACTTGGTAGGAGTGTTCTTGGAAGCACCCTGTTGACTAGTGCTGAATCTAAGCCTTATTTCAGTGGAAAAAATATCTGGCTCCTGAGGCTAGTCTCCACAGTTTGCCTGCTATGGCTATTTTAGACAGACTTGAATTTCATTTAGAACATGTGGTTTTTATGTTGCTCTGCAAACTACATCTGTGCTTCTACAGGTATTTTTCCTTGACTGAGTGGAGGTACGCCTGAAGTACTCTGGTCCTTGGCTGCAGGGCATCACATGAGTAATTTGCAATGTGTATTTCCTCTGCAAAGTGGGAAGCAGATCATCTTGTGTGTTAATTTCACTAGTGTCAAATAAAACAAAGTGACAAGTGGTGATTTATTTGAATACACTCAGAATGACATCTTGGTGTCTGTGGTTGTGGATGAGGCTGAAGGGTTAATAGGAATATTTTTCACAGTAACAGCTTCTAGTACAGGTTACTGTGCTGGTGAAGATAAACCCAGAGGATCTTTTTTGGGGAAAGTGAAACAACAGGCACTGTGTCTAGAATGCTCCTTAGAGGCTATTAATTTTACTTTTTTGTAACGATTGATCTCATGGGCTCTGTTTAGAGGGTAGCTGTTGTTTGAACTCAGACGAGAGCAGGGAACTGCAGTGTGCTCTGGGATCCAGGCTGGTCTCATTAAATAGTTGATGTTGGATTAGGGGTACTGTCTTACTCATAGCTTTGAGTTGTGTACCTTGATTACAAAACATATTGCATAAAGTGCTGAAATTTGTTCAGTAGTTTAATCAGGAAGCTGTTCAGTGGGAATTCATGGCCTCAGTTAAACTTCGTCAAAAGCCCTGGCATGTGAAAAGGAAATCGGTTGCACGGTCATTTGCCTGCATGCAGTAAGAGGGCAAAATTAGCACTGCTGTAATTTACAGAGGCTCTGAAGAAAAAAACCCATCTTTGCTCTTCTCCCTCTGCCCAAGGTCTTAAAAGCTGTTGGGGGATCGGTTTCCATGGTTGTTCTTTTTTTGCCTTGTTTTCATGAAGAATGTGAACTACTTGCTTTCAGGGGAGTTACTGAGGTTGGGTGAAGTTCTCTGGTACCATTCAGTCCTGTAATAAGAGTTCACAGGATTAGCTCAGACTGAAAAGTAGTAGGTTATTTTTGTTTTGAAGATTTTTTCTTGTCCAGTAGTCATACTAGCTTTGTTTCCATGTCTTGAGCTAGTTGTTTACAGAGAAGATAGATTTCTTTGCTTTTTCTTCCTGAGGATAATTTTAAATACAGCACCCTTGTCCAGAGCAGTTCTTGTTTGATAATGTCTCACACCTATAATATGACAGTGTATTTGCCTCCTCTGTTTGAATGAGATGCAGGCAACTCATAAGCCCTCCAATCCAGTGCTGTTCGGTGCATTATTTTTTTTGTTATTAATATATTTTTCTCTTTTTTCTCCCTCAGATAAACTGCTAGTTTTTACTGTGGCAACTAAAGAAACTGATGGCTTTCACCGTTTCATGCGAACTGCAAAGCACTTCAACTACACAGTCAAGGTATTGTATGATTTCATGCCAAATATTCATACTATACAGCCTTTAAGACAGAAACAGTGCAATAGTAACTGAAGTTGCATTAGCTTCTTTGCATAACTGGGGCAAAATAAAACAATGTCAGAGCTTGGGGGTGAGTGAGTTGGGCAATCACATGTGGCCCTGGTGCTGTCCCTCTTGCTTACCTGCTGGTCCCCCTATGAATGACCACGGGAGGGTGCTTCTTCTGTTGCCTTAGGAGCTGTTTTACAGATAAGTAGCTATTGTGATCAGGGTCCTCAGTCACTTACACAGGTTCTGTCATGATTTATCATACAGCCTTGCTTTTCAGTGTGGCTGATGTTGTTTGCATAAATACTTCCGGAAGCTGCATTGCACTCAGAGGGCTTTGGATGTCTCCTTCCTTCTTTAACAAAGCTGGATCCCTGCTGCAGGGAAGGAGGGAGGGTTATATCTGTAAGTTTCACTGCGTTTCCCAAGAACCTGTAATTCTTTGAGAGGACAAAGCGTTTCTGCCATTCTTGCCAGCCTTCTCTGCCTTGTTCCACGTCTCCGTATGTCACGTACTGAGGCTGGCCTCCGTGTGACCTTGGGAAAAAGGGAGGGCAGTAACCTTCTTCTAAACTTTCCCCACAAATTGGTTCTGCAAGAGAAAGTCCAGGAATTCCGATGGTGTTATGAAATTTTTCTGCTTACTTACCACAGTGCCTACACTATAAATAGGAAATTATTTTGATCTCTGAAGTTTGACTTCTGCCACTGAGCTTGGAAGACCGAGAGAACCTTTTCTAACGTGATAATGCTGTACTAAAGCACCCAAGGAGCCTGAGCTGTGGATACCTCTGTTAGCTTTGCAAAGTTCTCCAAAAAGATTGTGCAATGTAGTTTTTCCAGGTTTTAGAAGTTCCAAAAATACTATGCTCAAAACCCACAAAAAGTGTAAGGGTTTTTTTTTGTTGTTGTTTTTGAGATATAATTTGCTATAGCACATGGCTAGGCGGGAATTTTATTCAGTTGATTTTAGCAGCCACCTATCCTTTCCTTGTTCAAAAGTGTTCTGGAGGGATTTCAGAAAGTCTGCAGCTTGCAATTTGTATTATAATACCCCGGTCCACCAAGGTCTCCTACACTGCCTGTTCCTAAAGTGACTATATATTCACTTTTAAAGGTCTCATTCAGAATGTTTTTCCTAATGCAAATTTTGAACAATAATTAGCTTTTTTTCTTTTTTTTTTTTTTTCTTTTTTTTGTCTGAAGGAGACATTTGAATAAATGGTGGTAACAGGCACTTGCTTGATTCTTATTTGGTTAAGAAATGTCTCTCTCATGTTTTTGCAGTGATGTCATTGTGCTCAATGCTGCTTCAGACATGGAAAACTTACGATGCTGGAAATGATGGCTTGCTATGCTTTAATGTGTTGCTTCTGCTTTAACATCTGTTTTCAATAAGGGTCTGCTTTAAAAAGCCTCTTGTTTTTGGGTACTAGCAAAAAGCGTTTTTTTTTTTTTTTTTTTCTTGTTCCAGGTACTTGGAAAAGGTGAAGAGTGGAGAGGTGGTGATCTGCCTAGCTCTATTGGCGGAGGGCAGAAAGTTCGACTGCTGAAGGAAAGCATAGAAAGCTACGCTGATCAAGAGGACTTGGTTATAATGTTTGTTGAATGGTGAGCAAACCTGGCTTGTTGCCTTTACATTTTAGTCTGGGTAGGCATGCAAAAGTGGCTGCTGTGACATGCTGAAAGTTGCATGCTGCTTTTCCCCCTCACTGTTTATTTGAGAGGGTTCACTTCCATTTTTCCCCATTCATAAAAATAGTAGGTTTCTCTGGGAGTAATTGTTACTTTTTTACGGAATTACAGATGTAAGAGTTGTTCATAGTTCTACTGCCTCAAGGGGGTAAAAAAATGTTATTGGGAGCTAACAGGCTTTTAGGCAAGCGTTCATCCTCTCGCTGTTCAGCTGTGGTGAGGGCAGGACGTGGCTGTGGGCTGGGAGCGTGGAATTGGGGGGGAGCAAAAGCAGCTCCAGAAATAAAGTGTACAGTAGGGACGAGAGCGTGATCTTATTCCATGAAGTAACAGTGATACGGAGGAAGCTGGAAAATGGGCCCTGAGGAAAGCACTTATTAGAATAACTTCTTTTATGTGTTAGAGAACTGAAGCAAGAGGCTCGGTGCCAGATATACCCCTGGTGCCTGTGCTGTCTGTGCGATGGAAGGATGGAGAGACAGTGGTGCTGCAGATGCCAGATTATAGCTCATAGCACAACTATGCTTGAACATCCTCACTGGAGGCCAGATAGGTTTCTCCGTGTCACAGAGAACAGGGAGCTCAAACATGTTCAAGTCTCACTTTTTCCATTGTTTCCTTCTGCTCTTTTTTCCCCTCCTCCTCCTCTTTTGCTCGTGTGACGAGAGCATGATCAGAGCAGCTAAGAATCTAGCTGACAGAGGCTGCCCAGCTCTTCCACACTAGTGTTAACCACAGTGGGGTCACAGCTGTAAAAGAATCCCTGCAAGGAAGTCACGGGACCAAGTCTCAACTTGGGGACACGAAGCCTGGATTGCAGACGGGCAGTCTTGGGGAGCTAACGGGGTGCAAGCTTGGAGGGGTGCGGGCATGGGTTCATGCTGCTGTTACTGACCCATGATGGAAAGTCTGCTCCAGAATTTTCTTTTGGCTTTTAACCTGCTTTTTAAAATTTACTTATTTTTTAAAATTTGACAGCTGAAGAATTTAGACCCTTTTGCAAGTTAGAAGTTTGGCAGGATTTGCCCAGCAGACACCGTGAGAGAGAAAGTGGTCTGACAGTGGTATTTACTGGAAAGTTCATTTGTTGTTTTGCATAAGTTAGGTGTTTAGGAAAGTTGGAGTAGTCTATTGAACTGGTAGCTAATGTAAAGATACTACTCATTTTTCTGTTTTAATTTTACCTCTTATAATAAGATAGAGCTAGAAGGCCAATCTGTAAAGCATCTTAACCAATTTATGAACAACCTTTATGAGGGAAACTCGTTACACCAAAAATTTTCTGTGCGCGCTTAATTGACAGTAAAAGTAACATAGAGTTTGGAGGTACACGTTCAGTTTTTGATTTTTTTTTTTCTTATTGACTTGATCAGTTTTGCATTTGGTAAGTGAAAAAAGTATCTGTAAGTAAATATATTATGTGTTTGTTGATGGTGTTGTACTACTGATCATGCAATGGCTGAAACTTTTTAAGATTAATTTGGGAGATTATCTTGTTCTTTTCTAAAGGCTCAGATGAATCAAATGTTTCTCAAATGTTTACTACTTATATTGAATTTCTTTGTTTTCAAATCTGTTATCCTGATGTGTCACTATTTTGTCCCTATATGGGCAAATATGCAAATTTGTTATCAGATTTGGGTATAGCTCAAATTCTTCTCTGACATAATTTATTCTCTAGAGGGGCAGGCTGTGTGCTAGCATGAGTGAGAGAGTACAAGAACCATGTGTGTTGAAGTGCAGGTGTCATAATCTTTCTTGCCATGAAAAATCACAGGATTTAAGGCCTCCCAAATTCTTGAGGTCCATAATCCCAAGTACATATTGATTTAAAGCTGGTAGAATTAATTCCAAATAGGAGAAAAAATAGTTTGCTGATTCTAGCATTATGGTTTAATTCTAATGAGCTTTTTTTATTTCCAGGAATCCTAGTTTGCAATTTAAATGTTGATCAATGTAGCAGTAAGTTTGGAAAAGACAAATATAGTGAACTTCCTTTCTTTTTCAAGTGTTTTTCATTATGTTCATTGTGAAGCATTTGGAATATTAATCTTGGGGGGGAAAGGAAATGTCTGGTTTACTTACTGTAACTAGGCAAGCCATTTCTAGTGAACTGTTTACTTAAAAAAAGCCTTAGCTTCTTGCTTTTTTTCTAGCAGTTTTTTATATGGCTAACAGTTCTAGAAATAGGTTGAACTTCTGTGGACAGCTTGTGTCTAGGTACAGATAGCAAAACACTTTGCCTGCAGATGGAACACTATTTAAATTAGGTTTTTGTGAGAGCTAACTACTGGTTTACTTTGGACCATTGCAGACTGAACTGGATAGTGGCTCGTGTAGACTGGATAAAATGGTTGATGCTGTGACTGTTCATCCAGAACTTCCACAGCCAGCTATTTGTATTGTGGAAGACTTTTGAAGCCTCTCGGTTTATTCCCCCACCTCCAGCCTTGGGATTTATTTATTTATTTATTTTATTTTGTATTCTTTGTAAACATCTGTCACAAAGCGAGGAATAATTACATTTTCTACACATCTCAAAATGGCTAAGGTGTGATCCTGATGGGGGTGCAGTGTAAATGACAAAATGGTTGCGTGACTCAATGGTCCAGTTAAGATGAAATACTGGACCTGAATTGCTGGTTGAAACCTCTCTTGTTTGTGTTTCGAACTCTTAACCTGCAGCTCCAATAGTTACAAGTCCTTGTTGTTAAAAAAGTTGTAGATGCAAAAATTGCATGTTCAGTTCTTGGAGCCACCTTTGCCATTTGCCTGTGTTGCTGGGAGCACTGGTTGCGTAGCCAGACTGCTTTACTGCTGCAAAAGAGGAGGAGGGATGGGTGGATTCCAGCCCCAAGCATCTGCATCTGAGAGCTTCAGGAAATGGGATTGGAGTTGTGGAAATTTTCTGGTTTTTTTTCTTTCTTTTTTTTTTTTCTTCTTGCTTTCTACTTAATCAGAAGGATTTATGAAGAATAAATAAAAGAGTATCTGAGTTTTTCCAGCTTTCCAAGGCAGCCTGCTTTTTCCTGGATATATGCACACTTTTTCTTCCCTGTCAAATTTTGAAGCCCTGTTTAAAGTAACTCATGTACATCACCCATAATAACAGTATAAACTTCAAGGATAGTCCTGGGACCCGTTTTGTGATAGTCTTAAAGGTGAATCCTTCCTGACAGTAGGAGTTGAGTGCTGGGTAGACTGAACTATCTGACAGAGCAAGTAAGAAAGGCAAATGATGGATTTATAGGTTTTAGCTTTACTCTAGAAGTTTTTTAGCTTTACTCTAGAAGTTTTCCTGTTGCCTGGAAAGAGAAGCAGGACCCTCATAAAGCAGCTGATGGCAGCAGCTGATGGCCTGGCAGCGAGGGATGGAAAGCTGGTGGAGGTCCTGCCCGGGAAGAGGTGTGGTGGCAGTGTCACCTCTTGACAAAACAGAGGGCCATGAAAAAGCTGGATTCATACTCCTCCATCATACCTATTAGTGTGTAAAGTTTACAATAATTGGTAATGCAGTTTATAATACGAAGCACTGTACAGAGCTGCTAAACTGTGCTGTATTAAGTAGCATATCCCTTTCACAACCAGAGCCTCTGGCTAGCCCAGCATGTTGCTCAACTTTGGCTTTCTTTTCCAGAATGACAGTCCTTGCAAGCAATGTTCCAGGGGTGTTTGGTTCCTTCCCGCAGCTGTAAGTCATTGCAGCAGCAGCACTAACCTGATCAAAGAGGAGAAGCATAGCCTGCCATAAGCTATTAAGTTAAAGCCTCAGACAAATCTCTGTTTTTTTTCTGTCTTCGACTTGTCTCCTGTTTCTTGCTTGTTCTTCAGGCTCATTCTGGCTTTGAATCGGGCTACACCAATTGAATGGAAAAGGGAGGGAAGTGTATTCTTGTATGTTTGGGCAGAAACAGGCAGGTTTTGTAAAACTGGGGAAGTTCCAAAAAGTACAATCTTTTTTTTTTATTTTTTTTTTTTAGTACATTCTTCTGCCAAAGTTACAGAATAGCAAAACGGTGAGAGTTTTCGGAAACCCACTTACTTTACGTAGACTACATAACACTTCCTCTTCAGGGTTCATACTTTCTTCTGTGGTGGAAATCCTCTCTTTAGCATTCGTACGCCAGCTGTTGTTCAGTTATCTTAGGCCAATTGCATGAGATCCCCTTTGAAGAATATACATTTAAAATAATTTCAGAACTGTAATAAGAGTACCAGAATTCAGTAATGGTTGATCTGGTGGCACTATTGCTGAGTAATACATTGCAATCCAAAAAGTTCTGTGTACTGCAGGTGAGGGTTCTGCTGTCCTTTGTCTTAGCCCAGCTAAAAGACTTCTCAATAACAAAATCTTGGTCAAGGGTAAACCTTTTGATTTTTGGTAGCCGTACCATTCCTTTGCCCTTTATCAGGCTGATGATTTTCAGTTACGAAGGTAAATGTGTGGAATCAGAATATGCCTGCATTCAGATGAAGAAGCTGTGAGGCTGAGGTGCTGCCATTACATCCAAATATTCTCCTTCTTCAGCCAGAGACTAATCTATGACACGATTCCAGTATTACTGTGTCATGATTTCATGCAATGTGATATGAGCCTTGAAGTGGTTTTGAGGTGGTTTGCATGTTAGTGCTTTTATAGGTAGATCTCAAGTACAAGCAAAGGAACCTTATACTCTGAGTAATTTAATCATTTATACATATTTTGAGGTTTTGTTTTGTTTTTCACAGAGGCATTGATTTAGATATGGTTCAACAAGAAACCACTAGGCTTGTGATACTACATTCTTGCATGAACTTTGCCAAACCCGTGCATGTTTTGTTCCGTTTTGGGATAGTGCTGACTTTTGGCTGTGCTGTTTTTAGAGATGAGCCCGCCACCTTTGGGTCTTTGTCCTCAGTAAGAGTTGGGAGTCAAATCTGGTGAACGCATAAATGCAGGTGAAGTTTTTCATAAATAGATACTGTGAAGTTAGAGCCTCCTGAAGTCTTCAGCACATTAAAGAAGTTGAAGGAGAGATTTATATATTGTCAGGATGGAACACAGTTTAAGTTTATGGGCAACTAAACTTTATTGAGTTCTTCTCCTAGAAGGGTATCGGATTTTTACATGATTGTAAAACATGATTCAGTGAGTCATTTTTAAGAATAAAAGGGCTGTCTGTATGATTTTTAAAATCTGAATAGTCCAGCCACTTGTTGTCTTGATCACAAAAACATTAAAATTAAACACATCTAATGGATATCTTTTCTTTATTTTCAGCTATGATGTTATCTTTGCAGGGGGCCCTGAAGAACTGCTAAAGAAATTTCAGGAAACTAATCATAAAGTGGTGTTTGCAGCAGATGGACTAATTTGGCCAGATAAAAGGCTAGCTGACAAGTATCCTGTTGTCCGGAGTGGAAAACGATTCCTGAACTCAGGAGGCAAGTGAGATTCTTGAACACATTAAACTCCTGAACTTGAACATGACTCACTTCTGTTATCTGTTTTATATATTTGTATGTGGAACTGTTTGTGAAATCCCCAAGTGTAAAATCGAGGACTGTATTTGCTGTCCTGTTCTTCCCCTCCCCCTCCCAACTTGAATAGCTCCTCTTCGTGCTCAAGAATAGCTTTCATTCAAACTTACATAGTATTTATTGGCAATAACTTGTAAAAAGCAGGTAAATAAAGTAGTAGCCTAGCAAGCAACTGGTGGCTTGCAATGAAATGCCATGCAGTGATGGCCCAATTGCCATCTATTGAATGTACTTCAGAAACAATCTAGTGTGCAAGCCAAGCCAAAGCAGTACATGCTATTTATAGGCACAGTTTAGGTGGGTCACAGAATTTCCTGACTTGGGTACCTTGTTCTTGGGGATTTCTGCATACAGTGTAGATGTGCTGGTAGCTCTGCCTGACCTGTCAGCATGGCTTAGGCAGTTCATTCCAAGAGAAGCCTGAGTTACTCCTGTTGATTTCAATGTGTTAATTCTGGACACCTCGTTTAAACACCAGCTTTGGTAGTAATTTTGCAGTTGATTAATGCATAGAATGACACTGATATTGTTTAACTGCTACAAAGCACAATATGTAACTTCTCCTAGTTACATAGTGCTGGGCAGCATGTAGATCTGGGAGTGTCCCTGTTCCTTTCCTACCCCACCTACCTGCACTGTCTTTTTTTTTTTGTTTTGGCTTAAACATAATGTATATTGTAGTTCTGGCAGTATTAGATTCAGGCTTCTCTGCCAGCAAGAAGTGATTGATGAAAATGAAACTTTTTCCACAGATGGGCTTCTTGGGAACAGTGGGAGTCTAATCTCATGTTTTGGAGTTCTCAGGACCATTCTAAACAGATCTGTTTCCTATTTTTTCCCCTTAAAATAGCATTAGTATAAAAATAACCCTTCATTTTGAACTCTTTAAAACAGAACTGGTATATATCACAGGAAGAAAACTGAATTTTGAGCCAGGTTGTATGAATTTCATACTTTTCCTTTGCTGGCACCAAACAGTCAGAGTGAAGTCCCTGACTGGTGGACAGCATTGGCAGAGTATTGCTTTTTATGGAAATAACTTATGTGTGTGTGATATTGCAGGATTTATTGGTTATGCTCCATATATAAATCGTATTGTGCAGCAATGGAATCTGCAGGATAATGATGATGACCAGCTGTTTTACACCAAAATCTATGTTGACCCATTGGCAAGGGTAGGTAGTGACTGGCTTTCTCATTTCTTTTTGCTTGAAATAACATGCTTCTGCTCATAAAACATCAGGAGATAAAAATAAAAGGAATGCTGTCTCTTTATTCCTGAGTGCCGTGTTGACGGTTGTGTTTGTTCTCTGGAGGTTCTTCCTGTCGGAGTGATGAACAGGCTTCCGAAGGGTCATGACTTGATATATTATTTCAGGCTGTCTGCAGATCCAGGCAGGTTGTGCTTCGTTGTTAGAAATAATAGCTCTGAGGTATATGATTGGACACATTCATCTCAATGAGGGTCCCATGTATTTGGCAGTTTGATGGCCAGAGAATGTGGCATTTTTCCAGGGTGTCACTGAACTACTTGCTGATCCAGTGTTTTATATTTTGGCTTGCTGCCATTTCAGATCCTGCCTGCAGCTGCCTCTCACTTTTCAGCTTTTTGTGCAGATACGTTCAATAAAGCTGCATCGTAAATTTTTGGTGAAGACTTCTCTGTGTCCTAGCCTAACAAAATTCTCTGCTGAGTAGCAGCATTAAAGAATGATAGATGTCAGAAGGCATGGCCCTGATGCTGGAAAAAGAGGGCTAAGGAAAGTTAACAATGTACTGATGCAAAAAGACACTTAAAAGCTGATATTGCACAATTTTGAGGTTGATTTTTGAGCATTTGTATGTTTTAGACAGTTTCTGAAATACGTTTATGTTTTTCTATTAAGTTATGCCTGAAACATCAGGCATGTTTAGATACAGGTACAGAAATAGATTAGAATATTTCAGTTGGAAGGGACCTACAATGATCATGTAGTCCAACTGCCTGACCAACATGGGGCTGACCAAAAGTTAAAGCGAGTTATTAAGGGCATTGCCCAAATGCTTCTTAAACACTTGACATGCTTCGTGCATCGACCACCTCTCTAGAAAGCCTATTCCTATAGCCTATAGGAAGACCACCCTCTCAGTAAAAAAATAGTTCTTAATATCCAGTCTAAACCACCCCTGGTGCAGGTTTGAGCCATTCCCACGCGTGCTGTCACTGGATCCCAGGAAGAAGAGATCAGCACCTCTGCCTGCTCATCCCCTCCTCAGGATGCTGTGGAGAGCAATGAGGTCGCCCCTCAGCCTCCTTTGCTCCAAACTAGAGAAGCCCAAAGTCCTCGGCCGCTCCTCATTGGACATTCCACCCAGCCCTTAATGTTTGAATTGATTTTATGCAAGTTAAGTCAGATGCTAGATAAGCAGTTGAAAGGACAGCGTGTAGAGACATTAAAGCTGACTATTGACCAAAGTCAGCAATAAAAAAGAGTCAGAAGCTGTCTAAACAGATTGTCTTCTGGAAAAAAAATGTGTACCTCTGCAGAGTGTGCTCCTGCACCGTGATGCAAAATGCCTCCATGGTGCTTCGTTTGGGATACTGTACTATACATTAGCACTAATTTTTTGTATGGTAATATCCAATGCTGTAGAATATGTAACAAAATCCTGGAAGACCAAAACAGAGTATGTTATCTGTGTAGGGATTTTTAAGTGTGTTCTAAAGGTTATGTACTTTGATCAACATGTTAAAACTTCAAAACAAAGTACTTTAAATTAGAATCTAAGTAGGATCAATAATACAGTATTATTGTTTTCTGTTCTAATGTGATACTTAGATTTGGCTTTTGTATTTTTAAGACTGTGAAACACAGTATGTTTCATTGCTAGGCCAAGACTTAATTTTTTTAAAGATAAGACAGAAATTTTCTTTGGCTTATACTGCCATACTGAAGTTTCTTTGGGAAGCTATGACCTTTATCCTTCAAGTTTAAATCAAGTCTTTGCATATATAAAACTGATTGCTACACAGCTTCACAATGCAGGAATATGGAACACCTTAATATAGAATTAGGAATTATATCTTAGCTGAATATGTAGATTAGTTTTGCCTGATTACTTGCTGCCACTGCAGTATAACTGTAACAGTATCGTAAAAACATTGGCTTTTAGAATGCCTCAACATCTTTGCTACTTTTATTTCAGGAACGCATTAACATTACTTTGGACCACAAATGTACAATTTTCCAGACCCTAAATGGAGCTGTTGGTAAGTGTATGATTTGCACGTTGTGTGTTATGTTATTCACACTTTCTTTACTTAACCATGAATATAATTCCTTAAACATATGCTTGTTTTAAAGAAGTATTAGGATAAGTAAGCCTGATTACCAGATTAGTTACAGGTCTCTTGGGTTTAATATAAATTGATTTCTCCCATTGATAAAATATTTGATTTAAAATAGAAAAAAATAGTTTTCAATAAATAAAGTTAGCAGTAAATACAAAGTTAAGAACTGGTTTTGCATCTGCCTTTCACAAACTTACATACGAAAGTAAGACTGGTAATTAAAATTGTATTTTAGATGTTCTTAAGCAAATGGCTATATGTAATGAAATGAAATATGGAATAATGTGGAATTTCCTTTATTTAATTGTCATGAAGTGAAACTGAAAAATGGCACCTGTGCGAACTTCCTTTCTTAACTTTAATCTCAAATTATGGAACAACTTTTTATAGTGAATTACATCTGAAATAACTATGATTTCTCTATAAATAGCATTTGAACAAAATTAATTTTATTTTTAAAGAAGACTTTATTTAGATACTGAAGGCAGCTGATGGCAAGTTCTCATCTAACCTTATTTAGCATAAAGAGCAGAGAATTCAAGATCCAGTTAAAAAAATGAACAGAAGCTTCCAAATAAGTAACATTAACAATGATAGTAACAGTAGGGTATATTTTATCAACGAGAACTTAAAGGTCTGAAATTTTCCTTTTTTTGGGTAAATTGTTATTACTGTACGATCTTTGTTGATTTTCAGATGAAGTGCTTTTGAAATTTGAAGAAGGAAAAGTAAGAGCAAGGAATTCTGTCTACGACACATTACCCATCACTATTCATGGAAATGGTCCGACTAAAGTAAGGGACAGGTTTTTTTAACTTTTGTGCAAAGATGGCAGTTTTAATAGAGGCAAAAAGAATGGTGGAAGAGTCTGAAAGAGTCGTAACACACCTCCACTGCTCATTTCCAGTTAATGTTAATAAGAATTGCAAAGATAACCTATTCTAATGGCTCGCTCCATCATGTTTTGCTGCTATCACTAACTTGATGTTGCTGCTGGAACAACTCATTCTGCTCCTGAATTCATTGTTGCATGGGATACTAGAAGTGAGTAAGCTTATGTTAATTTGTTCGCTGTCACAAAACAATTCTTGAAGCTAATGAAGAATGTCTATCTGGTAATTTAAACAGTAATCAGAAAAATAGGTTTTCAGGAGGAGAATAATCTCACCAAGAGTCACGGGCTGTAGTACAAAACAGTAGCAGGTCTGATCCTGCCCCAGACCTTGGCGTGTGTTTGTATACACATATATAAAAGAGATAGATGCGTGTCTGTGTGTTTGTATATATATACACACGCAGAGCTGGCTTTTGTTATTGCATCTTCAGTGTAATTGATCACTGCCTGCAGTGTGCCTGTGGCTCAGGAGCTTTTGGTTCATGGTAGATCACTGTCTGCCCCGTGACACAGCTGTTTTGGTGGCTTTTATCCGTGTGTAAGGATTCAGTGGTCCAGAGGACCTTGCACAGTTTCTCTGGGAGAAATGGCTATGTTTTGGTTATATGGTAGTTGAATTTTTTTGTTACACGGCAAAGAAGCGTAAAGGTATATAATTTCTAAGAGCCTCTGTTGGCTCCCTACTGTAGCTCCTTATTTTCAGAAAAATGCCTCCCAGGAGAATGAAATTAAACTTGAAACTCGTTAACATCCCAACAACTGCTTCTTCATACTTTTTTTGCACTGTATTTAATCTTTGGAATTAGTGAATGTAATGATGCCATTCTCTGGCTTATAACTACTCAGTAGTGGTAAATATATGACCAATTTCCTCCATTTTGCTGCAGTTATTTTTGCCTGAGTTAAATCCTGAAGTTATCTATCATCACTGCCTTTGCTGGCAAGTTGCCAGTGAAAAGAAAGGTACTATATTTTACAGTTGAGCAAGCAGTTTAGGTTGGAACTCTTTACAGTAATCTACAAGTTACGCTACATTAAACAAAACTCAATTTCTGCATGTAGTGATGTAGTTTAAAAACAAAGAGGAAACTTGCTTTATATATCACTTTGTCAATGTGATTAGGTTATTCTGTTTTAAACATAGAGTAGAAGAGGACAATAAGATAATGGAAATTTTTTCACTACTTAGTAAATAAAATATCATTAAAGTAATTCCCATAACTAACTCCAAATAGTAAAAGATTTTTGTAAAAGATTTTCTGGTTTGTATTTAATTTAATCTTCAGTTTGCAGATTAGTAAATAGCATCAGGCATACACCCTTCTTTGAAATGGATGCTAAATTATCCTGACAACCTAACATGTAATTTTTTTTTTTCTCAAGTGCAATGTCTTTTTTTGTGAAATGTTCATTTTTCTAGACTTCATTGTACATCTCTGAAACTAAGTTCAAGCAGTTCTATTTATAATCTGTCTAGTATGATTTTTCAATATGCATAAACAAGCACCCAAAATATAAAATGAAGATTGAGTATTGGCCTGGAGTGTGTTTTCTATGGAAAATTATATTCTGTCCTTCTGGTTTCTGATGAGGGCATTAGAGCAGGAATGAATAGCAGCCTTCCCTCAGTCAGACTTTCCCTGGCATAAGAGACCCCTTAACCAATGCAAACGGCAGTAGGGAAGAGTGAAGTTCTGTGCAAACTTCCCATGGTACCCAGGAGGACAGGGCAGCCCAGGCAGCCCATCAACAGGGAAGAGTACATATTTTGTTCAGTCCCAATTCAATCCCAATTCAAAATGTGTTAGTAAGCTAGATGATGCTTTAAAACGTACGTGGCTTCTGAATCTTGGCATAAACTGTCAAAAATAAATCATCTGAGCACCCATCTTCTACCTTTACTATGTGTTTTTCTTATGGTCACTCTTTGTGTTTTGTGTAAAGTGTTGATGATTCTCATATTTGGGAAGAGATTTAAACTATATTCATTTTTGGCTTGAAATCAGGCATAGCAGCTTTTGAGAGCTGAATGATCTATAGTCTGTCTTGGAAGTCATACAAGCATTTAGCTCGTAGTTGTTATGCTTGCAACAAATTTTTGGCTTGACTGAAGCAATAAGTGTAGGTGCTAGGAAAAATATCATCTCTGGTTTGTAAATGAAAAGAAGAAGAAAAAGCTTTTACCAGCTATTTTTACATGTTTGCATTTTTGATTTTTTTAATAATTTAAAAGTCAATTTTCTTTGGGTGTAAGAGATTCAATGAGTAAGCCTGAATTCTTTAAAAGGTTCAAATCATCATTTGCATGCATGTTTGACTAATCTGAATTGTTCATTTATTTATCAGATTCACTTGAATTATTTGGGAAACTATATCCCCAATGCTTGGACACGGGAAACTGGTTGCAGTATTTGTGATTTAGACTTACTAGACCTGTCAACGGTGACGGTAAGAATACTTTTGACAAGACTTGTGAAATACATTGAATGCATTAAATAGGTGTATAGTGATTTCTGAGGCAAAGCAGATTCAGTATGCAATATTTCGTTCTGTAGACACCTCAGGGCATTTTTTCTGATATATGAATCTGTAAATATGGAATTTTAATTTACTGGAAATATCAGTATTTTAGAAATATTCTTATGCATTTTAACACAGGTTTCCCCAATATTACTGAAGATGATCCCATCCCCAAAAGCCTTCCTTACCTCTGTTCACTGAGGATAAATGAAACATTTTTGAATTGTGCAAGATTCAAGTGAATAATTAGAATTTTGGGGAGGTAGAAAAATTCTTCAAATATTTCAGATTTTTAACTGCAGGCATACAAAAAACTGGAATGTGCGTTAGTTTAATAATTTCTGGTACAAATAGAGGTTAAAAATTAACTGTAACATGGTTACAATTACTATTTTCTGAGTGATATAAAGAAATAGTCAAAACTGCTTCACCTTGTATATGCCAGTGTGTATCTGTAGAATAAACCTGATGTAACTGAGATTGGATATCAGTTCAGCCTTCAAAATTCTCATAGGACAAACATACACGTACACATGTGTGTGTATGTGAAATATCTGGGAACTTATTTTGGCTCTTTGGTTCCAAGCATGACATCTTTAGTGTCTTTACAAATATTTCAGCTTGTACACAGTAAACTTTAGGCAGAGTAAATACTAAGATCTACCATGTAGAAATGTAAGGCTTGTACTTAAAGGAACATTCTGATTATTCTTAACAGGCTGTTTCCAGCAGCTGTTTCATTTCTATTCTGTATGGAAGATTTGAATGAGAACAGTTCTTAGAGGGTAGCCTCACATTGAGGGTAGCATGAAAGAAGTAGTGGCTTGTCTTTGTAATGAAAGGACAGAGTTTCTGGACAACAAACAGCTTTCGGACTGGAATATAAATTTAAAGAACTATTGCTGGAATTGTAATAGCTTTCAGATTCTTATTGTATCTTAGCATAATTTTGCTTTGAAAATACAACATTTGAATGGTGGTGTACTGAAATAGTGTTTGCACTCTCAACATAAAGTTTACCTGAGGAAAAGAAGTTGTCTAAGTTTTTCCTAATGGTGTTGGCAACTAAAACATGGTTGGGGAACAGGTAAATCTTAAAGCTAGTAATTAGAAGTAACTTGCAAAGATTTACTGGATAGCTTCCTATAGTTTCTGTAAATCTACTTGGAATGTGTCTTCCTTACTGTAATTCATTCTTTGGATTTCATAGCTCACTCACTCTGCCAGCAGAAATAACGAGACTTTTCCTTGGCCTCAGTGGAAGTGTTTACTTCTGAGTAATATCTGAGTAAAACCAATATTTAATTTTCTGAACACACTTTCTGTTCTGGCCTGGCCGGTTGCTACTTAACAAGAAATCTTCAGTGAAAAGCGCAGTACGAACTCTGTGCCTCTAATCATTCTTCCCATATTGTTTTATTTAACTCTATACGTTGATGCATTCACACCTACTGAGGGTTTTGCTTGTTCTTCTCATAAGCAAGTACAGAATCAGATTTGTTGATACCTACTATATTTTGGGCTTTCAGTTCCTTTAGATGAATTCTGGCATGAAGGAGTCCTTGACTTGATATGCTTAGGTGTTGTGGTTTCAACATTTTGGACTGTGCTTACCTACAGACCTTGACTTTAGCAGTTCAAAACAGATAAGCTCCAGTGGAGAACAAGGAGCTGAAATAATACTGCTTTCTATCATGGGCACAAGGATATCATTCCTTTTGTGATGAACATTGATGAACTTCCTGCTTTGAGGAGATGCGGTTTGCAGGAATTTCTAGTCTTATTGTTTAAACACGGCTTTTCTTTGTTCCTGCTCCTGAGATTTTAGTGTAGACATTGGATTCAAGCAGCTCACACTTTGGAGTACTGATAGAGTGTTAGTAATTCCTGATTGTTCCTATAACCTTTACAGATCCAGCCTGTACCTGCTTCTCTTTGTCCTGGAGAATAACAGGAAAATGCCTTAGAATTAGAGAAATACACAAAATAAATTATAGCCTGAGTTCTATTAATGGTAGGACACATACATGTTCAGCTTAGCAAGCCTGATGGAACACGCTGCTTTCCTCGTCGCTCACAATCAGCAGTACCAGTTACCATGACACCAGCCTCAATGGAGTGGTTGCCAGAGAATATCACAATTGCTTTTTTCAGGACACATCAGCGTACTTGTCTTGGTCGGCTGTTGTGAAGTTATTAGGATGTCTGCATGAGTATGTGTTAGGTTTGCAGATGAAGATGTGAATAGGAGGTAGTCAGGGTAAACATCAGTGCCTAATGTTTCCAATCTGGTGTGCTTGCCAGTATGTTTCTGGATTTCCGATGTAGACAGCGACACTGTGAAATACCAGCATGTGCTGATGGTTTATCCAGACACTTTTCAAGTGGGTGTTGGCTTCCTTAAGGAAAGCCAACTTGCAGCCTTCTATACTCATATAAGGTTTCTCTCTGAGCCTTGTAGTGGGTTAGACGTTTATACTAACTGTCTGTTTTAGAGGTGGAAAAAATATTTGTTTAATCAGTGCTTTTCTTTGTGTAGGAGTCTGAGGCCTTTGAAGGTTAAATTTCTTTGTCTCTGGTAATGTAATAATATATTTTAGGAATACACAAAAGTGCTGTCTAGGTTTTGGTTTAGTGGTCATAGAATCTTAGAATCATAGAATCGTCTAGGTTGGAAGAGACCCTTCAAGCACATACAAACAAGGAATTAATCCCACTGGTCAAAAGATGTGAATTCACATTAAAATAAGGTGGATAAAACTTCACTATCCTTGGATGCAAGGGGAGAAGCTCTAGTTAGTTCATCAAAGGTCTTGATAAAATGAGTGAGTGGGGAAGTAATGCAGTGCCCACTTAGAGTGGCCAGGGCGAAATAGTGCATACAAATGTATGGAAGGGCGTTGCAGTCTTTGGCTTAAAGTACAGATGAGTGTAAAATATTTTGTGGTGTTTATTCTTTAACTGCTTTTAAAAACTGGTCTTCCCTATATTTGCTTGTAAATGTAGCGTATATATGTATGGCACTTTCAAAAAATGAATTTGCCATACAGTTCTAGGTGTGTTTCCTTAAATACTTTTTTTGCTGTTTAAATTTATTTTGTTAAAGCAAGAATTTAAAAAAAACCACAATACATTCTTTTCTACTTCCAGTTCCTGTTATTGGAATTCAAAGACTCTTCTAGCAATATTAAATCCACTATCTTTGCTTGTTTAGTGAAGTCAATGAAAATAAATAGGAGGCATAGCATTTTTGAACTAGTTGGTTTTGATTGATTGAAAGCTGTGTGGCCTGAGTTACTACAACATGACATTAGTTGCTTTTTAGTATAACTAATCTTAGAAAGGAGGCAAGTCTTATTGGTTGTGTCAAAATATCATTTTTTTTAGGAATATCCAAGAGTAAAAATTGGTGTTTTCATTGAACAACCCACTCCTTTCCTACCTAAATTTTTAGACAGACTGTTGACTCTGGACTACCCAAAGGAGGCACTCAGTATCTTCATTCACAATAATGTAAGTATGATGTTACTATTGTGCAAAGCTTCCATTTTGGAAATTATGGTATGAATGAAAGTGTGTGAAGGACTGCATGGATTTAATATATGTACATAGTTAAACTGCATAGGAAGAAGTAATCTTTCAGAATTTAGCATGCAGAGATGGAAAAAATACATAAATGAAATTGTGGCAGTGTTTACTGAAGTCTATTTAAACAAACTGCTTAGATTCTTTCTCTTTTATTAATGGAAAAGATTGTATTTTAAAGTGTATGCCTCTGGGGGAAGTACTGATTGACATAAAACAATAGAGTAGAATAAGAATAAGATAGTTCCAGTCAGAAGAGACCTGCAACGATCATCTAGGCTAACTGCCTGACCACTTCAGGACTGACCAAAAGTTATCACATGTTATTAATAACTATTATACAGTAGTTGACATTGGATTTGCTTTTCATCTGGTTGATACCCCAGTGCATTTATGTTTCTCTTGGTGCTCCAGGTATATTTTGAAGGGCGTTACAGATAAGTTGCTTTTTTAAATATTTTTTTAATGCTTTTTGCTAATTATCTAGTGATCTGGTGTTGCTGGTAGTTGACCAGTGATTTCAGTATTGCTATTTTCATGAGTGGAGTCCTTTGGAAAAAACGGCTGGAAGAAAAGTAGGAGGAAAATACAATTCTGCCCTTTTTCATTTGGCATGCTTTACTGTTGATATCATAGCACAAAAAGCCTGAGTAATAGAAGTAAAGCTTATCTTTAAAGTCTTCAGTGTGCTTTTGTAAGTGGATGTTAATGTGGTGAATGTGATATGCATATGGGAATTGCAGGCTATGGTAGGTTTCTTTGCTTCAGCCAGAAGTCATATGGTATTTGAAATGAATACAAAAGACTGCATAGCTCTTTTATCATAGAAGGGGAAAACTCTACCCAGTATTTTATTATTCTGTCAGCCATAATAAGCAATGAGGGCAAGGGGTCGGTACCATTGCATGCAGCTGAGATGTCTTAAATTAGAGGTAGGGTAATTAGAAATTATAGAAACAGTCAATGTGACTACGTTTTAAAGAAATAAAGACTGTGACTGTCCACATGGGTAGAGGTGGCAGCTCCCTCTCTAAAGCCATTCTGGAGTGGCATAAAAAACTGTGTGCCAGTGAGGTTGTAGGATGGATTTTGAAGACTGTAAAATAAATATCCTGAAAAAATATCAAGTCTGTGAATCTTGCATCATTGGTCTGGAGATACAGCTTTGATTCATATTGCTGATGTGTTGGATTCTTCTGCTAAAATGTTGGACAGAAGAGCTTCATCTTAATGACAGATTTACTGGAGTATCTTCAAATACTGCTTGCCATCTGTTTATTTAGGATAGAATACAATGTGTTCTTGGACGCTATGTTTATGATTTCACAGCAACTCGTACTTTTCATTGACTATAAACAATGTTAACATGATTACAGGAGGTTTACCATGAAAAGCACATCAAGAAATTCTGGGAGAAAGCCAAGAACATTATCAGGAATACAAAAATTGTTGGACCTGAAGAAAATCTGAGTCAAGCAGAAGCCCGGAACATGGGAATGTAAATTCTGATTTATAAATCTGTTACAAGGATGCATATGCTAACATTTTTTTAATCTTTTATTTATGTTATTTTGGACCTTATGCACTAACAACTTCACATTTTAAGATAAAAACTGGGAGCTTTTTTGGTAGAACAAGATCTAGATATAAGATACGAACTGTTGAGTATTTTATGGTTTCTGTCTAATATAAAAAGCTGTTGGTCACTGTGAAAACATCTCTCTGGTTTGCACTGCTTTGATGGTCTGTCATCTTGTCTTCTTTAGAAGGCATAGACAATAGTAGAATACAAAGAAAAGGTGTCAGATTATTTTTTTACATTACAATTATCTCAAACATAGTTATATATTAAAACATGATGAGCATAAA
Source organism: Calidris pugnax (assembly GCF_001431845.1). Taxonomy (NCBI): domain Eukaryota; kingdom Metazoa; phylum Chordata; class Aves; order Charadriiformes; family Scolopacidae; genus Calidris; species Calidris pugnax. Next base: position 454,202 of record NW_015090936.1, read on the forward strand.
CTGTAAAGTTTAAATATTTTTTTAAAAAAGAATGGTATTGAAATGAAATTGATGGTCCAATACAACAAGCTTTTTATTAAAGTTTGTGCAGGAAATTATATGTAGCAGTCATTTTTTAAAAAAAGAAGGTAGAAAGAGGTGTAAATGTAAATAGAAATGCTAATTGCATTGTATCTTCTAAAAATGTAATTAGTTTTATTTTTTATCCAAAACTTTTTCAAGCTAACAACACAGAGTGATTTCACAGAACAGAAGTACCTCTTGCGTTGGATATGCATTTAACAATTGTACTTTTGTTATCCTAATCTTTCCTCCTCCTTTTTTTTTTTTTTTGTTTTTAAATGACATCACACTAAGTAAAAATATGGTTAAAGCTTGACCTGGAAGTACAGGTGAAAGAATTCTGTTTCTTCCTATGGTTCAAAGAGACAGGAATATCCCTTTATCTTATCCTTAGGCTTGCTGTTTTGTTTTTTTTTTTCTTTTTTCCTTCCATTCTTTCTAGGGAATCCAGCTCTTTGGCTTTTGAACCTGGCACTTATCGGCCCTCAATCTGAACTCTGGAGTATGTATCCCATGCTAGACTTGCCTGTCAAGGGATATTTTTAGTATCTCCAGCACTAGCTACTACCAGAGTTACTTGTGGCTCTCCCAGTCAATCATTCAGATTATGGAGTTTTACAGACCAGGATCCCAACAAGACCTCACTGTGGCCCTTGAGCATTCATTCTCACATAATTCTTCCATTCTTATTTCTCCCAAATCTTCCATGAGTGTCAGAGAATTCATTTCAAGAAGCCCTTCTCTTTTATATTCAGAGGTTAAGAACATGGCATAGGTTGTTCATAGCATCAATTGAAAAACAAAGCTCTAGTCCCGAGTCTCTGTGGTGTTCTTGGAAATTTGTTTGAGTGGGGTTTTGTTGTGCTGAAGCCACTGGGAAACTGGTATTTGGCTGAGGTCCAAGCCTCTCCCATACCCTTTCTAGGAAACATTGCACATGTGCAGCAGTAGTGTAAGCGGCCCTTCAGATGTTTATAAATCATTCTTTCTTTTTTTTCCAGTAGTCTCTAAAGCAAGTGTACTATGTTTGCAAACTTTGTGAAGTAATGTATATTACATGTAACTGAGGTGGAATTTCTGGAGTTGCCTTTTCCTCGTTGTTGTTGTATGGACAACATAAGGCAGGATCTTTAGTGGAAACTTTCATGTGAAAAATGTAGACTTAATTTGGTGGCTCCTTTCAGTTTGACTGGAGCAGATTCAGTTCATTTGCTGCTTCTTTTGCACTCCTGGTCTGCTTGGCTGCCCTTGCGAACATCACCAACTGCTCTGGAAAAATTGCATTTTACTTTTCCTCAAAAAAATCTAGCTCAAAAGCACAGGATGTTCGTGGCAAAGACAGATACTATAAAAATTATTTGCTTTCAACCTTTCAGCTGGCTTCCAACATAATAACCTCATTTATTTCTCACTCATACTGCAATGGGAATAACTTAAAAAGAGTGATTCTTCAAGCCTGTTTAATGGTTTGATTTACAGAGATTGATATATTCAGTCTTCTAATTAATTTTCTCCTGCTTCTATCTGCATTATTGACTTAGAGTTTTGTTCCATTTGCCTCAAACACTTGCTTTCGCCCTTTTTCCATTTAGTACTTATTTCTGTTTTAGTATCTCTTTGTTAATTTCCAGTAGATTTAGAATTAATTTGGTCTCCTCACTTGCACGTTTCACACAAAAAGTCTATTATCTGTAGCAGCAAAACAGGCTTCTATTAATACTATTTAGTGCCTAGTGATAGAATTAAAAAAAAAAGATAGTGAACTTAAGCATTGAAGGTCTGGTTTGTTTTCAGCAGAATAGTTTTGAATGTATAATGTGGTTGGCTCAGTTTTCTCCTTACCTCTTTTTTCCCCCTCTTTCTCTCAGTAAAAAGTAGTGATAAATCACAGTGCAGTTCTCAGTAAATGGGACTCTCTGGTATCAACATAACATTTTTTTAATTTCACACATAGCCATGCATGTCTGCTTTTCTCATTCACATAATAATGAATAATTGAAACATTTACTTTCTTGCTGCCTCTTGACATGGAAAAGCCCTGTCCTGCACTTGTGAAAGTTGGATAGGTGTTGAAGAGGACCAAAAATTGTGCAGTCAGCAAAGACTTGTTACAATTCAAACAATATTGACAAACAGGAGTGCACGGCTTTCCTTATTGTAGGCTGAAACAGAAGTAAAAGGGAGGGAAATAAAGTAGAATAGAGAAAGAAAGTTTAAGTGCATGTTGTCTGAATATTTTCTCTGCACATACTTCCCTTAAAACTTTTTGTTTAAGCCTTTGTCTGCAAGGAATATATTAGAGTTCTTACAGTTCTTTTTTTCTTTAAGAAAAAAATCATTTCTGGGTTTGCCTTGTTTGGAGAGGAGATCTCAGCCAGCTGTTACAGGATTGTTATGACAGAAAAAGTAGAATAACAATATGAAATATGTTCAAGCAATAACAGAAAGTGGGGAAATGTAGGATTTTTTTCACTTCTGAGGTTTTACTTACAAAAAGGTTATATTCTGGTATCCTTTTTGCCCCAAGTAATTATGGACTCCAGGGGTTTTTTTTTTGGCGTTGTTTTTTTTCCTCTCTCAAAAATGTTAGTAATAGAACTAGCTAGGATTTTTCTTGAACTTTTTTAAAAACGTGATTTATCTCAACTTTTAGTGGAAATGTGCACATTTTAATTAAAGTTTACATTGAAAGCTTCCAAAAGTTTCAGGAAGAATAGTAGAGAGATCAGTATCAGTTATAGAGTTCGTTGCCATCACTGTTGAATTTTGAGCTGAATTTGGGGTCTCCTATGTGCTTCTTGAAAGCAAAAAGATACTAAGTCTCTCTCCGAGCTGCCATTGGTATGGGAACTGGTGACATGGACACCAGAGGACTCGCTTTCAGTCCTGTGATTAGGACAAGTATCTGTGGTTAAGGGAAGAGCAGGGATTAAATCTGTGTCTCCCAGCTGTCAAGTGATTTCTGTTGGAGAGACTTTGATTTTCTGGAGCTGCTTCTTCTGAACACTTCACAGTTTTGGGTTCACCTCAGATGGAGGAGGAACATTTTGAACTTTTTTTTTTTTTTTGCATGTTGCAGTAGAAAAACAACTTTCCTACCCATATCTGATTTCAGTAGATTCTAAGTGTGGTAACCGTGGTAATGATACTTAAGGCTGGGATGCAAAAAGGTAATCCTAAATGGCAGGCATCATCACCCAGTCTTTCAGTGAGTGTTGCAGACTTGTATCCAGGGCACCTCTTCCTTCAGGGGTCTGCCAGATGGTCGAAGTGCTCTTCCTTCAGGCTCACAAATACAGTTCTTTGGAATTGCATTTCCAAACTGTGAGAGGCATAAAAATGATGTATTGATTAAATGATGTATCGATTGTATTGCAAATTCAATCTATGTCTAAAAGAAAGTGTGACTCGATGGTAAAGAAATTGAGTAAACTATATGTCTTACCATTATAAACAACTAGCCACTTGGATTATCTCAGTGGAAAGTTTGATGAGGAGAAGAGCAGTGATGCTTTCCCTTTTCAGATGAGGTCACTGTTCCAGATGGGCTTGAGGTTTGTAAGCAAAGATAAACATTCCTCTGGTTGCAAAATACTGTAAGCTGATCTGCTGAGCTACACTTCACACTTCCAACAAAAAATCTTGGCCTTGTACTAAATTTTTGTTAATCGTTACACTGAAATGGCTTTAAGTTATGTACAAGAATATAGCTTTCTTTTCAATATTTGGTCTGGGTTTATAAGCATGTGGAGTGTAAAGCAAGTAGACTAAAGGTTTTAGCCATTGAATTTAGATTAGAAAGTGTATTACTATACACATGAGTATTGCCAGAAAGCACTTTCCACTTGTTCTTTTCTGTGACCTGGATATACATAATAAAGAGTTTCACATATAATCTGGGATTTCTACATCTGGAGAGGTTAACATACACCGTAAGAAGGTAGTACTTCAAAGCATGGAATATCCAGGATTACTCTTATTTCCTTGGGAAAGGTACTTAGCAACATTGAAAGCCTAAAGAGAAGATGCATTAATTTTTTAAGAGTAGGCTTGCTTTGTTAATTTTGACAAAAACTTTTACAACTCTTTTTCTGTATACCTGAAACTGGAAGTTTTTGTGGAGATTTTTGTTCATGACCTTAAAGTGCAACTGCAAAACTTACACTTCACAATTGACATGATGACTCGTATCTGGAAATTCAAGGAGGATTATGCTTTAAACATGAAGTTTTGCCATTTGGGGATCTAATCCTCAATGCTGTATAAAAAGAAATAGGGGGGAAAATGAGGCAAAGTACGATCAGAACAGTAACCTTGATATTTTGACTTTTATAACTTATGTATGCGTACACATATATATCTAATGCTTTATGTAAATTCTTTAGACATGCCATGATTATCCATGAAGATGCCATAAAAAAGTGATTGCTGGGCTGCGTTATGGCCAAAGTTGGTTTCAAGTGGGGGCAATAACATGAGAAAGTGCTGATTACAGAATTGCTGTCATAAAAACATGTATATATAAGATAGAAAACCAGAGACTGACCAAAGATTTAAACTATGGATGTGTGTCCAAACATGGTGACTTCAGCAGTAGTGGGAAGACTGTTTCTGTCATTTTGGTATTTTAAAAATTTGGCTCAAAGCTGAAGTAGTCAAGTTTGAAGAGGAAGCATTGCTTAATTGCTTAAATTTATGGAATAAAAAAGTTCTACCTTCTACTGTGATTCCAATGGAGTCATGCCTCTAAAAATCTTTGAGCAGAAGAAAGTTTGAACAAAAAGCCCCACAAGGTGTTGACAAGTAGGAATTCTTTTGGGGGACAGACTAAATGCTGAGTGAAGTGCTGTGATAGGTAGTGGAGGGGAATGGAGGAGGAGCGGGCAGGAAGCCCTGCCAGCAGTTGCCTTGACTTGTATGTAGCCTGTCACATTACCCGTTTATCAGATCTTCTGAAGTGATAGAAAAGAGTCGCAATAAAATCACTTGGAACTTAAACTAAAACAGTGTTTATAGACATTTTAAAGCAAGTTAAGGGAAGAGCAGGGATTAAATCTGTGTCTCCCAGCTGTCAAGTGATTTCTGTTGGAGAGACTTTGATTTTCTGGAGCTGCTTCTTCTGAACACTTCACAGTTTTGGGTTCACCTCAGATGGAGGAGGAACATTTTGAACTTTTTTTTTTTTTTTGCATGTTGCAGTAGAAAAACAACTTTCCTACCCATATCTGATTTCAGTAGATTCTAAGTGTGGTAACCGTGGTAATGATACTTAAGGCTGGGATGCAAAAAGGTAATCCTAAATGGCAGGCATCATCACCCAGTCTTTCAGTGAGTGTTGCAGACTTGTATCCAGGGCACCTCTTCCTTCAGGGGTCTGCCAGATGGTCGAAGTGCTCTTCCTTCAGGCTCACAAATACAGTTCTTTGGAATTGCATTTCCAAACTGTGAGAGGCATAAAAATGATGTATTGATTAAATGATGTATCGATTGTATTGCAAATTCAATCTATGTCTAAAAGAAAGTGTGACTCGATGGTAAAGAAATTGAGTAAACTATATGTCTTACCATTATAAACAACTAGCCACTTGGATTATCTCAGTGGAAAGTTTGATGAGGAGAAGAGCAGTGATGCTTTCCCTTTTCAGATGAGGTCACTGTTCCAGATGGGCTTGAGGTTTGTAAGCAAAGATAAACATTCCTCTGGTTGCAAAATACTGTAAGCTGATCTGCTGAGCTACACTTCACACTTCCAACAAAAAATCTTGGCCTTGTACTAAATTTTTGTTAATCGTTACACTGAAATGGCTTTAAGTTATGTACAAGAATATAGCTTTCTTTTCAATATTTGGTCTGGGTTTATAAGCATGTGGAGTGTAAAGCAAGTAGACTAAAGGTTTTAGCCATTGAATTTAGATTAGAAAGTGTATTACTATACACATGAGTATTGCCAGAAAGCACTTTCCACTTGTTCTTTTCTGTGACCTGGATATACATAATAAAGAGTTTCACATATAATCTGGGATTTCTACATCTGGAGAGGTTAACATACACCGTAAGAAGGTAGTACTTCAAAGCATGGAATACGGATTTTTACGTCTGGAGAAGTTAACATACACTGTAAGAAGGTAGTACTTCAAAGCATGGAATATCCAGGATTACTCTTATTTCCTTGGGAAAGGTACTTAGCAACATTGAAAGCCTAAAGAGAAGATGCATTAATTTTTTAAGAGTAGGCTTGCTTTGTTAATTTTGACAAAAACTTTTACAACTCTTTTTCTGTATACCTGAAACTGGAAGCGTTTTGTGGAGATTTTTCTCATGACCTTAAAGTGCAACTGCAAAACTTACACTTCAGAATTGACATGATGACTCATATCTGGAAATGCAAGGAGGATTATGCTTTAAACATGAAATTTTGCCATTTGGGGATCTAATCCTCAATGCTGTATAAAAAGAAATAGGGGGGAAAATGAGGCAAAGTACGATCAGAACAGTAACCCTGATATTTTGACTGTTATAACTTATGTATGTGTATACATATATATCTAATGCTTTATGTAAATTCTTTAGACATGCCATGATTATCCATGAAAATGCCATAAAAAAGTGATTGCTGGGCTGCGTTATGGCCAAAGTTGGTTTCAAGTGGGGGCAATAACATGAGAAAGTGCTGATTACAGAATTGCTGTCATAAAAACATGTATATATAAGATAGAAAACCAGAGACTGACCAAAGATTTAAACTATGGATGTGTGTCCAAACATGGTGACTTCAGCAGTAGTGGGAAGACTGTTTCTGTCATTTTGGTATTTTAAAAATTTGGCTCAAAGCTGAAGTAGTCAAGTTTGAAGAGGAAGGATTGCTTAATTGCTTAAATTTATGGAATAAAAAAGTTCTACCTTCTACTGTGATTCCAATGGAGTCATGCCTCTAAAAATATTTGAGCAGAAGAAAGTTTGAACAAAAAGCCCCACAAGGTGTTGACAAGTAGGAATTCTTTTGGGGGACAGACTAAATGCTGAGTGAAGTGCTGTGATAGGTAGTGGAGGGGAATGGAGGAGGAGCGGGCAGGAAGCCCTGCCAGCAGTTGCCTTGACTTGTATGTAGCCTGTCACATTACCCGTTTATCAGATCTTCTGAAGTGATAGAAAAGAGTCGCAATAAAATCACTTGGAACTTAAACTAAAACAGTGTTTATAGACATTTTAAAGCAAAAAACTAAAATAATTTTAAAGTACTAATCTGTTACAATGGAATTAGTTCAAGTTCTCTTGATAATTTTGGGGAAAATAGGTAAATAATACCACCTCCATGATAGAATGTTACTGCTTGTTCCACTTCCTCTAAAAGTATATTTGATTTACTATAATCTCTTACTATTCCCTTGGCATAGGAAAGCTGCATTCACTATACTGGATCTTAGACTAGCAAGCGTACCGTGCCAGAAACATACAAATGTAGTCTGTGTATCTTAGTGTTATATTCTCTAATTTCCATTCACTGCCTCTGCAATTGTTTTATATTTTTCTTCACCAGTGATGTTGTTCTTGTATGTACGGTGCCAGAAACATACAAATGTATTCTGTGTATCTTAGTGTTATATTCTCTAACTTCCATTCACTGCCTCTGCAATTGTTTTATATTTTTCTTCACCAGTGATGTTGTTCTTGTAGGTCACAAGAGGACTAAGAAAAGGTCTTTGAATATATATATTTTTATACCTTTTGTTTTACACTCTCCATAAAATTTCAATTTCTGTGCAGATCAGCAGATCACACTTGTAGCATCAAAGGCAGTGTTACAGCCACATGCAGTTACTTACTAGAGAAGCATAGTTAATAAGCTCATACTTCACTGTGAAGTGACTGTACTGATATCTGGCTATATAAATTAGTGGTTTGATTCCCTCCCCCCCGCCCCCTTTTCCATTAGGACAGTGCATAGTAGCTCTTAGTAAAGGTTAGACATCACTTACCTTATATTTTCCTTTTTATAAATTATTTGATCCATGTTTTTAAATCTTTTAATTTATCACACTACTGTTATCTGAAGGCACCTTTCTTTTACCATGCTGCACTACAGAAGGCTTTTAATGCAATGTATGAGTAGAGTGCTTGGTTGTGATTTGGGTTTTTTGCGGTTTTTTATTCTGTTTATGAATGTTTTCTGGACACGTGTGAGATAACCATTCCTTTTCTTCTTTTTAGGGACCTTTGTCGCCAGGATAAAGCATGTGAATATTACTTCAGCATAGATGCAGATGTTGTGCTGACAAATCCAAAAACGTTAAGAATACTGATAGAACAGAACAGGTGTAGTATCTCTCTTGATTTTACAGAACTTCCCCCAACTTGGATGGGTTCTCTGGGGCGCATCCAGAGAAAATAAGTTCCTGTCTGTTCCAGCAGAGTTAGATGCCCTTTGTTTACCTGTCGTATTTGATTGCTATAGTTCGTAACGGACTCAGAGGCCAACAATTTGCAGAGCATTTTGTCCCTGTCAAGCAACAATTCCTGGTGTGAATTTCAAATACTTCAAAGTTCCTCATATTTTCTTATTCAATATGTCACTTCACAGAAAGATAATTGCTCCACTTGTAACTCGTCATGGGAAGCTTTGGTCCAATTTCTGGGGTGCTTTGAGCCCAGATGGCTATTATGCTCGATCAGAAGATTATGTTGATATTGTCCAAGGGAACCGAGTGTAAGTAATTGTAAACTAATTTTTAAAGTCAATGCATCCAGTATGGTTATTAGCAACGTATTCTTACATTTTCATGTAATCTGGTAGTCCTGACCAGCTTAGGTTAGTTTTATTGTTTAGCTTTTTGTATTTCATAGGAATGCATTTGTTTTCCCATTTGTTTTATCCCATTCACAGCTTGAATAAAAAGGCAAAGTGTTTCACACACAATGAGCTGATATTAGTAATGGACATAGTCAGTACTAGTACCTGTCTGATCGTGTTTGGTTACTCTAGAAGTGCATAATACAGAAAATGGCAAGACAAGCAAATAAAAAACCCAAAACTCTGTATGCCAGAAACCTCAGTCAAAAGAAATTATTGTTTCATTCATCAAATGACTTCTTCATCTCTTTGGGGCAAATGTTTAATAAACTGAACAACTGTAATTTCTTCATGGCTTTTCCTGTCAGCTACATTCTAAGGAGTTCTTGAGAAATACTTTTGTCACATAGTCTCCTAAATGAATGTGATGTAAGTTATTCTAAACTTGACTTTACTATGTGGTGATGCCTTTTCATTGCCATGGAAGAACAAAAAGGTCTAAAACAGATTGACTGCTTAAATAGGACCGGCTCATCTTCAGTCACACTGAAAGATGTGCTCGTGGCCCTGGGAGGGAGAAAATGCAGAGCAAGCATTGTGACAGCTAAACTTTTTGTTGATATTGGCCCAACTCACATAAATACGTGGCCTGCTGTGGTCCATGGGTATTTGTGTGAGGAGGTCAGAGCAGCTGTGTGAAGCCTCCATGAAGTCTTTAAACTCACTTAAAAATCTGGTTTAGAATTACTTTCTCCATCTGGTAGGGTAGAATAATATTATAAGAGTTTGACTGATTGCCTTAACTATGGAAACATGAAGTCCATTTGTAGCTAAAACTCCTTAGAGAATTTGACCTTTCTATTTTTTATAACAGTACTTCATAAAAGTTGAATTGCTGCCTACGCCTACGTTTGAGATGTCCACAAATGTCCAGCTGTAGTTTTTCAAATGTCTTGGGAACCTTTCAGCTTCATTTCCTTGAAACTTGCTTAGTTTTGTCAGCAAATTCAGTGATGCTGATTTGATAGAATAGGCAACAAATTAGTTTTCATGACTTTAAATTCCCTGCATTTGTTTATTTTTTTTGTTTCAATTTTTTGCAGAGGAGTGTGGAATATTCCTTATATGGCTAATATATACTTAATTAAGGGGCAGACTCTCAGATCGGAGATGAAAGAAAAGAATTACTTCATGCGTGATAAGTTGGATCCTGATATGGCTCTCTGCAGGAATGCCAGGGAAATGGTAAGGTGTATCTATAACAGCTTGCTTTTAAAAGCACACAGGCTTCTTTTGTGTCCTGCTACACTTGACTGCTTGATTAATCCTGGATGATATATTTTTACTTCTAATTCAAAGTACTGGCCAATTTTGTGACACAGAACATTTTAGGTGTATTTCTTTCATTTGTAGAAAACAGATTTTTGCAATGATGTTGCAAATGTTTTTTGCATGATTTTTTTATTTAAATGCATTGAAAATTCCTGTTGAGGTTAGAATACCTTTCTTGTTGGTGCAACCTCAACAGGATAAAAGAGGGCTCAACTTCTCCACTGTGTATGACTTCAAACCTATCAATGCATTTAGCACATCTGTATTACGCACGTTTTTATATAGTGTGAAACTTCTTTTAGACTAAGTTGGAATATTTTGAAATTTTATATCTAAATAGAGACATATTTGAACTAGTGATGGGCAGTGTTGATATAAAAAGCCCAAGTGATTTATGCAATTGTACAAGTCTTCTTAGGGAGTGTGAATTACTCATTTATTTTTCCAGATAGATTAAAACTGTATCAGAAATTTGTTGCTTGCATTAAGCCGTAAGTAATGAGAGGAAACTTGTTTGTACTGTAAAAATATAAATATGTAAATCCACATTTCTACTGATATCTACACTAGTTTCAGCACAGAAACAAATAAGACCTAAACCAGACCTATTTCCAGACACTGTAGCATTGAAAAATAATTTTGCTGAATTGAACAAGAAAAGTTGGCAAGTATTCATTTTTTTATTCCCTCATAACAAGGCATGATCTCCTTTGTTTGTACTGATTCTTCAGAACATCCCCGTCCAGTCTGTTGTATTCAAACCTTCTCAGCATCAGTTATTGCAAACCTCTGCTTCCCATGCACTCATTAAACTAATCTGACTGGCTCATCAGAAAATGGCTTTCTCTTTTCCTCTTTCTCAGTCTGGGCTGTAAGATGGTCTGGTACGTGCTTGTTTTTGTATTGCAGCAGATAAGAAGGGGCTGGTGGAAACAGCTTTGACATGTGTATTACGAGCTTTGCTTGGAGATGCATGTTGTCTGTAAAGGCATATCAGCTTTTGGTCAAAGGCTGCTATTTCCCTAATGTAACTTGTGGAAACCTAATAGTAGTCAGAAAAAAGAGAAAGAGATGATGTATCAGAAAACTGATGTGATGATTCTCCTTCATTTTAGACTTTACAAAGGGAAAAAGACTCCCCTTCTTCGGAAACATTCCATATGCTCAGACCCCCAAAGGTGTTGCTTTATTATTTTTTTTTTTATTCATTAGTTATTATTATGTGCAGTATTATTCTACCACAGGAAGATACTTCTCCTCTGTCCACTTACTCTAATGAAGTACTGCTCTAGCTTTCTCTTCAGTCTTCTGAGGTTCAAGTTTTTTGCCAGGGACAGGATCTTCATGACCACCGGCTCAAAATGTCTTTGAGAGGCTTGTTGTTTCCTCGGGGAGGTTTCTCACTGCTGCTGAGGTCAAGGTGTGCTGAAGCTGGGCTTCTGTAGCTAAAATAGTTTCAGCAGTCCTAGGAAAGAGTAAAGCTCAAATGACCAGCAGGTCAGCCAGACCCCCTTGGTGACCACACAGGGCAGTTGCAAAATTGGTGTCGTTTTAAGCTGTTTTTCTTGACCCAGACCCTCCTTATTCTTCCTGCTACAGCTATTTTATGATTCGGTAAGTGCCCAAAACTGGGCACGGGTTTAACATAATTATTATCTTTCTAATAGTTTAACTCTTTTTCAGACAGAAACATAGAAAGAAATACCAAAATATCTAAATAAGAATGCCTTTGTCTGCTGCGCATCGAAAAGTCACAAGCACATTTGAAATGAGGTTTTAGTCTGAAAAACAGTAAACTAAAAAAGACCCAAACCAACAAAATCTAAATTTCTTTGAAAAGAACTGTTTTCTGCTACTATTTCTAATCTAGAGTTTTGTTAATATCTTCTGTTAATAGCTTGATAATGAAACTGTATCTTACCACACTTGATACCTTGCACATATTTTGCAATATTTGCATAGGTGAACACACTTCACAGTGCTCAGCTGTTTTGTACCCTGATCTGAATATTCTTTTCTGTTGTATGTGCCAATATCTTTTTATTTCAGGCCAATTCACCAGAGGATCATGTAGTGAATACTCTGAAATAAGCTTCTTGTTCTGACTTCTGTTAGCCATAACAATAAAGTTAGATTATTATTCCAGTTTTTAATCAGAAGTTAAAGGCTAGGTGCTGGTTTTCTTGTATGAGTGTTTTTGAGAACAGGTGTTTCCAGTGTGTCTGCTTAGCTTTTCTGGAATACAAATCAACCAACCTGTTGTGGCTCTGTTTTTTCCTTTCTATAACTGTATGTGGGTTTATGTTATGAACAATATATGTTTTGGTTTAATGTGTTTAGAAAATACATTAAACCAATACTTCTAAAGAAGAAATTATCAACACTAGTTGGTGATTAGAATCAACCGTTCGAAAATTAAAGGTTCTAAATGAGCAGCGCATGTATAATACGTATGTATGTGATATATTTTATGAAAGTGAAGGAAAAAACAGACTTTTAAAAAACATTTTTGCTAAGATGGACAGTTTTGCTAATGACATTTTCTCTGCTTGGTATAGGGTGTTTTCATGTACATTACCAACAGACATGAATTTGGAAGACTTCTTTCTACGGCCAATTACAATACCTCCCACTACAATAATGACCTCTGGCAGATATTCGAAAATCCTGTGGTATGCATCTCATTATTGATGAAACAGTTCGAAAAAATTGTAAAGTGTATATATTATAAAGAACTCAGAATTTAAAGACTTTACATGGGGAACATTTGTTTATTATGTACTAAATATTGGTTATATCCTAAAAGGTGTTATCTACCGCCTGCTTAAGCAAATGACAATGCATCATATCAACAAGCCAACTCATGACCAGAGTAAGGAGTTGGAGATATGGCCTTGGTGTAATCGGTGTCATGGTTTTTGCCATGATGAGAACCAGTTCGTTTATGGGTACAAGAAATTGTTTAATTCTTTCCAATGCAAACGAATAGCATGTAAATTATATTTTGATACTTAAAAATTCTTTTTTTCTGTTTTAATGTTTTTAAATTATTTTTTTTTTTAGGACTGGAAGGAAACCTATATAAATCCAAACTACTCAAAGATCTTCACTGATAATATAGTAGAACAGGTGGGTGTATGTAGTTTTCATAAAATTTGTGGGACTGACTGATAATAAGTTGGCATATAGTAACTATTTGCATGCAAATGCTGTTTTGGTCTGTGGCTGAACAGCTTTTTAATGTTTTGTATCAGAACTGAATTTTTGCCATTTTGAAAACTAGATGAGAGGAGTCCAAAAAATTATTGCTAGATTGCTCAGAATAATGTAGTTGTCCAAGTAATTTCCTTCTCCAAACTGCAGAGGTATTTAGCTTATTTATTTGAACTAGCTAATACCACTAGCAGAAGGCCTAATAAAATTTCTGTAGGAGATCGCTGTGTTTTTTGATATCTCATAAAGACAAGCTCTTCTAGACACTTTCCTTGGCCTGTGCCTTTCCCTATGGATTCGCTAAGGTCTTGCAACCAGGAATCCAAAGTGAGGTCTTTATTTTTTATTTTTTTTGTCTGACTGGCTGCATGCTTTCATGCCAGTTATCTGGACAGAGCACTTCTAAGAAGATAATTTGTACCAGTGTTGGATGATTTAGTTCTGTGACAATTAGGGACAGTGGTTTATTGAACTTCTCTTCCCGAAGAAGCTGATATAAATTGGTTTTGTGTGTAAACCAATGTTAAGTCTTAAACTGCTTTTCTTAATAGCTTGTCATGTAGAATATTTAGGTTGTTATTTAGAGCAACCAAGGCATAGAATATGTGGGTACACTAAAGCAGCTGTTAATGCTGAGTCATGGCTTACAAGGTAGCTGTACTTTTTGCTTCTTTCTGCAAGGATGTGCCTGTGGGTTGAGACAAAATTTAAATATTTACATCTATCTGAATAATCTCATCTCTCAGATGAGAACAGCTGATATTCTTTAGTGACCAAGAAAAGTGAAGATGTCCTTTTTTAGCAGTTGAAAATAAAATGTAGCTGTTAAAGCTTAACTCCACTGAAAGACATGAATGTAGTTCCGTATTTTTTATTTTTATTTTTGCGTTTGTAGCCATGTCCAGATGTGTTTTGGTTTCCCATATTTTCTGACACCGCCTGTGATGAATTGGTAGAAGAAATGGAACATTTTGGACAATGGTCTGGTGGAAAACACCAAGTAAGTGTCAACCTATATAAACATGACCTTAATGAGTATTTTTATGATAGTAAGTCTCAGTGTACTGCAACAAACAAACATTCCAACAATTCCTGATGACCTGAGACATCTGCCTTGTGGTACAAAATGCTTAGTTTAGTCTGCCACGTAGCTTGTTGTTCAGTAGATTTAGAGACTGAACAATTAACCTTGAACTAGCAAATGCAGGCACTAACAGTGGTGCAGTTGCTCTAGTATTGGATAGCTGTTTAATAAGTGTTCAGAGAAGTTTTACTTGTTTACCTCTTCAGTACAAATTTGTCACACTTGTCCTTCTAAGCAGTTACCACAAATGTTACAAGCTATTGTGTTTGTGTTTGCAGAAAGTTCAAGGTATTCATTAACTGCTGCTAAAATTGGAAAAATATTTGTCATATTCAGAAATATGGTATCTTGGAAATGAGATAAATTACAGTCATTATTTTACTGCAGGGAGGAGCCTCTGGAAAGGATTTTAACATACTTTTACTTAGAAATTATTTCAGTGTTTATTACCATGTGAAGTTGAGACCTGTACTCCCTTGATTTGGTATAACTTCAGTTGCTTCTACATCTTAATAAATAAAACCATTACCCCAGGAAGCCCTTATTTACAGGCAACACATCCAAATATTGACTCACCTTTCAAAAAAATTTCCAATTTTTGCTCAGCAGTTTTTTTTTTCCACAGCAGTTAGCTGTGAAATTACTGTACAGTAAGCTCACATATGCCCACTAAAGCATTGCTTTGTTGCAGTTTTGTGATTCTGCAGATTTCAAATAAATATTTGTAGAAGTGCCAGAAGCATTTCATGTCCATATTTCAGGGCTATTTATGATGTTTTCATTAGGACAGCCGTATTTCTGGAGGTTATGAAAATGTCCCAACTGATGATATTCATATGAAGCAAATTGGACTGGATAATGAATGGCTGCATTTCATAAGAGAGTTCATTGCACCAGTAACGCTAAAAGTATTTGCTGGCTATTATACCAAGGTATGTGTTTAAAATTTTCACAGATAATTACTGCATGGCATGAGTAATTCTAAGCATTTTATTAATTATGCCCTATTTGGTTTGGTTGGTAAGTTTATATGTGATGTAGCAGTAGTTATAGGTGAATGTTGTTGTTAACTCAACTTTAAACAAAAAATTCCCCAAGAACCGTATGTGTGATTGGGAAGTTCACATGTTGAAGTCTGATTGTGTATTTTGTTTCAGGGGTATGCTTTATTGAATTTTGTTGTAAAATACAGCCCTGACAGACAACGGTCACTCAGACCTCATCATGACTCCTCTACATTCACAATCAACATCGCTCTCAACAAAGTAGGAGAAGACTTTCAAGTAAGTTGACAACTTCCTGACTTAAAGTATGTCTTTTGACTGTGTGATATTGTTTCCAAACTAGTGCCCAGATGGATATATTTAAACACCATGCTGAAAAGGAAAAGATGTGCGTCACAAATTGGGATATATTATTCCTTGGGGTTTTTTATGACAAGTACTAAATTTGCTCAATTGCAGGTTCTAGAACTGTTGATGCAGTCAGGCCGATTTGGTTCAAAGTGGTTTCAGACAGTGGGGGAAAACAGGTTTAAAGAAAAACTTCAGAGATGTTAGCCAGAATCCAATTTAGCCACAGCAATGATTAAATAATTTAGCTAAATCCAGTCACAGAAATTTTTCAATTGTCGTTCCTTTTTTTTCTTTTTCCTGAGATAAATTATTTTCTACTCTGATATTGATTCAAATAAAACAGTCCCTAGTGTATGGACATAGGCAAGGCAGTGGCAGTAATGTCCAGCTTTGACTAGTAGAGAAACTTAAACTATTTTGTTTAGAAACTATATAATTCACATTCCTACTTAACAACCACAAGTTTCTCAAACTCATTACATTAGAAGACACACCTTGAGTATGAAAGCAGCAGCCAGATTAATTTATTTAAGATTTGTTTAAATGCTGTCCTGGATAGGGATGCAGTCCTGGAACAGGGCCTGTGAACATGATTTGCGTCTCCCTGGTGTCATCTACAGTAAAGTTATTGAAGATCTGTTTGCCAGAGGTGCTGCTTGAATGAGTTGTTGTCCTGGGAACGCTAAAGCAAAGCAAGAGGAAATCTTTGATTGCAAACACATGTCTGTTATGTATTGCTTTGAAGGTGGTGTCATTTAAACAATCTTCTTTTTAGGGATAGTACAAAATATTATTAACAGCTTATTAATAATAGCAAAATATTTGAAGTTGTGGATAAATAAAAAAGACCTTACTCGGAACAGAAGGTAAATGTCTGGTGTTTTGTTTTTCTGTTTTTGCTGCAGGGAGGTGGATGTAAATTTCTTAGGTATAACTGCTCCATTGAGTCTCCCAGAAAAGGATGGAGTTTCATGCACCCAGGAAGACTTACGCATTTACATGAAGGACTCCCTATCTTGAATGGCACAAGATACATTGCAGTATCATTTATTGATCCTTAATTTTATTTTTTTTTTTTTTCCCTCTTCAGCAGTGTTTGATTCTTTACATAAACATTTATTTATAGATTTCTTCTGGAAGATGGTGATAAAAGAAACTTTTAAGTTACTGTTCCTAGACAGCAAAGTTACTTTGGGCTAAAAGATGAAAAAAAGAAAATGTTCTAAAATTTTTGAAGATTTCTCAATATCTGCTCTGAGCCTTGAGTCACAAAGTAAACATGTCCTGCTTATTTTTCCGTTCTACTGTCTTAAAAAGTAGGTAAGGAGGGAAAATGGAGAAGCATTTTATAATGAATCCATTTCTTTGTTGAAAAAACCCCAAACAACCCTAGATAAAAAATTATCTGAAATGTTTATAGTGGTTTTCATTCAGTAAAGTGATACAGCTAAAGCTTTTGTGGTGTATGTATATTTGGTACCAACCAATTAAAAACAAAATCAAATGAATCTTGTATACAGTTGTTGGGGATGAAAATAATTCCATATGCTAGTATATACTGAAGGGAAAAACATCTCAGTAGCCTGTTTTCTTAATTTTCAATACCAAAATATACACCTTTAGGAGAAAAAAAATAAATGAATTGTGGAGATGGAGCAAGGATTAAATAATCTAGCTAAGAAAAAGTGGTTTATCATTTGTTTTAAAAAATCATCCTGTTGAAAATTTATTTTTCTTCACCAAGTGACCTTCATTGAAAATGAGTTATTTTTCTAAATGTGTAATTGCACCCAATTGATACTGGAAATTTGATGTTTATTTTCAGAACGCTGGTAAATTTTCATAAGAGGATGTTTTATAAAGACAGTTTTCTACTCTTACTTAAAATTACTTGAATTTTGTGTCAGGAAAATGAAATTGTGGCAGTCTCTGTTAAAACTAAGGGTCTTAACTTGCCTTTTATTTTAAAGAAATCGGTTTAAAATATTCCTACTGTATCTACTGTTTGTAATTTAAAGAAACTTGAAGCAAACTATCTCAAAGTCTACCGTGCCAAAATGCACAATGTGTTGGAAAAACTTGTGAAAAATAAAGGGTAATTTTAAATTAATGTAAAAGTTTTTACTTGACTGTATTAGGTAGTTTCCTTGCATGTTGCCGTTGTTTTTACAGAAATTATATTTATTGATGAATATTTTTAAAGGCATTGTAGCTGTATTTAAATTGTAGGTTTCTCTAACTGTCAGCTTTTGCTTATTTAGTCTGTTACTATTGAAGTTATTTCTCATGCAAGTTGGTGCCTGTGTACGTTACTGGAAGTGCATTGCACTTTCAGAACGACCCCAGCAGGATGGTTATATCTTGTGTTCTGTACCAACCAGCCTTTTTGACATACTGGCTTTTTGGTCATCTAAACAGTAGTTCACTTTTTACCTGCTAGTAATTGAAGAAACTTTATATCGTGTTTCCTAAACAGAAACTTTATTTGGAGCTGAAAGGATTGGGAGAGGAGTTTGAAGATTATTCTGTTACCGAAAATAAGTGTGTCTGCTGATTCCCTGTTCAGCTGTTTGAGGGGTGGGTTGTGACCATACTAAAGTTACGCTGGAGCAAATACATAAAAATGAAGTAACTTCAGTAATGAACTAAAGTGGGCTGGTGTGAAAACGGATGGCTTTTCACAGGAAGATCTTTTGCTTTCTCTTCATTTCTTTCTTTACACTGTGAACTCTCCATTTCAGGCTAATGTTTGGAGGTTGATATCCCCTGACTTTGTTGCCAGACATGGAACACTTCTGCCTTAGTGAGTGTCTCTATATATGTAGCCTGTGCTCAGGCAAACTACAGATCAAAAAATCTTTGGGCCTTCGGAATGAAAGCAACCTTTGTTAATCACCTTTTCCTGAGCATTTGCCTGTGGTCTTTTAGGCTAACTCAGAACAGAATAATATTTTTACCACTGGATCCCTTACAGACAGTTTTCTGTTATGAGGAGCTTTCTTGGAAAAAACCCACAAAAATACAATCCTGTAACACACAGGGGAAGTTCTTCTGCAGATTTTTCTTTACATAACTTGTATTTTAATTATGTATTTTATAGTTCTCAGTCACATTTGAATTTGATTTTTTAATGTGTATTTTTCCCCTCAACATATATATGAGGGCTTTACTTACTGTTAAATTTCTGTGTTTGCAACTATTAATTTGCTCTGTCACGTAGTGACACGTAATGCTGTGTTTACTGTACGGCACATTTGTTGGAAGGGAAAAAAATGTGTTTACCATGCTCACGTTGCTAAAATTCTCGCTTTTTTTTTTTTTTTTGATGGAGTGTTTGCACACTACCTCTCAGGTGGATGGCAACATATATGGAATTGTCTTCACTGATTTCTTAGGAACTGAAAGATACCAGAAAATAGTTTGTTCTTATTAGTTCCCTTGAATTAAAGTGTGAGTACACGAACTCACATGGGCTAAACAAGATTGTTGCTATTAGGAAATTAGTTTTAATTTCCATTACTTTTAAAAGCACTTAAAGGCTCATGTGTCTCCTAACAAAGTTTGTTTTGGGGCATAGAAGATAAATGCATCAGGAGGAAAGCAGCAACCTTTGATTCCAGCAGTGTATGAGAAACCTCGGGAGTACAGGGACATAAAGGTGCTCTGCAACAGATGAGATGTTTGTAAAGTATTCGATTCGTTCTGCTTTCATCGAGCTCTATGTTTCACTGCTAAGTACTTGAAGAGACCGTGGTGTGGGTAAGGGATGGGACAGCAGTATATGAGCAAGAGAGTTTTGTAATATTTTTAACCAAAAGGAGGCTGAGTATAGCTTGGTTTTATTTCATATTCATGAACTATTCCAACTCTGATACTCCTGAAAAATGTTCAGGGCATTCGTTAGTATTTTACACATTTAATCTTCTTTAACATCACTGTGCAATAACTAATTCCAATGTGTATTTGTCATTTCATTTTTTTCCCAAAGGATTACTGTTCCACTCTTACTGTGAGCTGATAGGAATTAGACTATGACAAGCCCCAAAAGAAGATAGATTTTCCATGAGGCAGTAATAATGAAATCTGTTGGATTGTGCCTTTTTCTTTTTTAATGGCTTTTCCCCCACATCTACTGTATTCATGGGATAAATGTTAATTCAATGCAGGGCTTCTACAACAGCTTCTCTTTTGCAGCATGTAAGAAATAAGGAGGCAAAGACGTTTAAAGAGATGAAAAAGTCTAGAAACAGACGCTTATTCCTTCCTCCCATGGGCATGTACTAGTTTGGCTTTTGTTTTTCTGCTTGAAGGAATTTGTTCAGATTTTTCTTTTCAGCTACTGCAGTGAGGTTTTTAAAGAATATATGCATTTCATTTTCCTTTGATTTATTTCTGATATGGTCTTCTGTGGGTTCAGTTCTGAAGGAAATGGTTTTTGAATGTTCACTTCACCGAATCCTCACTTTCTTGCATGGCAGAGTATACTGCTCTGCTGTTTTTGTGAGTGAAAGGGAACACAATACATATCAGTGACTGAGGTGTCAGATAAATTACTTGATTATTTTTTTTTTAATTATGGGATTTTTTGATTCCATAGCAGAGCATGAATTAGAGGGCAGAGCCTTTATAAAATGCATTTCTAGAATTTATATTGTCAGTTCTTAGAGCTGAGATATGCACTAGCAGAGTTAACTGTAGAGTTGCAGAAATAAGTAATTAATTTATGACTGCCAGGAAGTCGTCCCAGTTGTTCTGTTTCTTCCCTCTGGCTGCTGCCAAGAAAGATGGTCTCTGACAGAAAGTTACTTTCCAGCCAACACTAAAACTGAAATGAGAGTTGATGGTGCAGAATTTTGTTGTACCCAAAAGGTGGAAGTGTCACTTCACATGGCTTTCCAACATGGTTTCCCAGAGTCAGTAATACAACAAGTTACTCCAGATCTAGTCAAGCAGATAGTCCTGCTCAACAGTACTGAAGAACCTTGTTCTTGTAAACAAATCCAATGTTGAACAGAATTGGAAAGAGCTTATTTTATCGTTTTCAGTGAAACATTTTATTTGCTAGCTGTATTCTTTTTTTCTTTTTTTTTTT
>NW_015090936.1:475304-583908 GCF_001431845.1 Calidris pugnax
ATTTGCTAGCTGTATTCTTTTTTTTTTTTTTTTTTTTCTTTTTTTTTTTTTCTGTAGTTATCTTCCCATTTGACACAGCATTTAAGATCTGTAGAAATACATCCCACTTACAGGAGGATGGCTGTCTGTTAGAGCATTTTGAGGTTGAGGGGATTGAAATGAATACCCTCACCAACACCATTGGTGGGTCAAAGCTCAGGAAAGCTCAAAATTCGCTGCACAGAATTACTTCCTTCTGGAGCTATTGGCACAGATCTGTGCAGTGTGTTCCTATAGCACCTCGATCCTAAACTGACAGGAGGAGTTCTGGGAAGCAGTTGGTATCCTGATGTGATGTTAAGGCTGCTAAATGTAGAGATGATTGTAATTTTTCTCTTGGTAATTTATTGCTTTTGGAAAGATAATTTTATGGATTGAGCTTCACTTCAGAAAAGCTGTTTTGGCTGTATTTAAAGCAATGCCCCTTGGGATTATTTTGCACACAAATCAAACATGAAATCAGCTATATGATAAAAGCATATTCATCGTAAGGTATTTAATAGAGTAAGGCAACAGTTCAAAAGAAGGATTTCACTCAGCATTGTTGCAGCCTTTTTTGGCATCAGTGCAACTTCAGGAGTAGCAAAGCGGAGAGCCTGGCCAGCGTGGAGGATATTGGCCACATGGCAGGCAGCACTTCGGGGCAATGAAAAAGCTGGCTTGTGTTTTGGGTCCTTTATATTCCCTCTGCGCTCCTGCTCCAGTTACTACTGGTTTACAGTTGTTGAATGTCTCAGAGTACCTGAAGTTGGCAAGGGAGATGCGTAGTCACACAGTAACAGATGTATTCAGGAACAGTCTTTTGGATCAAAACCAGAATTCTTCTATTTCCAAGAATTTTGCTTAGTTGTGAAAGGAGTTGCTCAACTGCTGGTGACTTGGCACAGTTTTGTTTCTGCACTCTTGGGAGTGGGGAACAGAGGGAGAAGGAAGGTAGCAGGGCACATTTTAGTACAAGCTACTTTCTTACTATGATGTCTATAGTACAGTTGAGGCATGAAAACTTTGCATTTTCACAGCTTCAGTTGGAATGGCAGTTAATGTGAACAATACTTCAAGCTCGTGAGATGGTTTACAATACTTAATACCTTAAGACATCAGGTCCTACCCTTCAAAGTGGGCTTGACTAACACTTCAGGCTTTAAGCTTTCTTAAGACTTCGGTTGCTTGTCTCTCACAATGTACACTCATCCACTGGCGATGGGTGCAACCTTACTGTTTCCCACTTTGTTTTTAGAGAAGTAATTTTCAGTTTGAAATGAAAGCATATTCTTCCAAGTGTATAAATTAAATTATCTTCTCCATGTAATATCGCAGGAGATCTAGTAGAATGGTTGTGCAAGCCTTTGTTCCTTAAAGGAACTTGATGACTGATAAGAATTGTTACTCTTCTGCTGAGGGAAAAGTGTGTCCAACTGCTGTTGTTAATATGTGAATGATAGGTCTTTTCTACATCCTACTGTGGCAGCAGTGAGGATGGAGAGATGGAGTTGGAGAGGGTACCTGAGAGACGGAGCTGTATCCTGCTCCGATGCCCTGTTGCACTCAGCGTACCGATTATGGAGAAATTTGATTTCTGCTGCTGTAGTTGAATCCAACTTAGTTGCCCCCAGGATGTTTAAAAAGAGCTTGGAGAAAACAGAGCATATTTTGTAAGGATGAACTACTCTGTTATTTTAGCTCCTGAATTCTAACAAGTCTCTGAGCTTACAGGAGATGAGGATTTGGGGGGGGTTAAGTTGTTTTTACTCCAGAGACTTCTAACTTGGGCGTGATGGTAACTGAAGAGATTTCCGTAAGAAGTGGTGTCCCTTAGGGAGTTTCAAGTCCCGGAAGCACAAGGCCATTGCAGCTTTTTAAAGGAAGGTTTTCCAGCATGAAGTAAATACAATGCATGAGAAGGTGAGGCAGAAAGTATTAAGCATAAGCTAGTGAAAGCTAGTTTTTGTCTTTGGAAGTACTGGGTGACTGTAAGGCGGTCAGGTGCACAATGAACTTCTGGCACAGCCCAATTTAGAGACTCATCGTCTCTGAGTCACTTTTGCAAACTGTGATTAACAAGGGAGCTATTTCAAGCGTTTGGTCATTCTTTAAAACACCATGTAAAGTAGGACAGGTCCTGCTATATAAAGTAGTATTTTGCCTTAAATTTCCAGATCTGACTCTCAGACTTGTCTTCGCTGTGCCCTCATGAATTGTAAAGTGGAGGTCTCGGTAGCATTGCTTGCAAAAAGAGGAAATTCTCTCTTCCTGTGCTTCAGTCACGTGCATTAACTTGCGTGAGAGTATTTTGCCCACAGGAGGTATGAACTTTGTGTTCTCTCGGACTCCTTGCCCGTGCCCCATCACTCAGCCATACACGTGCACATTGCTTTCCATCCAAACTGTGCCCCCTTCACGTCTCATGTGTTTGCCAGATGTCAGCTTTCCAGCAGGGATTCAAAAAAAAAAAGCACGGGTGGCCGATGGCTTTTGCATAAATGAAGGCAGGAGCAAGTAAGGCAGAGACAAGGGAGCTTTATTTTAAAGTGTCCTTGAAGTGTAAATTTTAAAGTGCTGTTTCTGTGGTAAGGAAAGATGCCTTAGGGTCAGAACTAGCGAGCTATTATATATCAAGGGTATAACTGAGATATGGTCTGTAGAAAAGCATAGAAGATATTTCCCAATTTTACTTCTTTCTTGTAGTTTATACTCCAGGGGGATGCGATGGATGCAGAGGGCCACTGGCAAGTGCAGTTTTTCAGATCCCACAGGCAAGCCTTTCATCCCAACCTGTGGTGTCACTGGTGGCTGTGGGAGCAGGTGACTGCTATGAGGTTTCACTGTCATGATGTGTATTTGTAGTCTTCATCTCATTTTCCATCAGCATATGTGTGTGTGCACAAACACAAACCCATGCTTGATCTTTGCAATAGCCTGGCTGTATCTTGACCTTGTTCTACAATGAGAATTTTTTTTTGTTGTGCTGCTCAGACTTGAAAAAAGTGTTTCCCTCATTCTAAAAATTACGGCCCACAGCAGAGCACAGGTAAGGCTTGATTCTTCTCTAAATATCACTGACACAAAGGGAATATGAACTTCCCATGAATTAATTGGTCCATATTAGTTGTTCAAATGGCAAAGTAGAAAAAAAAAAAGAGATGTTCTTTAGCTGAACACAAAGGTATGGGAAATGCTGTGCATTTTTCATCATTAGGTAGACATAATTTACCTGAACTTGGGTAACACAGACGTGAAAGGCTGAATGGGGATACAAGTATGTTTGCAAAACAGCTGTGCAGGTGTTCTTGAAATGTTGTTTGAGCAAATAAATGAATTGTTCTTGGCAAGTTGTTCCCGTTCTTATTTACTTTTCGTCTGAAGGGAACAAAAGCACATTATAAAGCTATAGCAGCATTCAAATGCTGGGAATCAAAAGCTCATAAAAAATGAAAATAAATTGAGATTATATTGCAGCGGAGAGGAAAACTTCGCAGCCATTAAGACAACAAAACTACTCCCTTCATGGAATATTTTATGACCAGAACCCTGAGGAGGCACTTGAGGAATGTCTTCAAAATACCGCAGCCTATTTTTATTTTTATACAAATTTAACTTTCTTTTAAAATTATTATATTTTGAATTATGGGAAGAGGCTCGTAGCTGCAAACTTTCTTCCTTGAAGAGTCTTTTGATATCATTAGAGGGCAGATACATATTCAAAAATAAAGCCAACCCTCTAACCTAGTCATCATTCCTTAGCTGAGCAGTGCCCAGCGTGCAGTGCTGCATGTAGCACTAATGCCTACCAGGTCTCATGCCTGGCAGTAAAACTGTTTGGCAAATAGGTTATTCAAGTTAACAGGAAAAAAACAGACAAGTATTGAGATGGGTGTTTTTTCAACATATTTCATGCAGGAATTGAAACTACATTAGTGAGTGCAGGTCACTGATGTCAGTATTAATTTCAGCCAGAACAAGAGTGTGTGTACAGCTTCAAAGTGTCCTTTGCTTGCAGGTACCTAAGCTGATAACATGTTTGCAAAATACTTACACCTAAAGTGCTAGTTTATCTGCTTCCTGCAAAGCAGGTGATGCTATTTTATATTGAGACCACTGGGGCCAAAGATTGAGAGGACATACATCCACCATTCTGTTCTCTTGGTTTTCCTGGACAAGCTCCACCTTTAGGATAAATGAGACTGTTGTTGAATGGAAGACATCTCAAAGGATGCTGAGATCTCCCCTGACTCTTACAGTATGGAATTCAAGATATATTCCTTGCATATAGGGGTGAGTGAAGCTTTTTTTTGTCTTGGTATTTTAGAAACCCAGCTGGAGCTCTCAGTTTCTGATGTATTTCTTGTGAACCTATGGAGTGGCAACTGTAGAGTAGCACCAGGGCTTGATGGACATCCAAGCAGAGGCACTGAGGCAGAGCAAAGTCCCCGGAAGAGAGGAGGTGGTATTTGTCATGGTATTGATCTGTGGTGGTTTAATATGGTTTTTATGTTGTTGCTTGTTTTTTATTTTGTTTTGGTTTTAACTTGGGGAATGAAGTAAGCTAATAATTCTTGAACAATGTAAATCATTAGAACTATAGAAACGTGTTAACACATGAGAAGCGAACACTTTCTTCCAGGGAAATAGATAAAATACATAATCAGAGTGTTCAAATATAAAGAAATTCCTGTTGATAAAGTATAGGATGCCTGCAGTAAGCAAAGCTTTTTCTTTTTGCTGGAAATGCCCTTACAGAATTTTTTGATTTCTTTATATAATGGAGTTAAATATGTGCAAAGGGAAACTGCGTCTCTTTGTTAATGCAAAAGAAATTGTCTCATAAGGCTGAAAAAATATTTCCTTTCTTCACAAAGAAACTTTAGAGAATAAACTTTCCATTTATTATGTATTTATTTTATATTGTTTATTATTACTGATACATAAATACCACTACTGTATAGTTACTTTTATTTTATAAACATAGGTTGGTTTTTATCCTTCCCATATGTAAAAATACTGCTTCTGCTCTTTCATTTTTGATGTCTTTATCTTCAAGCTGAGGATTTTATGTGCAACATGCTGTATTGTAGTGCTGCTTCTCTACTTCAGAGACAAGCCAAGGAAGCTCTTTCGGACTGAATGTCTTCCACAGAATATTTGCTCATGATAAAAACTTACAGCAAACTTTACTGGATTTTTATCTTTTCTCTTTTAAATATCTAAGAAGAGATAAGAGAGTTTATTGCTAATCATAAGAATGTTTTCCTTTCACTAACAGAGCTTGCAGATCAAAAAAAAAAACTACTGAAGAAAACTGGTTTGGAATTCAGTTTGCTTTTCACAAGGAAAGAAATAAAACTTTTTTTTTTTATATATATATAATGGAGTCAACTGATTTTATACAAAGTAAAGTTATAAACGTTCATGCATTGGAAATGATCTTAGAAGAAGTGCAAGGCAGTGGAACTGAGTAAGCTAGTGACAACAATGCATATCAGGCTCTACCATTCATGAGAAAAATAGCATGAAGCATAGTGTCTTTTTTCAATCCAGTTGCCAAGCTGTAATGGACAGTGAAGTATATTGATCATGTCAGAAATTAGCAGATCCTCTGCTGTCTTGTATTTTTCTGCTCTAAGAAGCTGAATCCCCAACAAACACCTCTTCTGTCGTTTGTCATGTTTGGTCAGCTGAAACATACAGCAACCAATTGGAACTCCTAGAGTGCCCTCGCCTGCAATTTCACTTTACTTTTTATGTTTCCTTTTCATCAGCTTTTAGATTACTTTGGTTCATTGTTTTGTGACTCCGCTGTGCTGCTCTCAGTGTGCATTGCTTGGTGGAATGTCTCATGGTGCAGGCAGAGTACTAAGACATGACATTTCTCCATACTTCATGCCAACTTCTCTCTTGAATCCAGTATTTTCCTAAATGCCTGTGGTCCACTGGTAAAGCGATTACAGAGATGCCTGCAGTCCTTCCTTACCGCTTTATTAAACATTTCACTTCTTTCAAATTCCTGGAAATTGGTAGTAGATACAGAACTTCTTTCTGCATTCCCACCTGGCTTTAGTTCAGCGTGTTGGTAGCCCTCTGTATAAAAGGAACCTTGATAAAGAGAATATTCATCCTTTTCAGCTAGCTTTCCAGCCTCCTCAGTTTTGAATTATGAATGTTTTTCTTTGTAGTGGAGTGTTGTGGGAAAGGAGAAAATACTCCAGCAACACGGCCAGTATCATTGGCAATATAAATGCTACTTAAATGAGAAGCATGGTTTTTTCATGGTATGCTTCTTCAGCTCCAGTTCCTCTCTTTGTTTCCATCCCTCCTTCAACTCAGAAATAAATGTATTCAAACGCCAAAGAAAAACTTAACTTTCCTTTTTAGAACAGCAATAAGTTCAGCAGTGTGAGGAGACTTTACTTAGATACTGGAATAATGGTCAGTGTCAATCTTGTAGTTATTTATTGCTCAGGAAATAATTTACAGAAGCATTATAACTCTTTGAACTGAACTGCTGCCCTCTGCAAGTTGGAGTTCATTATGCTTTGGTTGAGTCATGGCACATGAAGTTCAAAGAAAGCCCTCTGCAATATTTAATGGTGCTTTGTGTGCTCATTTTCTTTAGAAGTTGTGGCAGAAGGCTATTACAAATCTCAAAGTCACTGAACTTAAACCAAGAATAATAAGACCAAGAAAAAATGCTTATAATTTAGGAGTGAGTTTTGGGTAGTTCCACAATAACCTTCTGTCTGCTAAGCTTCTGGTGATTTATTCTGCTATCTTGGGTATGTATTGAGTAAATATACAACCACAACAACATGATTTAATTCAGTTGGTGGTTACTTAAGGCTGCTTGCAAGAATAATCTTAAAAGCTCTGGTAAGTAAAATGGAAATAACAGTAACTTTAATTTTAACGCAATTAAAATAGCAGTATGTGTGAAAAATAAAATAGGGAGATCTTGTTTGGGATCATGCCTGTGAATTGCTGAATTTCTGCACTTCTGACTTGAACTTCTTGTAAATGACCTTTCTCAATTTAATTTCATTATATGTCTGCTTTAGAAACTGTCTTCTGTAGTTTGCTGGGGAGGTCAGAGTATTTAACGTAGTTAATAAAAGCATAAGCAAACAGACAGTGGGAAGAAAAACCAGTCTGCCTTAGGTATATACTTTTTCCCTGGTGAGTAGAAGTTGAAGGTAAAATAGTGCTTTTATACTCTGCCATCCTGTGGCCAAAATTGAATTTTACAGATGCTTATTAAAGGCATGATGGGGTCTGGATAATAGAAATCAGGATAGAAATAATAGCTATAAAAATACTTAAACATGATAGTTAAGATACAGTTGTAGAATGCAAGTCTAGTCATATGTTCACATTTGGGCAGTGTCCATTTGTACGTGTATACCTAAAAACCTCAACAGGCTTGAAAAATACTTGCATATGCACATTTTTATGTAGTAGTTGCAATTTATAACCTGAGAGAGGGTGAAATAGTGTCTGGTAATGGAGCAGCACTTGCATAGCCTTTCATCTAAATGCGTCAAAGTATTTTGTAAGTAGATGGGAAAATTGAAGCTCAGAAAAACTGATTTGTTCGTACCGTTTGGCAACTGATCTGGGAAGAGACGGCAGAGTCTCAGTTTGCAGGCTTGGCTTTGACCTCCAGCTGAGTGACTCAGTAGCCAGGCAAGCATCCATGATTTATCCGACCGCCTTCCCAGCAGTCCGGCTCGAGTCTGGGGGTGGTGGGACGGGAGGGGGCTGTGAGGAGGGACATGCTTCAAATACCAGACAGAGCTCTCTGCCAGCTCGCTGTGCAGAGCAAAAAAGTCAGATAAAACTCTCCCAAGAAGCTGATGTCTGGTGTGGGATCTCTTCCCTAGTCCTATTCTTTGCCTTTCTAAAAATGTCTTCTGGTATGAAACCAGAATCTGCTGGACTGTAGGAGCCAAGAGCGTCGCCAGCCAAAGCCGTGCCGTGGGAGCATCTCTTCCCTTCCCTTCCCTCCTCTTGTCTGTGGGGAGCCCTCCGCCTCCCTGTGTGGCACACAGCCTCTCCGGCACCTGCCTCTTGGGCACTCCTTTGACATTCTAATGGAGTCCTATTTCTGACTCTGTTCTTTGAATATTAATATATGGGGGCAGTGTGAGTACATGACGGAGCAAATCACTTGTTTATTGTTTTCCTAGATATTGGTTGGACGTGCCATTTCACCACACTTCATGTGGTGAAGTATGAAGTACCCGGAGAGATGCAACCCCTTTCCCAAGCTTTTCTGCTAATGTTTTGGATGTGAGAAAATAGCTGTTACCTTCTGGAATTAAAAGTGAAATTTCATCTTCCTCCTTTGACACCACTTACTATTCCAAAGATTGAAACCCTGATTTCATTTTTTTGTTTTTGTTTTGGTTTTTTTTTTGGTTTTGATGTTTCCAGTCCTTACCAAAACACCATCAAATATTTCAATTTCAAGTGACCAGTGATATATATGTTTGATTTTACCTTGTCAAAGCCAGATCAAAAAAAGATAGAACTTGAAATTGTATTAAAAAAATATTTGCACAGAACCGTTTCTTGAAGTCTTTTAACAACAAGAGGTAGATGGATAGAGCGATTTTTATCAGCTCTAATCTGATGGGTTTGTCTACTCCTTTTAGTCAAGTAGGAAAAAGTTAAATGGAAACTGTATACTTCAGTAGATATGTTAACTGGTTATGGGGTTTTTAGGCTGCAGAGGAAAAGACAAAATGGAAAAATAATTTACATTTTACACCTTAAAACTATAAAATGCTTGGGCTATTATGTTTTATAAATATTCATTGTTAATAATAATAATTCCATTTCCCCGAACTGAGCTGGACTAGATCTCGAGCAGTGACTCTGATAGCACAAAGATTTCACTTTCTATCTCATAAATTCTCTGTTGGCAAAGTTCAGTTGTTCCAATGTAATTTTGTTGTCAAAAGAAGTCATTATCAGGAGAAGAGGCAATTTCTTAGTGAGTAAAGCCAGTTTGTTTTTTCTGGATTGGCGTGTGAATTTGTGGGTGTGACAGATCAGAGAATATAACTGCAGAATTGGTTTTTTATTGGAGATTATTAACTCCCTCTTCTATGTGAGCTGAAAAGTTAGTTTTGAATCACATGGAGTCTTTTCATGCTGTGGGTTTCCTTTATAGATGTGGTGAGTTGGAATAGCATTTTCAAAGTACTGACTGCTAAATAAATAAATTCATATATGAGCCTTAAGGATTTTTTGCTGGATTAGTCTTTATCTTGTTTGGTGGTTACTTAATGTTTTGCTCCTTCTAAAAGCACTAAAAACCAAAGGACCATAGAGGGTTAAGAAGCTTCTTTCGTATAAGAATGGAAAATGTAGCAATTATATGTTTAATTACCCAGGGACTTATGTGGTTGCTTGTACTGAGTGAGGTTAAAGCAATTTCTGGAGTGAGGAGGGAAGAACAACTTTCTTTAAAAAGAAAGCAGGTTGCTGGAAAAATTAAGGTGCATTTTGCTGCTCTTGTGCGACGTGTCAGCACTGTTTGACAAACACCACACTCCTGGTCTTCTCCAGCGTCCCACTGGATGTCCTGGTTATCCCGCGGCACTCTGACCACAGCTGGGCTGTCAGCTGGGTAAATCAGACTTTGTTTATCTTAAGAGGTCATTCTTGGCTGGGAATGAATACAGGTCTGACAATCCAGATAGTTTTGAAAGTGGTTCTGGAGAGACCAGGCTTTCATCACATCGGTGGAAAGTTTGGAGCCGCAGAGCTCGGTGTGTCGCTGGGAGACCTGTTTGTTTTCATGGCTCTGCTTTGCCTCGAGCCCGTCCCTGCTGCGGGAGAGGAGGAGGAGGAGGAGGAGGCATGAATGTAAGGGATGGGACTGGTACACCACTGCCAGAGCATCCATTTCCTCTATCACCCACTCAGCTTCATTGGCCTCAGGTGACACGGCTGGGAAGCAACAACAAAAATGTCCTTGTTGCCATTTTTAGTCCCGACCAACATTTATAGCATCAGGCACGGAAGATGTTCCTCAGCTCCGAGTGAATGAAGCTGTAAGTCAAGAGCCGTACGGCTGCTAATAACGCAGCTGCTTACTCATCAGATCTTGCCTCCCTGCAAATTCTTCACATCTCTGGTCAGATTTCATTTCCTAGATATATGGAAAGTATATATCCATCAAGGAAGGTGCTATTAAGGACAAATAAATGTGTGCATGTAGTATATTTTATTTGAATTGTCATTTGGATGAAGGCACTTTCAGAAATGGCTTTTTAACAGCTGGAAGACTGTGCTGGAGCTGAAGTGATTCAGAGGAAGAACAAAGCCTGTGAAACTCATTTCGAGCAGGGCTGGAAAGAGGCAGTAATTTGTCCCTTGCTCCATTATATAATTTGATAGTAGGTTAAAAGTGCTTTCAGCTGCAGAACCAGCTCTTCTAAAAGCAGCTCGTTCGGACAACAGATTTTCCTGTGTCCTGACGTTTTGTGAGGGGTGTTGGCTCCTGTATTCACAGCCTGGAAGGAAGAAGCTCAGCTCAAAGGCCTGTGCCAAAGCTTATTCCTGAGGACACAGACCATGAGCCCTGCCTGCAGACGGGTGGTGGGATCTCCCCACCTCCTGCAGAGAGGGCCTGGGAGCTGGGAAAGGGAAACCAAGCTATGGGTGCTCCTGGCAACGTGGATCTCTCTCTCTTTTTATAAGACATAACAAACCTGTGTTTTACTGCCCCTTGCTTTCTACCTCACAGGACAGAGTAAATGTTTATGCTGCATCTCTGTCCATCTGCTAATATTTGGAAGTCTGCCCTGAAGGGGTGCCTCTGTAAGAACTGGCAATGTAAGAAGCAATGTTGCTGTTGAAGTTAAAACTGCCGCAGGAGAGTGAAAAGTAGCTCTTTTTTTTTTTTTTTTTTCCCCAGAAACAAGCCGCAGCAAAATTACCTTTTCAGGAAATGCACAGATTTGCTTTAAAAATTTCCCTCTGCTTCAATGTATTTTCTTTTCCAGCCAGTCTCTGGAATTCATTTAAATTCGTTGTGTCAGCAGCCACCATAGCCTAAGTATTAATATAAAAGTTTCCAGTGGCTTTCATTAATTAGACTTTTTGCATTATCCTGATGCTTAATCAAGAGATCAATTGTGGCAAGAAAGATTTCAGAAATTTTACTTGGTTTTCCAGTGTGTGGTAATTTCTGATATAAACTTGGTGATTTTTTTAAGGAAAAATAGCGGCTCTTACAGGCTTTATTGGACAGATGTATATGAATGCTGATTATGCTATTTATTGTGTAGATTTCAACTGACTGCATGTTAATCAGCTGTCTTTTCCTTAGCTACTCTGGAGTTGCTTTTCTAGCAGCTTCTCTCTCCATTCCCTAGCCACGTATATACTTTCTCTCCTACCCTTTTATTCTACACAGATGCTCTGTTGATGATCTTTGAATGCAGGCAGGGAAAAGCCCCTTGTCATTATTTTTTTTTTACTTTTTTTTCCCCGTTTGGCAGTGAAGCATTTGGCCACGTCTCCATGTTCTCTTCCTTGCAGTATTGCTTCCAGATGTTTTCTTGGTGCTTCTTTCTTGTTTGCATTTGGATTGTCGCTTGATCATTAGCACTCTGTTTTCCAGAGGGAAGCCTTTGACTTGGTAGCAACTAGACGTGAACCCAAGCCGCAATTGTCTGACCTCAGCTTCCTCACTTTGAGGTTATGTTTGGATTTGAGATGTTGGTTTGGCCTATAGCAGCAGTCAAACCCAGCCACAAAGTTCATTTCTGAACTGGGAGGTGGATTTTACCAGTCATCCAAGACTACACAACTTATTGCTTCATGTTGACTACATGTAGAGTCAAACTCTATTGCTAAAGATTTAACACCCTTTTTTGTTTGGAACAATGCTTTAGGCAACTTGCATCTTTGGTGAAAATAAATGAACTGAAAATCTGAGCTTGATGTGATTTTGCTCCAGAGTGCCATAAATACCATTTCAGGAAGGAGGACAGTCTCACATCATAGGCTGGAAGTGAGACCATCTCTCCCTGAGGTTTGTAGTGATCCTGGCACAGACCTGAGCTGTGCTTCTCTGATAAGAGGAATTGAAGCTCAGTTACTGCCTGTGGCTGCCTCAAACACCTTTTCCTCCCCTTAGCACTGCACAGATCCTGAAGGAGTCTCGGGGGAGTCAACCTTGCTAGAGTGACAGCCATGACAGCACTATGAATATTTCCCTAGAGGCTTTGATTCAGGAAGAATTATTAATTACCGATGTAACTAACAAAACAAACCCTACTACCCTGTGTTCCTCATGGCTCTCACTATTTGTGCGTCATGCACAAGAAAAGGAGTGTGGTCTTTTCTCATGTAGCCCAGGTACTCTCACCTTGTCTCCTGGCTGTTGCTTCAGGCATGACGAGATTATTATCTTCCCAATTTTTAAGTGCTGTCTGTGTTTCACAACTCCCTGGCTTTGGAGCATTTCCTACCTCCTACCGGTGGGGAATTGAAGGATTCCTTTATCCCATCCTTAGGAAGTGGAAGACTAACTGGAGACCAGCCTAACTACCTGCCATCCCCAAGTCAATTCAAACATAGTTCAGAATTCAGATGGGTCCCCAATTTGGTCTGTTACAGAAATGGGGACCTACAGTCCCCAAGTGACAAAACACGGGAAGTATCAGACAAATGACAAGCATTAACTGTGTTATTACACGGCTGTTGCAGACAAATCCGCCCCAGCCTAGGCACGGGAGAGGCCTTCATCAAATTGGAAGAAAAAATGGTTTATGCCTGGGGTCCTCAAGACTAAAGACCCCATTGTCAGGCACCCAGACTGTCAGGAGGCAAAGGATGAAAAAAATTCACCCTGCCACTAAAACCTGCTGAAAAACACGAAAAGTAGCTTGTTGTTCCAGCAAACTGATCAGCTCTTTTCCCTCAGCCAGAAGAATGGGCAAATACCCTACTGTAAAATGCGGCTAATTCGGCAAGATGCAGATGTTTATTCCTCTGACTAATCTGGAAAAGACTTGTACCAAAAGTTGCTCAGAAGTGATTAACTCTGGAGAAAAATGTTACATTTATATGATTCACAGGGACTTGGCTTGTCTGTGCTTACTCTGTCTCAGCTGGAAAGGAGCAGACCATGCCCAGATTTCTCTTGATATGGCAAAGGCGTGAAGAAACACACCAGCTCTTCCTTTTTTCGGCCCACAGGAGGGCAACATCGAGCTGCAGCTGAAGCTAACAGGCTTTGCCAAAGCAGGTGTACAGTTTACTAATTTAAGAATTAATGAATTGAAACGAATTATCTAATTTAGAGATATTATAGGCTATGGCTGTTTAGTGGTGTGTCGGTCTGCATCCACTCTGACTTGGTGTTTGGTTGTATTTGTGGTTAATCTGTAATTGTCTTAAATTGCTTTTGTCATCTGTGGCCAACAAGAACGTGTTGTGAAGAATAAGGCAAAGTTGTTCGATGGTAGCGTTATGTACGTTAAGGACTGTGTTACTAGGATCGCAGGCTGAGAATTGCATGATACTGACGGTTTGAAGTTCAGTTATTTGAAAAATGTATCAGCAAAAGTGTTTAATGTGGGTGCTTTTCACTAGTCCATATAGCAAATGCTGCTGCACAAAGGGTTCTTGTTTTGCAACAGCCTGTATTCTCCATAGATTCTGATCACAGCCTGGATACTTTGGGAGGCTGAGAAGCCTGACTCTGGAGGAGCTGAGAAATGAGGTAGATATGCCAGATCCTGAGAGGCTGAGAAGCCAGAGCAGAGGGAGTTTGGCACTCAGGCTTTCTGAGGCCCTGGATGTGCGATGTTTTTGGGTTGCACTCACTTACTGAAATAAAGCATTTCTTCCTCTGTACAGGTAGTGGAACATGCTAGAAACAGTAAAGAGGAGCAAAGGCATGTCAGGACAGGAACAGGAGCAGGTGTTTGGTACCTTTGCCTTTGTTACTGGGCAGATGTGAGTAGGCTCAGAGCTGGAGCATGGCAGAGCAGCCCAAGAAGCACGTGCAGCACCCTACCTACCCCGAAGCTCTGGGCTAACCAAGTGGAGCATCATGCTGATACATGAAAGGGTGCAGAGACCTTTAGGAGGGCAAGACAAATGGGCTGCTCCAAGCACAATATCTGTGAGCTGTGGCCTCAGGCTGGGTGAGGAGGTCAGGACTGAGATGTTTTGCTTTTTTTATCATGGGCAAATATTTATCATTATTGCCACAAACCTTTTGTGTAGATGAAATGGAGAAAAGTTGTAAAGAATAAATGGCTAAAGAGTTAATGAAGAGATGCCCAAGGAGGTGCAATAAGCAGGGGCTTACTCTACAGTCTGGTATGCATTTCCACTGGAGGGTGCTGAGCCCCAAGTGATGGCCAAGCTGGTGCTGAGAGATAAGGAAGGCAGAGAGGGCCAGCAGCTGCAACAGGAACATCACAGACCTTTTCTTCAAACCTCACCTCTGCTGTATCCCTTTGGCTGGCAAAACTGTTTTTGCCAGGGAAATTACCTGGGGGCCTGAACTTTCAGGCCCTTTTCTGTAAGAGGGGTGGAGACCCACTTGGAGGTTGTGGTGTACCAGGCACTAACAACGTTGGTGTTACTAATCAAAATGATCTGGAGGTATAAATAAGGCAAAGTTGTTTAGTAGAAGTGGTGTCATCAGTTAGACTGATTGATCTAGAGTCAGGTTGAGAGAGTTTTCAGGTTTTATGCCCATACTGCATGGATATTAACCGTATGGTTAAGAGACCTTCATTCAGGCGCTTTGCAGTCTCATAGAGAAAACATGTTGCCAATTCAAACAAAATTTATAGCTGGAAGCTTTCCCCCCCCCCGGGCCATATCGGCTAAAAGCATTTTTGAAAGTGAAAACCAGGAGTCTGTAACAAGGCATGGATTTTGTGCCAAGTTCCATGGTTTTGCAAGTGGATAATATTTGAAGTTTTGTTTTAATGCTCAAAGCAGGAAAGAATGAGCTAGCCCTCCCCTCTGTCCCTCTTTTTTTTCCCTTTTTTTTTTCCTTCTAGGGACTCACAAAGTGTATTGGCATATACTAAAACAGCTTTGACAGGACATTATAGATGATGGACTGGTACGTAAAGGATACCTTCTAGTATTTTACTAGAAAAGTAATTCTTTGGATGTGTATCACTTCTAGTTTAGCCAGAGGCAGAAATATAGTTTCGTATAGCCAGTAAGATTAACTCTCTGTGGATTGACATTTTGGGAAACTAGCAATCTTGCAAAGACTCAAAAAAGCTCAAGTAGGAGAACAGGCCAGTGTCCATTTCATTCTTTATCAGCAAATGCCCTTTTCAGGTCCTTGGGAGCCAGACTTGCATTTGAAGATGATTCTAAAGTGTTATGCTTTAATGAAGAAAAAAAGAAAGAAATCTGTCTGGAAATCTGGAAATTATCTGGCCTTCAAACCTACTCAGTTGGCCTTGTGTTGTTGGACTCTATAACAACAGTTTTGTTTGTCTGTGCTGTCCTGGCCTTGCCAGTAAGAAGTGTAGGTCTTCAGATGCATTTACTCAACTCATTGACGACAAAAGGTGAGTACAGATACTAAGAGATTAATCAGAATGGTCTGATTCAAGGTGAGAAATAAAAAACACTTAGTGCTTTTATGTAAAGTTAAATTATGCTAATAAAATAACTTAAAAGAAAAAAAAAAAACCAAACACAAAATAAACACAAACAAGCCCAGCTGGTTAGCAGGGAAGGTTTGTTAAAACTAACTTCAGCGTCTACATGTGCATTTGACGTATTTTTGGTGGCTTTTGTGGAAGGGTGTCAGGGGATTTGTCCCACTCATATTTCACCTCTTCCTACTTCTTTGTCAAAATCCAATGGGAGGAAGATGCTTCATGCATCTTTATGGGGGAAGACTGCCCAATGAAAATGAGAACAGTAAGGGTTATCGAATGGAAAAAAAAAAAAAAAAAAGGGGGGGGGGAGAGCGGGGGGGACAAAAGAAGCTGTTCTGACGGTACCTCCTGTGTTTCAGTTTGTGTCCATTGCCTCTGGTCCTGTCACTCGGCACCACTGAAAAGAGCCTGGCTCTGTCTTCTCTGCATTCTCCCCTCAGGTACTTATATACATTGACAAGGTTTCTGCACCACAGCCTGGTCTTCTCCAGGCTGAACAGTCCCAGCTCTCTCAGCTTTCCCCATAGTAGAGATGCTCCAGTGCCTTCACCATCATAGTGGTCCTCTGTTGGACTCTCCATTAGCTCCATTTCTTGGTTCTGGGGAGAACTGGACACACTACTCCAGGTGTGGCCTCACCGGTGTTGAGTAGAAGTGATCTGAGGATGAAGCGAGTGAAGCAGAACGAACACAGAGGGCTTTGTTTTTTAACCTGCCATATGAACATTATAAATGGATTAAATTCACTGCTTAGAAAAAAAAAAAAAAAAAAAGGAGGGGTGGAGAGCAGAGGGCACAAAAGAAGCACATGGAGGTGAACACATGAAAATGTGCAGGTGTGATCACACTGTGAATGGGACGGGGAAGGGCTCAAATTTGTGTCTAACACAGCACCTTCTCTGGCTGTAGGAGTCCTCGCAGCAGAGGAAGCCACTAGTGCTCAGCCAGGTGAGCACAGAGGCCTCCCTTCCACCCCTTGGTTTACAACTAGAAACCCTAGGTTAGCATAACAGCAGGAGCTAAGACTTTATTTCAGATGAGTACAATCTACCCTGACTGCCTCAAACTGCTGCTGCTACAGGAAGTGCCTGTGAGTGTTGAGTTCTCATTGACAGTTGATATATAGCAAGGGGGATGATGTAGGATGGAAATCAGATATTAATAAAAACACAGTCCATCAAAACAAAACCCCTTTTCTCCCCCTCTGCGTCCAAATAACACGAAATGTTTGGACTAGATCCAGCTATAGCCCAAGTTTCCACGTGCAAAATTGTCAAGTGGCAAAACCTAGTGGAAAATGTGAAACTGGAGGGACTGGCAATAGCATTGTTACAGGGGTTAGTATTGTTTCAACATAAACATGAAGGACTTCTGTTCCTTACTCCATAGCCTTGATAAATCTGAAGCTTCAGATAACATATTTTTAGATATTAAATGACGATGACAACCTCTTGGACAAAGCTGCACACACCAAACTTACCAGTCAGGATGGTATCCAGCCCAGTAGCTTGCAGCTAGCCAGTACTTGTGAGTACTTTCTGGCTTGGTTTGAAATGCATTATTTTTCAGTTGAAAAATCAAAGTGAAGCATGTGTTTTTGTGTGCATGCGTGTGTGTTTGTGTATAAACTCACTGATTTCAATTAGTTCCTTGGCCTCTGGGCCCCTGGTATGTATGCCAGGACTAGGCTGTGATTCACTGCTGCTGAGGCCTTCAGGAGTAACTAAGGCCTGGCAGAAGTCCATGGAGCTGTGGTGATCATTTTACTCAGGATATGCAGAGTCTATGCCTAGGTTGATGATGTAGACGGAAGGATGAGGAAACCGATGTTTCCAAATTTATTCACTGAAAAATTTGTTCAAGATGTACCTGCACTCCTTCGCACACACACAAAGGAGGGGCTCAGCAAGTGCTGCACCCTCGTTGGTGCTCCCTCAGACACCTGACTTGAGCATTCATAAATGATCTGAAATTTATTCCCCAGCAGCGACTTCCTACTGTGGAGAAGGAGTCAGGGATTCTACAAAGAATTCTGGGACCAGTACTGAGTGACTACAGGGAAAACCCTCCGATACACCTTTGAAAGGCTGGGAAAAGGGAGAGGGTTTGGTAGAGTGGGGCTGTGGGAGTCTTGGAACGACAGCCTCGTCAGTAGAAGGCTGCACATCATTGCCACAGAGAACCTTGTGGCAGCAGTGAGGCTAACCAGCAGAGTTTGTGCAGCTGAAAAGCACAGTCTCTACTACTGAAACTGAAAGGAAATTGCCATTAGTTTTGACAATGCAGAGGCCAGCATTGTTCGGCTGTGTCTCGTAAATCTTTCCATGATCCAGCTGTGCTTCACAGACCAGGGAGCCTGCTCCTTAGGTGGGGATGGGGACATGGTATGGGACAGAAAAAGGCCCACCCTGGTGGTGCTCTGAGCCAGCTGTATTAGCAGTATTAGCTAATACAGTATTAGCTAATACGGTATTAGCATGGCACTGCTGCGGAGTTAGTACGTCCGGCAGAGGAACACATGTTTGAGTGTGGGCTCTGTGC
This sequence comes from Calidris pugnax, assembly GCF_001431845.1. Lineage (NCBI taxonomy): Eukaryota > Metazoa > Chordata > Aves > Charadriiformes > Scolopacidae > Calidris > Calidris pugnax. Next base: position 493,544 of record NW_015090936.1, read on the forward strand.
CACGCTCCTGCTGTCAGGTGGCTTTTAGATCAGGGCTGGCTTGTGTCCTCTGGGGCACAGGCAGAGAGAACCTGAGTTGGCTCTGAGTATCATATATAGGAAAAAGAAAATTATATATAAATATCTTAATTTTCCTGAAGTGCCTCGCTATGTAGCTCCTACACACCTCTTGCTGTGGGATTTTGGCACTTGGCATGTCATGATGAGTTGAAGTCCAGGAATTCTAAATTCCTTAACAGCACTAAGGAATTAATAAGCTCTGGATCATCAGTGTAAAGAAAGTACTGTACATCTGTATATCTGTATATCTTATCAGAGAGTTCAGAGTTTTCATTCCCTTCTGCAACAGAAATGTCTTTAAGCAGACGAAGAGGTGTCCGTTTTAGGCAGTTTATATAAGGTGTCAGAAGAGCAGAGGAGTATGCATGGAGTAGGGATGTGATTGATGAGTGGGTGGAGAATAACTATTACTCTAATGTTTAATATTACGGGCTAGCAGAAACCGGAGATGGATGTTTTCATTACATTTTCTGTCTTCAAAAGATGGTAAATTAAGGGTGGTCTTAGATAGCAAGGTGCTTTTCAAAAAGAACAAGGGAGCAGCACTGAAATTGATGTATTAGTCATTCTTCTCTTTGTCCTCTGAAGAATGAAAATGCAGCACGCAGGATTATGGAACTCTGCTTATGGTGTAATTTGTCAGAAAAACCGTGCTTTCTTTCTCCACCATCTTTGTTAATAATTGATACCTATTTTAAGATCTAAACACTTAGCATTTGTGCAGTGACAGAAAAGAAAACCTCCAGTAGAGAGCCATAGATAATAAACCAACCTTTTCTTTTGCTGTTTCTACTGGTATTTTAGGCAGAAATGTCACCTCTGGATAAAAAAAAAACTTATGAAAACATTCTAAAGTGAACAGTCAAGGAGCCAATCTATCTGCAAACAGTAATTACAAGTAGCATGTGATGTTCCCATTTTGGGGAAGCAGCAGTATAGGTGGCCCTATATATTAATTTTACTTTATTAGTTGAACCTATCTGTATTCCTAGGGGAGACAACAATGATTTTTCAAAAATAAATACCATAAAGGAAAGATAGTAAAACAAGAACTATTTCAATAGTTTCAGATTATCTAAGTTTTTTGAGGATTTGTTAATCTAATTGCAAAAAGCCCAGCAAGTAGAGATAAGTCTGCGCTCTTGGTTGTCAAACTGGGGTCAGGAACCATTAGTTCCAGCAACACAGCAGTGCTGTCCTGAAGAGACAAACCTTAGAACTGGTGTTTGTGTCTCCCTTGGATATTCCTCTAACCACTTGGAGCAGGGATGAGAAATCAGTTCTTGACTGCAGCATCAAATATTTGGTGCTCCTTTATTGAATAAGGAATTGATAAGACTGTAAGCTGTAGTATCCTTTTTGGCTAGACACAACTAATGCCATCAGCCCCCAAACCCAGTATCCTGGAAAACCCGGTAGGGGTAAGATGCTGTTAATTTGAACTGATTGGACCCTTTTCCCTTTGGAACTCTGTAAACAGGAACACCTAACTTTAGAAAGCTGTGCTAGATTTTTTTTGTTGTTGTTTGAAAAGCTGCTCTTTCAGCTATTCCATTGAAATATGGATTTCTCTTTCAGTTCTTCCTAAAAAGAAATTCTGCCAAATGTCAACAGAGGTGGAAACCATGAGCTCAGTGTATGTGCAGAATGAGCAATACCAACGCTGGCACTGACCACTGGCAAAGATGCTCAGCTGTGTTTTGAAAGGGCCACCTCCAGGACCAAAAGAGAAGTTCAACAGCACAGTGCTCATAATATTTTCCAGAGTTTGCTGTGAGTGCTGATGATTTTCATACTTTCAAGATTTATTCCATCAAGCCATAGAAGGAAATACCACAGACATAAATGTCAGAATATTCTGTTTGGGTCCAGTTCTCCTTGGGCATGGCTAGTTTGCGTTTTTTACATCACATCTATAATGCTTAAAGCAAGGTATTCTATTGTAACAGTGGAATTATTTCCAGCAAGCACTTTAAAAGACCCTAGAAAAGGAGAAGGAAAGTGGGTGGATCACTAGCAGTTCTAAATGCGTATTAGAACTTATTTTAACATTCTAATGACACATTTGGATGTAGGCAAAAAACCTAATTCATAGTAGTACTAGACAGCAAAAAGTACTGCAGATTAGTTTTAGTTAGTGGCAAGCTAGTAATATCCTTCCTAAAAGGACAAGCTATTTCAGGGAATATACAAGAAGGAACTACTAATCCTGTTTTTTTTAATTAAAGTAAACAGTGGAAAAACATCCATTTCCTAAAGTTTAAGAATTAACCGTTCTTTGTCCTGTGCATTTTGTTGTCTTTATACGTTCACTAAGTTTTCTCTCTGCTTGGTACCTTTTCCATGGCGTTATATGGCATACATTTATCAAGGAATAGGTTTTGGATAGTCTCTCTATAGTAAAATCATATGAGCACTACCCTCTTTCATAACTAATTTATCTGGCCAACTCTTCAGCCCCCCAAAATTAGCTGCACAAACCTGACTTATTAAAAATAATTACATAGCTCAATCCATTCTTTTACAATGGGATGCTAGGCTTTTTCCTGTGTATATAATTTAAATAAATATTAAAATATTAAATGTGCTTTTGTGGGAGATGTACATTATGTAAAAGTATTTCTGCATTGGGCACCTTAAGATCAAGCTCTTCTCATTAAAATAAATACATATGTTGGCTAGACTGTACTGCCTACTCTTAAATATCCTTGACTTTCTCTGGATAGACCTAGTGTCTTGACAGTCTGAGAGTTTGGCTTGTGATCATTGGCCATCACTGAACTTCCATGCAAGTGATTAAGCAGTCTCCTCCTGATATGAAGATTGGTTACAGGGAGCTTTGCAAATCACAGGTGGGTGATGTTACTACTGCTGTGATTTCATGATCATTCCTATTTCAGGTTAAGGCAATGTGGGTATACATACGTAATGACAGTGAAAAGTATAAAAGCAAAGCCCAGGGGTGCAGAAGCACTCGTACCAGGGTATCTTTGGAAAATGGCCAATTTAGCAGAGATAAGTCAAAATCTTTTTTTGTTGTAGCTGTAGCCTTAATTCACTACAAAACCTAGTAAACTGTTAGGTCATATTTGGAGTTAGGTGCGATTTACTTTGCTTTCTAATCAATGTTATTAAGTATTAAAAAAGAAAAGGTCTTACAAAACCAAACCAGCAGCATACTTCTCCTGCTGGTTCCTTCTGTTCCCAGAAAATACTTAGCCATTTTCATGTCTTTTTGGAGCAAACAATATCCTTGTGCTAGCACAAGCTATTAGACATTTATCCTGTGTCTGCATATAGGCTCATAGCGTTGGAGACAGGTAAGACTCAGGGGAACCTCAGCGTCCCTCAGTGCAACTCCTGGTGGCATGAATAGGGAAAACAGACTTGTGTACTGTGCAAAGTAGATTTGGAGGAAACAATTAAGTGAAAACTTTGAAATATTTCCATTTAATATTAAATTTGCTCCTCCCTCAAAAAAAAAACAACAAAAAAACAAAAAAAACAAAAACCCAACAAAAAACAAACCCCAAACTGCCTAAAACTATTATTTTGGTAGAACAGAGTGTGTCAGCAGATAATACCTGGAATGTCAATTCAGATTTCAGTTATTCTGGATATAACCCACAGAGTTTGACAGATTTTTCAACATATGAAAAAATACTTGCTTGTGATATTATGGACACCTAAAGGCACGTATCTGATTTTGTGGACCTGTTTTGTGACTTGCTCTATTAATCTATACATACGTATATGTGTATTGCAGTTTCCGTATAAAAAAAAAGAAAAAGAAACCTCTCCCACTGAAGGAACAATTTGAGGGGATGCGAGCTGGCTATGGGGTAAGTATAGCAATCTCACCATAACACAGGAGGGTGGGGTTTCCTAACTTTCAACATTCCTGTGCATGTGTTACTATTGCCTGCTGTGCTCTTTGGTGAAGATAAACAGCTTCAGATGCTAAAGAGAATATTCAGATACCTTTCTGCCAAATGCCATTCAGCATTCCTGACTCTGCTTGGAAAAAACATTTAGTAGACACTTTAATTTCAGTAATTAGGATAATATCCACGTTTAAGACATGAAATTTAAAATGTTCAACTGAATCATGTGTTTCTTCCATGGGCTCTGGAGGTCTTCTGACATTTTTCAAATGTTGATTACTTAAAAGTCCAAGTATAATGCCACATTAGTATTCAGAAAGAATGTTTGAATCTTCATGCGTTATTTGATCAGGCTAAGTATGCATCCCACTTTGATTAAGACTTTGCTGATCCCAGAGTAAAATCATTAAACATTCATAAACGACCATTGCTTTTTCTCCTCCCCAAGAATGTACTGACACATTTTATGCAATTATTTGTCTCAAGTATCTTCCTGAACTTTTAACCCCCTTTACATTCTCTTATGCCTGCTTATATTAAGTCCAAAAATCATCATTTCAAAGCATTTTTAAAAGCTAATATACAATTCATTTCAGTTCAGTGAAAGTAAAATTATGGAAAAGAACCCTGTCATGGTAGGGCTCATTGCTAATTAACTACATGGGTGGTTTCCTTTGAGGAATAATTCCTTTCAATTCTTTAATTCCCAAGTCAAAACGCCTTTGAGTCTAGGCTCATCTTTTAGAAAGATGTTTCTGAAAGTGACAGCCAGATAATGTTGTCCTCCAAGGTAAAGTCTGATATCACTTACATCTCCGGCTCGCACCTCTCAGCTCAATGGCATGAGGATAGACAGGGAATTTAATCCACTAGAGATTTTATATATATTCTTTTTTTTTCTTTTAGCCTGACTTCCTAAGCACACAAGGTGTATGCTTCTTTTGGCTCTCCTCTAACCTGATCCTTCTGTTCTTTCTCATTATTTGTGTGATTTCTGATGTGAGAGGGGCATTTCTGGGGCTCCACGCTGTGCACGGCAGCACAGAGCCCACGTCCAGCCCCAGGCTGTGCCACAACTGCCAGGCACCATCTTCTCTTCCCAAGGGCAAGACCAAACCCACTGGAAACCAACCCTGTCCTTGTGTGGCTCATGAACCTGTCTGAGCACAGGGCTAAGCCTCTCCCACCCTTTGGGGATTGTCTGGCCCTGTATGGAGGGGTAGTCCATGAGGAGAACTGCTCCCAAACCTGAGAGACCCATGGGCAGTGGGTTTCCCTTCCTCCTCTGCTCTGTGTTCTCCTGCTCTAACTCTGACCTGGAGATGTCAGAGCCCAAGAGAAACAGATGTAAGCCATTAGATTCAGAGTCTGTAAGATTTAAATGCTGAAATACTTAGCAATTCGAATCAGTAGGTATGCAAAGCTGGGAGAGTAACCAGCCTTTTTCCATCATTTATTCTAAGTGTAAAAATTACATTTCAGAAATCCATATAAAACACTCTTAAATATCCAGTCTTTTTATTAGAACATCTTTATTTAATGTGTTTTAAAATTTCATACGTGTGCTTATTACAATTAAAACTGATGATAAAACCCCCATTGGCTTTGAGAGTAGGGATTAATCAAAATACTTAATTATTCATTACTGGAAAAACACCTGCACAGAATTTTAGGTTATCAGACTTGTTTGCTTTCGATGCCTTGGTTTAACTTTAATGAAGCCTAAGTGGGATTTTGGTACAAAATAAGAGGGATGTATCAACATTGGAGAAGAAAGACATACTGTTTATGTTCTCAGTAAAAGATAGATTGCATTTCTTTAAAGGTAGACTATGAACTTTCCTATATTAATGGTTTCTAAAGCTTAAGAAAGATGGTTTTGTTTGTTCTTTTCCTTAGAGATTCTTCCCTGCCTCCTCTTTTACTGCTGCTTGCTTTAACTAGAGAATTAATGCATTACTGACATCAGAGATACCAGGAAACAAACTTTTAGTCATTAAGAACAAATGAGAATTTTAATCAAATGATTAAAACATTTCAGTGTGGCTTGCTTTTTAAATACCTTTTCTATCAGAAATCAAGAATGGAATAATTTCTTATGTGTCTGTGCATGCAGAGCACAGGATTTGGGGTTGTAGTAGTGATCATCATCATCAGTGATTGCTTCATGCTGAAAAATGAAAAATAGGTATTGCTGATATTTCTCTTTATAAATCTTTAAGAGCAAAAAATCCTCCAAACAAGCACATAATCTTTTTTCAGTCCTCCTTTACAGTCATTAAGGCTATAAAGCAAAATTTTTAAGTGGGTAGCTTCCTTTACATATTTAGGACTTTTAGCTTAGCCAAGGGAATAAGGAGATCTCCTCCCACTCCTCTGATTATGTTGTTTACAGTCACGTGTAATCTGAATGTATTCAGTGCTAGCTGAGTAGATGAGTAAAAGGATCCTAATTTTTGCTTCAGAATGGAAAACGAAGTACTTCCTTTGACAAGCCATCACTGAGACATGTTTTCAAACATTTTACAATGTTTTTTTGCCATCCATTGCTTTGCTACCTAAGTGATACATTTTGTATGTTTGTATGTTTTTATTTTTGCTAAGGTGTTAAGTAGTCGTTCTCTTGAACAAAGCTTCTAGAAACTATTTGTATCATTTACCTTTCATATATGTATTTGATGGGCAACTTGCAATTTTACCAATTTTTTTTTCTCCTGGGTGAAGCCTTTAGTATTGTAGGAAAAGGAAATTTAGAAGTCTGAAAAGATTACCATTCTTGATACAGTTGTGAAAAAATAGCTGTCCAAAAATACCCATTCTAACTTCTTTCACTGTCCTCGGGGTTATATAAGGACAAACATATGAAAGAACAGAAAAGCTAGGATAACCTTGGCTTTGGAGAAAAGAAAAGGAAAAAACTGAACAGGATTTCAACATCTCTTTTATAGATAAAAAAAACCCAACCAAACCCTAACTGAGTGCTGCATTTCCAGATTTTCCTCATTTGAACTGCAGGATTTTCTGACATTGTTATTTATAACTATAATGTTGTCAGCTAGATCTATATCTACGTATATAAACATCCATGGTTATTTTAGAGTAGCTATCTGCAAGTATAACTTTCAAAAATGTATTAAAACATCATTAACCTGTTAATATTTCAAACCACTCTCACATATCTTTTTTTTCCTTGTTTGTTACAAAGAAGTTGTCTGTGATTTATCTCTTGTTGGAAACAAATTCCTTGTAAAGTAAAATTTTTACTTGATTAACTGTAGTTAGAGTAGAGAACCACAGGGGATGATGCCTGTAAAACCCTTTCATTGTTAATATGCAGAAAACAATTAAGAACGGTAAAGTTGAGTTTCACTTGCTGACCACCAGTGAAGCTGGTGAGGCTGCAAGACAAGGCAGGTTTCAGGTAGTTCCATCTTTAGAAATGGCTCCGTGATCTTTGAAAATTATACATTATTATTTTGGTGAGACTTGCATCTGACTTCCATGTGTGGCTTGCTGCTTAGTGCCTCGTCAGAGGGAGCTTCAGAAAGATCTAGGTCTTAAAGGGTTCAAGTGTCAAGAGGTCTGTGTCATATCTCATGTTGCTCCATTTATCTTTAAGGGTTTTTGTTGTTGTTGTTGTTTTTACTCTAGCTTAAGAGCGTTAAGTCCATTTAGTGTAGAACACTGCTCTGCTGATGTGGCTGTAGTGGTGGTGCTAGCTAGTGGGAAGTGTTTGTAACCAGCCATGCAGTGGGCAGCATTTCCCACCAACACAACCTGGCTACCATCCCACAATAATCTAGATTTTTCAGTCTCCCACCTTTTTATTACTGAAGTATCAGAACTGCCTTCCCAAACGTGGAAGATAATTCTTGCTTACCAAAAAGTCTCTATATTGCTCTTGAACAGAAGTCATTTTTCTGTAACATAACCTGTTGTGAACTCTTGCATAAAGCTTTCTGGGAAGCTTTGAACTGGATGGAAACCGTTGTGGCAGTATTAATGATACATTTATTACCATCCCTCCTTGCCTGATCCATACTTCTTGTTGCTTGTGTTGACACACAAGTTCAGTGACGCTGTGGCTATGCAAACTCCCCCATCACTGTTTCCATCACAGTAAAAAGGATCAGTAAAACATCCATTTAGGGATGTCTGCTGGTTTTCATTTAGCAGCATCTGCAGCCATAAAGTTCGTAACGGTTGGACAAGATGATCTTTAAGGTCACTTCCAACTTAGAAGATTCTGTGATTCTGTAATGTTCATGTGGCTTCTGTGGCAAACAGAATTACTGATCGCTTAGTGATGCAAGAAAAAGTAGAGTCAAGGCACAGATTCTTTATTGTGGTGAAAAATTAGCACTTGGGTATCAAATATACACCACAGTGCCCTCAAACTGCCTAAGTCAGCAATTTCAGTACCTGATTAATACGCTAAATATGTGGGACATAACAGGTCAAAATTAGCAGTATAAAAAGTTCTTTGAAAAATTTTAAAAGGGTTACAGTAAGAAGGCTTTAAAACATGAATCTTTTATTTTGGGATCAATATTCTAAATGAACTGGTTGAAACCAAACTGTTTCTGTCGCTGCAGCGGTGAGTTACACAGGCAGGTTATATTCTGCATTAGGTGATATTACAGACTATTACAGTGATTATAGAAAGCTCTGTCACTGCAGCATAATATTTGTACAGTGGTAGGAAACTGTCCTATAGTAACTCACATTTTCTTTTAGATGCTGCCACTTGGTCATTGTAAAGCATCCACAGTGGTGAGGAGAAATCTGGTGCTTACTTTGAAAACCCTCAGACAGAAGATACTCTGGTTTGCGTACAATGTCTAGCAAACCACATCTTTGTTTATGTGGCTTCTGTGGCAAACAGAATTACTGATCGCTTAGTGATGCAAGAAAAAGTAGAGTCAAGGCACAGATTCTTTATTGTGGTGAAAAATTAGCACTTGGGTATCAAATATACACCACAGTGCCCTCAAACTGCCTAAGTCAGCAATTTCAGTACCTGATTAATACGCTAAATATGTGGGACATAACAGGTCAAAATTAGCAGTATAAAAAGTTCTTTGAAAAATTTTAAAAGGGTTACAGTAAGAAGGCTTTAAAACATGAATCTTTTATTTTGGGATCAATATTCTAAATGAACTGGTTGAAACCAAACTGTTTCTGTCGCTGCAGCGGTGAGTTACACAGGCAGGTTATATTCTGCATTAGGTGATATTACAGACTATTACAGTGATTATAGAAAGCTCTGTCACTGCAGCATAATATTTGTACAGTGGTAGGAAACTGTCCTATAGTAACTCACATTTTCTTTTAGATGCTGCCACTTGGTCATTGTAAAGCATCCACAGTGGTGAGGAGAAATCTGGTGCTTACTTTGAAAACCCTCAGACAGAAGATACTCTGGTTTGCGTACAATGTCTAGCAAACCACATCTTTCTGAAGCACTTTCTTTCTCAAATAGCAACATTACTCCTTTCTTCCTGCAGAGCTCCCTGGTTTTCAGCAAAAAAAACCCACAAACAAACAAACCACCAAACAGATTGGAAAAGCCTCTGAGACTAAAAAAAATAACAAATGCAAAATTTGTTGATCAGCATCTGCCTGTTTTGGAAGGTGGTCCTACCTCCCTACGGCAGGAGAGTTGCATTCTGCTATGGGTGCCAAAATGTCCCCTCTCTCTGTGTGCCTTGACGAAGTTAGGTGCAGATCTAAAATATTTAACTCTGTAAGTGTAATATTTATTTGGGACAGTCATTCCAGATACAATAAGTAAGTGTAGTAGTTTGAATACAGGGATGACCACTGTAGCTTCTTCTCATCTGTGTCCTTCTGGCAGGCAAGAGACTGGATGCATGGAGCAAGGTGGTCATTGCTGATAAATCTGCCAGCCTCATTCCTTTTATTTCCCCATAATTTTGTAGACATTCTATGCCACCTACACGATAGTGCAATTCTTAGTTGCAAATATAGAAGGACATGCCTGACTGCAAGTAATTCTTTAACCATTCAACTCAAAAATGTTTCATGAAGTACTTTTTTTTTTTATTTTTTTAAAAAAAGACCTTTAGAAATCTGCAAGAAAACCTGAGGTTTGGGCCTAAATATCTTACAGATTTTGTCATCATACTTACTAAACTGCATCATTATTTTTGGAGCTCATGCTAATGTTGCAGAAGCTGCTAGATCACTTCAGTAAGTCAGGCAGATGGAAACGGAGGAGAATTACGTCCTCTGCAGTCCATTGGCCTGCAGGCATAACCACATACCTCCAGTGCACTTAAGGGACTAACAATAACAGCTTGCCAAATATGCTTTTAATTCCTTGTGACTTCACAGATAACTTAAGGGCCTTGCACTTACTTTTCCTACCATTCCACTTTATATTTTCAAGTGGTCTATTTTTCTCTGTGAGCTTTGTGTTGTTTGTCTTAGCATTTTTTTCAAAGCTCTGCTTACAGACTGGTGGTGATAAGCAACTCAGTCCTCAAACTGTTCACAGTGGGAATTTTTTGTTATGATAAGGATAAGAGTAGGGAGGGAGCAGAAGACAGATGGAAATCTGGGGAGTTCCCTGCTTAGGCACTGTCTTAGGCAAAGATCAGATCTGGAATCAAAATTAAAACCCCGTGGTCTCTTTTATTTTCTTGCACATCAATAATCTATTATTAAAACCCAGTATCTGTGGCTCAATTAGCCTAATCTTAACAGGATAGTTTTAAATATTCATCTACATTGTCCAAGAACCACCTAAATTAAGCTGATTGAAATCTGCTCATAAATTGCAAATGTGCATTGATCCTTTCTGCCCACCCTTGCTGTTGAGTGGACTTCATATGCAGAAAACCCTTCCCTGAAGGCCAATCCATATGTTGGAGCAACTGTAGTCAATACATTGACAGCACATGCCATTTGCAGACAGATGAGGATAATAAATAAGTCAAATTTATTTTGGGCAAAAAAATACAAACTATCCTGGTTGATACATCACCATTATCTTGCATGTAACTTAGCAGTTCATTTTCTCACATTTCAGTTGCTTCCCTGCTATCAGTAGGACTGACCAGAATTTTAACACCAAGATAAGCAGAATATGTAAATGCAGTGCTGCTTCCAAATCCATCAATGGCAGTGTTTAGTCTTCTCTGGGAAGGAGTGTAAGACTCTAGAGTAAGCCCTATCTCTCCAGAATGGATGTTCAAGTTTCCTGGACCAGTTCAATATCTACTCTGAATACCCCCATTAGAAACACTAACTGCTTAGATTGATCACCTCTGAATTGAAGTGAGTTGTCCTTATGGTAGAGCTCGCTAAGATGCAACAGCAAAAGAGCGGACCTGATTACACAAAAGTCTCCTCTTGTCTTATTGCCCATGGAAGAAAGAGGGAGGGTGTGAGCTCATGAGGCTACCAGAGAAACAGGACTTACTGGGAAGAAGGTTGCAACACTGGCCTTTTGTGCAAGGGCCAGACTTCAGCAGATGACACAGGAATGTCCTGGGGTCCTGAGGCTGGAGGACTGAGCTCTGGGCTAGTTGCCACAAGAAAAGGAAATTCCAGCCTGCTGTGGAGTTGTTGGCGTGAGCAACAGTGGTGTGGGAGGGGAGGCTGTGAGTTTCTTCCCTAGAACAGATTTCTTTTTTTTCTATTAGCCCACAGTACAGCTCCAAGCACTTTGAGTACTATTAACCCCTTCGAGCTGCCAGAAAAAAATACAAGAAGCAGTAAATCAGGAGTGTGAAAGGGGAAAATCCTGCGTATAATAATAATGTGGGACCAAGATATTTAAACCATATTTTCAATAATGAGGTCACTCAAATATTTCCAGTTCTTTTTTATTTATTTATTCTAGGTAAGCATTCCTGCTTTGCTGTTCTTGTTGCATATGGAAGATTAGGTCTTGGTATATTTTGTATTTTTTAACTTTCCTGCTGGATTTAACCATTTGGAGACATAATGACTTAGAGAAATTAGATGAAAATCCCATAAAGCACCAGAGCTACACATCTAGAGGCACACGGTGTTCAGAGCCAATATTTCTGATGGAATAAAGTTGCAGAGGACATGACTATATTTTCATTTGGTCATACTGACTTTCCAGGTTGCTGATATACAGTGGTATGAACACCCCTTTTTGTGTGAAATCCAAAGGTCTATTTTCTATAATTTTTTTTTTCTCAGATTTTTTTTCCAAACTCATACATCCAAGAAGTAGTTAAATCAACTTAGTATACTCCAAAGTTGGTTTTAGTGCCTCATTGTCAGGAAGCAAACAAGATTCAATCTCCAAATGCAGGATCTCCAGATCTAGAGTCATTATGATTATCAGGCAGCTTGAACTTCTTTGTGCTTAAGATTCTGAGGTCCTAGAGAAGCACATAGAAGCAGTTTATCATATAGAGGCCATTTTTATTTCAGTGTTTATGGCATTTGAAAATGAAAACATGGTAAGTGTCAAAGTAGTTTTCAGATTTAAAACCAAAACAGAGAAATACACATCCCTCTTGTCTTTTTTTTCTTCCCAGCTAGCTCTAAAGACTGTAGTTGCTCCAGTTCTAAGATGACTCCTTCACAGTAAGATGGTACCAAAGAACTTGGAGCTCCAATGCACAGTGCCATCCATACCCCTTCTTGACACAGTCTAAGAAATCCCTTTTGTACCGTTAGCAAGGTAAGGTGTGGATCCACTTGGTCCACGCTCACTTGGCCAGAGGTTTCCTCTTTCTGGGGCTTTAGTGCCACCTGGGACTTGCTGTCACTGCACCACTTATAGTGCAGGAGAATGGCAGCTGATCCACCACCGTGGTCGCTCAAGGAGGATTTTCGTTTTGTTATTGTAACATTGTTGTTCCTCCTACAGAGTTCAGCAACAACAGAAATTGTGGCTATTTCTATGTAGTTCCTCCTGTACTGGTGGATGACAAAACAGGAACAGAGTCACAAGGTCAGGTTTTTCATTCATTTCCATTTGATTCTCAAAGTTCTTAGGTCACAGTTTTCTATTTGTGCCCTGGAAAGAAATCACAATGCACACAAACATCCTTTCAAGGAAGCAGTCAGGTGGACTTTATAGAGGTATATACAAAAGGAAATGTTAGTGAGGTTCACTGAAGTGCTAAAGAAGTTTTAGTACAATATCCAGGATATTTGTATCAGTCCTGTGTAACATTGGTGTAAAAAAACCACTGCATCTCCCACCATCCTCAGAAATACCTGATAACACTTTTTTTCCATAAATGCTTTAAGATACATTCATTTAGGTGTTTTGGGTCAGGTACTTGGGAGAAGTAGTAAATAGATTTCTGAACACTATAGCACTTTTTATTATATATTTTCTCATTTCTTAGCAAAAATAAATCTATCAAAAAAGTAAAGTGTTCCAGATTTCCATCCTCAGAATTTAACAAAATGTTTTAAAATAGTAAAAATTACACCCAGATAACAATTACATAGGCTAATAAAAATGAAAAATAGCTAGGGAGTTCAGTTAATGGACTGCTGATTATTATTATTTTTTGCATAATTAATCAAGACAGTCCATGTAAAAAGGATTTATATTGGTATTTTATGCTGATAGTGATGTTCTCCATTGCTGACATAACGCTACTATTCACAGAGGTAGTAATAGGCTTCATGCACCATACTGTATATGTATTTACGTACTCACATGTATTCCTGTTCAGAGACTGATAAAAAATTTTAAAAGCTGTCTCCTAAGGTATAAATCCTATCAGGAAAGAGGTTTTGTGAGAGATGCAGAGAATGTATTAAAAATAAAAAAGTCTAAAAGAGTGCTAGTTTTTAAAACAGATGTGATAGGCCCCTATGAAATCATTTCCTACTGTTATCATGCTGATTAGCTGCACAGATTGTGTTACTGGTCTCTTGAACAGATGGTCTATGCTTCTTTCGTAAACTCCAGAGTTACTGGACAACAGAGGTATTTAATTTTGAGATTCTTAAAAAAAATAATCTTGCTTTAGATTTATTTCTTTGTGAAGATTCACGTATTTTTACTGCAGAGTAATATTTGTCCAAAGCTTAAATCCCTACCACTTTATTTCTGGAATGATTTACAGGCTTTGTCTCCAACTTTTGCTGCATTATGTTGGTCTGGCAGCCAGCTCTGAGTGCTTTGTTTTGTTTTCTGATCGGTCACTGCTACACTCCACCCATCTCCCTGCGACTGAAAAGAAGGCAACATTAAGGAAGCTTTGCTTACAATAGCATCTTCCAGAAGAGCTTGGATACTTTCAGTCTCTCTGCTATTGTTTTCTTGGGTAAGAAAAGAACTATTGTTTCCATGACTGTCTTGAGAACTTCTAGGTAAATATGAATAGTGACATGAACCAACTTTATGACTACAACTAGTCTTAGTATGATACAATCCAGCAGTTAAGTACAGAATACACAGCTCATTCCCATCTGTCTTTATGTGGCACATAGTTTTGTCTGGCAGGGTGGATCATGCATATATATTTAAGTATGTTTAAATATTTCCTGGCAGTATAAGAGAGGGCTGTAACAACTATCAATGCTGCAAATTGCACTGAACATTTTATGAACTCAAAATTTATGTTGCTGTTTAGTTTTGTTTTGCTTTTCTGCCATGTGTTTTCTTAGAAAGGCCTCAAGTTGACAATATATCAAGTAAGTTCCAAGTTAACAACTTTACTGCCTTATTTTATTTTTCTAAAAATTATGCTGGAGAATTTAGTACCTGTGAAACTCTAATAGCTTTAGGGCTAAATTCAATACAAGGATCTATAGCAGCACAGCTAGTACACAGTATGGCAGATGGATAAAGAAGCTGCAACTCCATTTGCTCAGAAGGAGTTTCATAAGTCAAACCTGAGTGCAAAAACTGTGAGTTTCTTGTAAATGTACAGACATACCAGGCACAGCCCCATATGGGCTGCAGGGCTCATCCAAGCACTCTTCCAGCTGTTCCCACTTGAGGAAGGCTGCCTAGTCCCTTCCGCACACACAAAATTCAGAGAAGCAGCTTTCTGGATGTAGGGACATCAGCTGTGACATAAGAGTGTAACTAATACTTCTCTTCAAATAACAGTATAATAACTTGACTTCAGCTTAACTCCAGACCACAGAGGTTCCTCATCTATCACCTCCTTGCTGGGCAGCAGCATCACTCCTTTTCTGGCCATGTTTGTCTCAATCATGCAGCAAAAATGAATGATAGATGTGTAATAGGATAATCCCATCATATTATTTGCACGTCTGAGGTCATCCAGCCTTCATAGATCTGGCACAGTGAACCATTAATTCATACTCTATTGATTTTATTTTTTTTGTAGGTGACATTCCTTGCTTGTTGTCTATGTGAAGGTCGAGCACATAGGAGACTGAAGACAAAGGTTTGTCATGTAGATTGATCCTGAGTGTCTATTCACACGTGCTTGAAGGAGGTGTATTTTTACACTTCTTGCTGAGCACATAATTGGATGTAAATTCCCTGATTAACCATGTCAGAAAATGGCTTACACAAAGGGTTTTCTCTACCTCTGTCATATATTTCAAGAAAGCCAGGTCTCTGCTTGCTCTTTTACCTGATTTAGTACCCCCTCACCCAGGAGAAGAGACCAGGGTAGGTACCTTTCTTGTGTAGTTTTTATTACATTCTAAACTAGCCTCTTAGCGTCTTCCCTGGGTTTGGTTTTTGATTGAGATAAGCCATTAGAGGAGGCAGATCTGAAGACAAATTCCTACAAGTGAAAACTGACTCCAGAGCCTAGGGACTCCTTAAGGAAAATCTTGATCTTCATATTACACAGAATTACCATCTTCCTCACTCTGCTGTCCTGCAAGCACTTTTCTCAGAGAGGCTGCTTTGGCAGGAATTGCAGTTGTTGTACGTTGTCTCATGTGTTTTTTCCAAGAAAGAGATGACATGACTCTATTGCATTACTTTTCCACTTTGTTACCAACTTACAAGCTTTTCCTACAAATCAGTAAATCTTTATTAGGTAAATTGAGATGCCTGTTCTGCAACAGAGGATCTGCCTGTGCTTGTATTCTGTGAGAAGTTATATTCTAGCATCCAAATAATTCATCATCTTTTTTAGTAAGATGAGAAGCTCAGGGGATAAGTGTGCCTCTTCATTATATTTACAGTGGCTCTAGCAGGCTCTTTTGCATCACTGCTGCTCTGTGCTCTTCTCCACAGGGAAGGAATTTCAATTGTAAAGAGGTGACCTTATGTATTGCCATTAATTAACACTTCCACATAGAAGTTAGCACCTCTATGATTGGCACACAGAGAGCCCACTACTCAAGATGCAATGCAGGCGAGCAAGCTACCAACAACTCTCTCCAAATGTGGGCAGTTCCTTCTGCCAGGCCAAGCAGAAGCACGTGCACACACTAGTCTCTGAGACAAAGGAATATTCCTGAGGACGTTAATGGAAACGTAAGTTATATTACCAGAACATGTGACCTTTAACACACGTCACATTTACTGGTCCTCTCAGAGTACCAAGGGCCTCCCAACTGCAGGAAGCATGTGGATGGAAAACTCTTCTAGAATGTCTAAATGCGGGGAAGTTCGGGTTTTTTTTTTACATCTCCAGGACTCAGAAGATTTCATTTTATCTCAAATATTTTTTTATTTGCTCTGTCAATCTATATGGTTATCTCTTAGCACTAGAAAATTTAGAAATCTATGGGATTGCTTTACAATATTGCTTGAGTTAAACGCTGTTCTGGCACATAAGTCAGACTATAGAGGGACCAGCTAGTTTAGAAATTATCTCAAGGCTATAGCAAGAACATAACTACTTATTTTTCAGTATAGCTGTTCCTTGAACCTTCAGCTTGATCCCATAGTGTGGATTTATAACCTCCTTGATGCGAAACCAACATTTTCAATATTGTCTGGAGGAGGGCCATGGATCTGCCTGCTATTGGATTGATCAAATTAGCTTTCTGACAAATAGTAGGCAGTTAGACTGCCAATAGTCTAAAGTAATACTCAGGGAAAAAAATAAACTATCGGTAGTAAAAAATGTTATCCTTTATTTCATAGTAGTAAATGACAAGACACTTGCATTGAATATCAACATTTCTGGCAGTAAGGCCTTGTACATAAAGATAAAAAATTCTCTGGCATGTAAAGAGCGCTATCTAAGAAAAAGTTTAAAAACTTTTGCTGCTTTAAACACTTTTCCCCCATATTCAGTGTCGCTGTTGCATGGCAGAGGACTGGGTGAGCTGCTGAAGAAGGTGTAACCAGCTGGCATCTGGCATTAGATTTCTTCACCACTGGAACTCCCTCACACGTTTTCTTCTGGGCAATTAATTTTCCTCTAACCTTCTCTCATTCAGGGCTCCTCAGAGGCTTTGCTTGTAGAGGCTTGGCTTTGCTGCTTCTGGGGGCTTGGCAACACAGGTCAAATCCAGAGATTCAAGTACCTGAACCTAAGTGCCATGAAGGAAATGTTGCTGGTGCAGCCTTTACTCCATGGAGTCTTACTGGACTTGGGTGGCCTCTATGTCCTACGAGGACAGGTTGAGATAGCTGGGATTGTTCAACCTGGAGAAGAGAAGGCTCTGAGGAGGCCTTATTGCAGCCTTCCGGTACTTAACAGGGGCTTATAAGAAAGATAAGGATGAACATTTTAGCAGGCCCTGTTGCAGTAGGACAAGGCGTAATGGTTTTAAACTAGAAGAGGGTAGATTTAGACTAGACAAAAGGTAGAAATTTTTTAAGGTGAGGGTGGTGAAAGACTGGCACAGGTTGTCCAGAAAGGTGGTGGATGTCCCATCCCTGGAAAATTCAAGGTCAGAGCTCTGAGCAACCTGATCTAGTTGAAAATGTCTCTAGTCTTTGCAGGGGTTGCTTTTAAAGGTTCCTTCAAACCCGAACTATGCCATGTCCCCTGGGGGATTGCAGGGGGCACCTCAAGGTGACGCTTTCCTGAGGCAGAGGCAGGAGCCCTGTGCTTCAGGGCGGCCTTCACCCCAGGAGGGAGACGTGCTCCTGAAATGGAGGCTGCCTCTATCCTCCTGCGGTGCCGCCCAGAACTTGGTGTGCTCCAGTCTCGGGGACTGCACGTCGGTCCAACTGCTCAATCAGTGCTTGTGGCATTTGAAACTCTGCCTGCAAAAACTCTTTTTACTTAATGTATGTGCGCGCCGCACTGAGGGCTTTCCGAGCTTAAGGAACCCCCTCTGCTCACGGCCCGAGCTCCAGCCGGAACCAGGAAGTCCGCGGTAGCCAATCAGGCGCGGAGGGGGCGTGGCCAGGAGCCGCGCGGAGATTTAAAGGCGGTGAGAGCAGACAGTGGGTCGGGCGGTGGTAGCTACAGCCTGGTTAGAGTGTGGTGTGATGGGGAAGTGCAGTGGTGAGTAGGGCCCAAGAGGTGATTGTCCCCCTGTACTCGGCACTGGTGAGACCCCCACCTTGAGTACTGTATCCAATTTTGGGCCCCTTACCACCATTGAGGTGCTGGAGCGGGTCCAGAGAAGGGCAACGAAGCTGGTGAGGGGTCTGGAGCACAAGTCTTATGAGGAGAGGCTGAGGGAGCTGGGGTTGTTCAGCCTGGAGAAAAGGAGGCTGAGGGGAGACCTTATTGCTCTCCACAACCACCTGAAAGGAGGTTGTAGAGAGGTGGGGGTCGGTCTCTTCTCCCAAGTCACAGGCGACAGGACTAGAGGAAACGGCCTCAAGTTGCGCCAGAGGAAGTTCAGGTTGGATATTAGGAAACATTTTTTCACTGAAAGGGTTATCATGCATTGGAATGGGCTGCCCAGGGAAGTGGTTGAGGCACTGTCCCTGAAGGCGTTCAAAAGACCGGTTGACATGGTGCTGGGGGACATGGTTTAGTGATGTTTTGGGTTTTTTTTGTGTCAGAGTTAGGTTGATGGTTGGATTAGATGATCTTGAAGGTCCCTTCCAACCTAGATGATTCTATGATTCTATATTTAGACCAGGGAATAGTGCCACTTTTCTTATGGAAACAATCTTGCTGAATGAGAGTAAATGGTACCTATAAAGTTAGCCTTCTTAATCTGCAAAACGTGTCCCAAATGGGTGGAAAAATGTTTCCAGCAAGCTCCTTTTCAATTCCTTCAGAGGAAAAACAAGTTTGTGGTTAACATATATGTAAGATCCTGAACCCTGTGAGTTTGGTATTTACCAGCTTTATGCCAATGAGACAACCACAAATGTACATGTAGTAACTTCTCTTACGGAAATGTCATCTCCTTCACTCTCCAAGAGGCAGAAATGTTTCCATTTATGAAAAACAGCCTGTCAAGTGGTGTGGTGGAACTTACCACCGCAAATGAAGATCTTTGATGAAATCACATGGATAGGTTTGTTCAAAGTGTACAGTATATAATTTGCCTGCTCCACAAATGGAAACGAAAGATACCAAAGTCAGATGGCTCTTGCGGGCTGGTGTATGTCGTATTGTTTGTTTAAACAGATCCATGATTCTTGGGATCTACTGCACAGCTTGATTCATGTTGGAAGTAGAAAATGGAAGATAAATAATTAAGCAGTTGAACAGTAAAGCCCAAAATTTTTGCTTTTTTTCCCCCTGCTTGAGGGATCTAGTTAGGAGTAAACATTTCCACTAGGACCTAGTGACTGTAACTGAAGTGTAAACAGTTTGCACTGGTAGCACTAAATCCCATCTAGAACTAAGCTATTTAACAGTTCAGGCTGAAGCCACTAGCCTGTTGGGAGAACTCATCTAAAAAGATATTTCTCATACACACTTATTTTGAAGCAATTATTTAAATGACTGTTACTGTCCTGTTTTCCATAGAGCCTGTCATAAGTAAACCAGTGTAATTTTACATCAGGAAAACCCATGGAAGTTTTTTTTCCCTCAACTAACAGCCAGGCGGCTGGGAAGCTCCCTGGGGGATTCAGGATCTCATAGTGCGAGGAAATCTGCAAAATATCTCACAATTCCCTGTGTTCAGTGCTGTGAGTACTTGCTGCATGGTTTAATCCCACAGATCCATTTTTTGCAACTCAGTATTTATACACTTTCAGCTATCAAGGTGTAGCCGATCTTGAGATGCATTCCACTCAAGATGGGTAAAGGCCTTAAACTTATTTTGCCAGAAGAAATCATGTAGAGAGAGGAATGCATAAAAGGTATTTGAGACTAAATTTAGGGCAGGGCAGATTCTAGTGAAACTTGACTAAACTAGTAGTATAAATTAGTAACACAGGTGTTTTGGGGATTTAATATTTTATAAAAATATTAAAAATAATTCAGAAAAAGCTCAGAAGATTTTATGTAATGATCAAGGTGTTGTGACTGTGAGCCATTAAGACACAGTCTTGCTGAAGTACCAACAGTGGGTTAAGTTCTGTAAGTAAACATGGGAAATGCACCACTGGATTTTAACTGCAGTGGAAGTTTACATAGCTGATACCAACATAATCATGCATGTACTTAATTTTGTTTGAAGTACCCTTGCTACCTATTTCTTTAAGGTACGTTATTTCTCCCGTGTCAGTAAGTAGGCAGAATGGCCCGAAACTAAAGCTTCCCTGCCTATTTCATTCCAAATTTGATGAGTAAATTTTAGGAAGGATTAGGAAGCAATGACTCCTTCCTAGTCCTTTGGGAACTGTCCTGTGTTAGAAGTTCAGTCTATGGAGCTTTCCTACTTTTGCTTTTATTTTATAATGGTGATGGACATAAAATGTGGGTCACTTGGATAAATGTGCTTTATTCCAATTAGAGAAAACTAAAAGGCATTTTTTTTAATGCTAACTTGAAATGTTTCTTAAACCTCCATGCAGCTTTGTTAGCAAAGTATTCTCTCACCAAATGGACATCAAAAAAAGTGAAAGCAACTCAGTTGCAGCCTCTGCCCAATAATGAACTGAATAAGTTGGCAAAAACTTATCTCAGGCTATTTGTTTTTTTAAACCCTCGTCAGTCAAAAGGTTTTGTATTAAAATTATGTTTTAAAATAATCTGTAAGCATTGAATCCATAAAGGCAGGTGAGTTCAAATAATATCTGTTTATGATGCAGAAATCATGTCTGGCTAACCTGATTGATAGCCTTCTACGATGGCATGACTGGATGGATAGATGAGGGGAGGGCAGTGGGTGTTGTCTACCTTGACTTCAGCAAGGCTTTCGACACCGTCTCCAACAGCATCCTCATAGGTAAGCTTAGGAAGTATGGATAAGGTGAATGGCCAGTTAGATGGATTGAAAACTAGCTGAAAGAGAGCTCAGAAGGTCGTAATTGGTGGCACAGAATCTAGTTGGAGGTCCGTAACAAGTGGTGTTCTCCAGGCAGAGCCCTAGAACAGGCTGCCCAGAGAGGTGGTGGAGTCTCTTCTCTGGAGACATTCAAACCCATCTGGACATGTTCCTACTCTGGGTGGCCCCACTTTGGCAGGGGCGTTGGAGTAGATGATCTCCAGAGGTCCCTTCCAACCCCATATCATTCTGTGATTCTGTGACTTGTGTCTATGTATAAGGCATGAACTGTATGTATGAGGAACAGAAAATGTGTTACCAAACCCAGTCTTTCTCCCTCTGTTTCAAGCAGATGCAGGACTGCCCACTGGACCTGAGCTGCTGTCCTACTCCTCAGGGAGAACCAAGGAAGATGCTGCTGAAGCCTCTCAGCCGGCACAGCCCGTGAAGGCAGGGCTCTCTGCTTAGCTGTGCAGTCTGACTCTGGGCCATAGCTGAGGAGCTGTGTGTGCTCGGCTTTCTCCTTTGTTAACGTGAGTTTTCTCCATGGAGATGCTGAATGGCAAATCTTGAAACAGGAATAACTGCTTACCTTCTAAATGGCAGTCTGCTGCAAGACACGTCCGCTGAAAATATGGTGAGAGCAGTTCCTAGGGGACACATAACAGAACCACAATAAATCAGAAGCACAGAAGACTGAACAAGAAAAGAAACACCCTCAGTGTACACTAAAACAGTTATTTTATTATGATAAACTGGAGCTGTAGCAGAGCTGTGAACTTAGGCAAATAAGGCAACCCACAAAGCCTGAGATTTTGCTGCTGCTTTTCAGTACACTGAGCTTCCATCAAGAGAATAAAGGCTTAGATGGAGGTGTCAGCAAAGCCAGAGCCATGACAACAGCAGCCCATACTGTGCTACACCAAGCCAAGGGGGGTGCGAGCTTCCTGACGGGCTGGGATGGCTGGGTGTGCTGTCCTGAGTAAATACTCCCCCGTAACACCGAGCTTTAACATTTCTGATGGATGTCTTGGCAAGCTGGCTGCTACCAACATTATCAAATGTATTTCAGTACAGACACAAAAAACAAAAATAGCTCTCCCATTTCTTGTTAGGTGTCCATGGCCAGGATATTCCTGTCCAGATTAATAGTCATTACTAATTTAGAAAAGTATGTCTCATATATCTTTTAAATATATATTTACATAAATTCTACCTCTGAGGTGATGGCTAAGCAGCAGGACATTTTAGAGCACCACCTGGGGCAGCTGCCTAACAACCTCCCACCACATTAACCAAAACACATGGGTGGTCTCCAGGCACCGACTGCAGACGTGCAGGCAAAGCAGCTGACACTGCTCCTCCAGCTCTACTTACAGGGACTTGGAAAAGTATAATGCTATATTAGTAAGTCAAGCCTCTAGTTAAGCTAACTTCAAGTAGCTTTTAATCTTTGCTAATGAAAATCTGCAGTTAAGATCCTAAGTCTTTTTCCTATTTTCCAAATACTTCTGCAGCTTTGGGAGCAATCCAATACCCATGGACTTAAGAGCAAAAATCTGACTGGAGAATGCCACTTTTGCTGACAGTCCTGTACCAGTCCCAGAGGCTGCCCAACATTGGAGGAGTCCAAAACTCTACAGGGGTGTCCCTGACCAGCCCAATGTGCCACCGTGTCCACATGAGCCACCTGCACGGGCCACTCAGAGCGCAGGATCAGCAGACACTGCACATCAAGCTCTGGCATGGGACCGGGTGTCCAATTTTGCTCCTTCACTGGGCTGGAAGCACTGCTGTCACAGCTCAAGCGCTCCTGCAGGTAGCTCTTTCCCTTCTAAAGCAATTTTGAGGGTTTTGCACAACTGGAGCCTCAGGTTCTAGTTTGTATAGTAGCAGAATTTGCATACTCGTGGGCTGAAAAAAAAGACTAATTAGATTTGTCGTGTTTTCACTCTTCTGCTTAGCGAGAGTAGAGATGAGCCTCCAAGCAAAATAATCTGCAGCCTCAAGGGACCTCTGGATTTGGCACTTGAGCTTCACTCCATAAGGATATCTTTTGCCAGCGTGTCTCAGCTAGAAATAGCAAACCCGGACATGACAGCTGAGGAAAATGAGAGTACGTTAGGAAGCACTAATGACTGCAATTCACTTCCAGACCTCCCCGTACCTGGGAGAACTGAGTAACAAGTTTTGACTGGAGTAATGTTAATGCATCTGTGGCTTTCCCTCTTCTGCAGCCCCGAGGCTGCCCAGCCGGGGAGCAGAGTGTGGCGGCTCTGCTGGCTCTCTGCTGCTCCCGTCGTTCCCCTTAAGTTGGGAAGATGTCTGTGCAATTTGTTAAGTAAGTTTAAAACTGCTCAGCTCCGCAGAGAAGAGCGGAGCGGCCTCAGGAGCTTCACCACGTGCTTGGAGACTGTCAGTGTGGGGAGATGTGGTTAGGCAGAGGGCAGTGACAGCAGAGTGGTCCACGGGAGGGCATTGAGCCTCTTCAGGGCGTACATCAACAAGCCTCCGAGTTAAACCCACTTTCATTAAAGTGTCACTGTGTCCTTATGTCATACCTAGAGAGACAGTGACAGGGAGGAAACCTGGTTTAAAACTCTTCAGCAAAACGCCACCTCCGCTGGTGGGACGGGACCTCTGTTTTTGCAGCAGAAAGCTCATCCAGCCTCTGTGCTCAAGTCCTGAGGTAACGTTTCAACAGGCCAAAATAAGCCTATTTAATGAGGTCCAGGGGGCATTGTGCCTCTTGCCAGCTCCTCATTAGTGAACCGACTGCACTACAAATAGGCAAAAATCCATCAACCTAGTACAGTCAGATATTGCTGCTGGGTCTGTTGCTGATTTACAAAGATCAGCTGTTCTGGGTTAAGCAATTGCATATGGGAACTTGTCAGGAACTTCCTTGAAGTAAGCCCTAAAGTAAGTTACATCTTTATAGGAAAATGTTTAAAAATAAAACCATATGAAGAAGCATGAAGGAATAAGGGCTGGAAGTGGAAAAACGGCTCTGTTTATTTTGCTGTAACTCACTGTCTGCATCTGGTAAACACAGAAGTAGGAATAAACAACTACTAGAAGTGTAGTTTCAGGGGCTGAAGAAAATAGAGATTATTCCAAGTTTAGCATCAAAGATTTTTGTTGATTTTAACATTATTTCTCCCTTTTTGTTTTTTTTCCTTCCTTTTTTCTCCTCTGTCTGGAGAGCAGAACTCAAGTTTTCTTGCCTTCATTTCTGTTTCTCCACTTGTGAGAAACATACATATGAGGCAGGCAGTAGAAACAGCATAAGCTGGAGTTGTCATCGCTCTCCCATGGCCACGAGTTTTCACTTGTACTAGGTCAGAGTGGGTCCTTTGTGGGGTGGTTACTGCGACAAGGACAAGACTTTGGGGATAAAAAAAAAAAAAAAGGGTTGGTTTCAGTATAAATATAATCATATCTTTGAACATAAGAAAAATATTGCATAGAAATGTGACTTTAAGACAGCTATACGGTCAGTAAACTCCAGTAGGAGAGAAGCTGTGATACAGGGCCCATGGTAGAGTCCATCACACGTGAACTGTGTATGAAGGACATCAATTCATACATTTTGCTCTTGCCCTGGTGCTAAGGGAGCAGGGGGTGATTCTTGCTGTGTCTTTAGTTAGGAAATGCAGTTACAGTTTACAAGGGAGTTGCTTCTCAGGAATGATGGACTTGTGGGCCATAGAAAATTGTTTATTTCATAGTGGCAGACAAGGTGGGGAAGAAATGAATTCTGCTGGGCAGACCCGGACTTTCCTTTCCCGTTGTCTGATGTCCCGTCTTTCATGCCTCTAGGAAAATAGCTCATGTATATCAGCTTACAACATCAAAAATTAATTGCTAGCCACTTAGAGCCTCTAGCCTATTCTGGTATGTTTTGCCTCAAGATCTGGTTTGGAGTTTTTTTCACAATCAACAAGGGTGAAGGAAAACATTTTGAGACGTTAGCAGAAACATGCTGATAATTTAGCAGGAAGCTGAACACTGTATTTTCGTAGAAGTGTATGAATGGAGACCTTTTTATAAGCAGGAGGAAATGAAGCTTATGTTTTGTGAGTTTTAAAAATAAGTTGCTGCTCCCACATATTGCATGCAAATGAAAGGACAAAAAAGCTAAAATTATGCACATATGCACAAACCGGCACACGCAATTTAAATTACAAATATCTGAAATTGATACACTAATTGATAGATGGATGGTATCCATCTCCTATTAAGGTTTGTATAGCTTAATGATCCCATTTTTTCTTTTCTCTCTTCAAATGATAATGAAGGTGCAGCCTTCACAGATCTGCATATCTGCCTGGTGTAGAAGGCGGCGATGGCGGGATGTGAGAGCTGGTGGACGTGAGTGATTCAGCTGCCTGTCTGGGATGCTCCTGGGTTCCACAGGCCTTCTCAGCAACCCCGAGAGACTCCTGCAGAACACAGACTGGAAACACCGTGATGGTGAACAGCATGGCGTAGAGGTTACAGAGCCTTCCCTGAAAAAGGTGAATGTTCCTTGATTTTGTATTACTGAAGATGAAAATTTTAATCCTCCATTCATTAGGTAATTAATATATATTGAAAAATAATTAATTAATATAGCTGCAATATTCTGCATGATATTTTGGCCTTATTAAACATATTGTGGGCTTAGCTGTTAAGACAGGAATACTAACTCCAGGCTCTTCCTAAAACAGACAGTTATGCTATTTAATATCATTGATAATATTACCAAAATTTTATCAAAAAGTCTACTTCAAATTATTTCTTAATTTATTCCACTTGAGAACTTGTTCTGTGGAAAAGTTCAAACCTGTTCTTGTGTTCCCCCATTCCTGTTACACGCTCTGTCTTTGCCAAGCCCTGGTCTCAGGCTCTCTACTAAAATCCCTGCTTTCTCAAATGGGGCATCCTGCCCAGGGCACCTTTCTTACATTTCTGCTGATTTTTTTATCAGTAAAATTCTGTAGTCTATAAAATTACTTTCTGCAATTATGCTTTTTTCTATTTTAATCGACTCAATTCTTTCTCTGTGATACTCCTGGCCTCCTTCGTATGTAGTATGTCCTCCCAGTATTGTATCACCAGCACAATTGAGCAGCAAGGGCTTTTTAAAGCATCTTCCCTAAGAGGACACTAAATGAGATGGAGCCCATTACAACTCCTAAAGGCACACTCTGTTTTACAGTTTTTTTCAGTCCAGTACTTCACGTTTTGGCAAAACTTCTTCTAACTAATTCCTTTCTTATGATACAGCCACTAGTTTCCTCCAAATTAATTATTTCCCATGTATTCATTGAAGTTCAGGCACATTAACGCTATTGCAATTCTTCACATCTTCAAAAAATAAAACACAGCAACAAAAAATTTTCAACGTTCATTCAAGGCTCTAATCAATGAGTTTGATACAACTGATCACTATTAATCACATGTCGTATTTTAATCTCATTTTTCTTTATACTATTTTTTCATTATTTTAAACTCATCCTGGTCTCAATGGTGATGACGTATCAGACAGTGATTAGAACTGCTATTTTTCCCTTTTTTGTAACTGGAAGTTTTCCCTTTGCTTTTTGCCAGTCACGAAGCACCTCAGGTTTGACCCTGTGCCAGTTCTTTCAGTATTCTGGATGGAGATTCCTTGTGTAAACACATAAATTTCAGCCTTGGATGAACCTTGGATGTGGTAATTTTTGTTTCAATACTCGCAGTTCATTAGTCAACCATATTCTACTTATCTATCCCTATATTCTACTTTATCATATTTATTAAAAATGCAGGCACATGTTACATTTCATTTTTTGGCTTAAAATTCTTTAAACTGTATACCATCCTTACTATATAGCAGTTCTGCTTCATTTTTTTCCTGCTTATTTTTTCTATTTATTTTGTTAATGATCTCTTTACAATATGTGTTTGAAATCGAATTTGCAAATTTGACCTTAACTGTTTTGTCCCTATATTCTACTTTATCATATTTATTAAAAATGCAGGCACATGTTACATTTCATTTTTTGGCTTAAAATTCTTTAAACTGTATACCATCCTTACTATATAGCAGTTCTGCTTCATTTTTTTCCTGCTTATTTTTTCTATTTATTTTGTTAATGATCTCTTTACAATATGTGTTTGAAATCGAATTTGCAAATTTGACCTTAACTTGTATTTTGGCAAGACACTTTACTTCATTAATTAGGTCTTTGTCCATTGAAATGGAATACTTTTTTTTCCAGCCTGTCTCTGTTTACCTGGGGTTTAATTTAAAGCAGACTCATGAGTGCAACAGAGCTATAATTCTGCATATATTTGTTGAAAATCTGTACTTATACAGAAGCAGATGAATATATTCATTTTGAAAATGAAAATCAATAGATATTAGCAGGAGCAGGTGGCTCTAGAAAAGGCACATAGGAGCTAAGAGCTTTTTATATGCAATTACTGGATACCATTTCTTTGACATTAAGCATAAACAGAATAAAAATTAGACCAACCTTAATTTTTAATCTTGTTGATGGACAAGGGCATTTAAAACATTTGCTCATCAGAATAAAACAAAACACATCTTAAACAGGAGTGTTTTCAGAGTACAAATTTAAAGCTCTTGTAAACAGGGATTATCTGTCCTCTCAGTCCACTGAGTTAAATTTCCAATTAATATTTTTGTAAGTGTTTTTAAAGCCTTTTGCAAAAGATGAAAAGAATTGCTGACATCACATTTCTAGTAGAAATGGAGAGGTACAAGCTATATCATATAAGCTGATGTTATGCCAATTTTTTTTGGTGAACTTACTGATAAAGTTTTCTAAAAAATTTAGTCGTCTTCCAAAAAAAAAAAAAGCGTGTCTAGAGTTATGCACATAAACACTAAAGGAGATAATTTTTTTCCCCAGATGACTAACACAGGGCATAAAAATTAATTATTATTTTAAAAAATTAATCATAATGAATATTTTATGCCTGACAGAATGGGCTAGCATTTAGGTGCCAAATGACTTATGCCAGAATCCTGTCAGCTGCAAAGGTATTGCTAATTTTTATACCTGCAAAGCCAAACAGAGTTGCAAGGCTTGAGGTTTGTGAATTTGCTGAGACAGGAGACAGTTGAAAACAAAGACACCAAAATTAGTCTCTTTTTTTACTGAAAATACTGTTTGTGCTCTCCAATATTTGCTTACAGTTCCTGGATGTTGGCTAAGGACACAAGTCTTATCCTTGCATGACCTCTCAAGGACTCTGCTGGGCCTTACCGGTGTCATCTAGCCAGTGGACAAAGATGTGCATTCAGAAGCTGCACCTTCCTTTTGGTACCAGGAGTTATTCTAATAACTCCTTAGAAAAGTAACTCTTCAGCAAAATGTGAGACTTGTGAAGATTTATTCTCTTCTCACTGTGCCTGAGGTGACTGCCTGCATCTTCCTAAAACACACAGCAGTCAAAGAAATTATTTTACCTGATATTATGTTTATGTATTTTCTTGAAGTGGTCACAAACACACCTAACAATCTCCTTAACAAGTTTATTGTTTATGTCTCTGATGATCTGCTGTGGTAGATATTGAAATACAAATGAAAAATCTTTAGAAACAAGATTTCCAAGAAGAGGCCAGTAGAAAAGTCAACAACTGAGATTTAGCTCAAGGCATCCAAACAAAGTACATCATAACAAAATAAGGTACAGAGGGAGTGATATATGAAATCTGTGAAATTCTTATTAAGACAGAGAAAGAGGGATGTGATTTGCTTTTGTTTCTGTGTCTTTAGAAAGATTTTTCCCTTCTGATTCCATAGCTCATGTCCCAACAAGTAAGAAATGTTATTTCTTATGCTATTCTTGATGCAAGGGGACACTCCTCTTGTCTGAGGCCTCTGGATATTACTTTAGTCTTAAGTGCTGGGCTTCAGTCCCGATGCTGACATTCACTTTCTGTGAGCCTGAGTAAGCAGTTTAAATGTATCTGAATCTAAGTTCAGCAGACTATAAACTGATGAATATTATCTTTATTGGCATCACAGAGACCTTTTCACACTTTCAGTTTTATTCAAACTATGATACAGAAATATTGTCATATTATACTAGAAAGATAAGGAGTCTACTGAGCTTTTACTTAATATCACATTAGTAACTTTTCTGGTCCACACAGTAAGGAGCAGCTAAGACCACCTATTTCATTGTCAGCTTTTTCTCTTATATGTGAGTCTTCTATGGTTTTACTTAAGGATTCATGTTCAATTTTTGTTACTTGAAGTCTGGTCTGCCAAGTTCTTTTACTTCTTACTTATCTGTTTGCCTCCAGTCTGCTGGCCTGTACTTCAACGTGTATTTTTTCTGCACCATTGAGTGCACTGGACTCAGGAACCAGTGCATCAGCTTTTACACAAATATCTTTATTCCCTCCTAGCCCTTTTCTGTTTTGGCATTATCACATAGTGTTCCTGCTCTGAAAGTTATGAAAGGTTAATCATGTATGACAATACAAGTAGCAAGCAGAAATATTAACTAGCCTATTGTCTGCTCATGCATACGCTAATTATATACAACATGGGGACTTTTTAGGTAACAGTTATGCTTCACTAATGTCTGTTCAGCATTGCAGAGGGAGTGGAGACAAAATCCTTGACAGAGCAGTGGATTTCTTATGGCAGTTCTAGGGACTTAAAGAAAGATTGACTTAATCATGATTTTAATGACTCAGAATACCAAGGTGATGGAGAATCCATCTTTCAAAAAAACTGGTCTAGGAGTAGGTTGCAAATATGCCAGGGTAAAATTTTAATTGTAAAGCAAGAAAGTAAGTATCTTGAGGTTTTATGATGCCATTCATTTAGGCAAAAGTGAAGGCAAAAACTGCAGCCTGGGTTTTTTATATATATATATTTTTTTTTTTTTTTTTTTTTTCTGTACAGGTTACATAGGTCTGATACGTGCAGCCGTTTCTGATCCACCATGGAGTAAACAGAGCCTTAAGAAGAAAGCTTGGATTGTGGAGATGATTGAGCCAGGAGATCAACAGAAGAAGCTGTAGACTTAAAGAAAAAGCAGATGAAACAGTAAAAAGAGCAGAGGTATGTAACATACGAAGTGGATGCAGTGATTAAAATATGGGCAGCAGATCGGTCTGAAGGACATTTCTGTCACTAAGGCAACTTTATGGTTAAAAAATGCAATCAATCAGGCTTGATGCAAAAAGTAAATACTCAACCTTCATGTGCAAAGAGAACAAAGAGGAAGTAGGGTGAGTCTTTTGGCATGAAATTCTCTGGGCAAGCCTACCTTTGGTATGGTTTGGTGATAATTTTATAAAATTTGTAGGAAAAGTCCTTTTAGCCGTTTTGAGAACCTGGAAGTATAAAATAATAGTAGCAGCATTAGTAATAAATAATCCACTAATTAATTAGAAAATTCTGGAGTTTTTCGATTTGCAAATAGCACAGTGATATTATCACTGTTTCATGATCTTTCAATTTTGTTATAATTTTTGAACTAAAAGAATTCCTTTCTACACAGGGACATTACAAAAAGCAGTGGACTGTCTATACTACTTACTTTTCTTTTGCTCTTTTGATTTATTCCCTGCACTAGTAAAGTTGCCAATCGGATATGTGTAATAGCACCTTCTAGGCAAATATTCCATAATGAGACTAAAGGAGCCTGCTTTGGGTTCAGATTGTTACCAAAGAGTTCAAAAAATAACCTTTCTGCCAAGGATCTGTAATTTTTATTTTTCACAGCTCTTATCTCCTCTTCCACCTCGTTTTATATTTCTTTAAGAGAAACACTTTTCTTTCTTGGAAGACTTTCCTGGTTCTGTTTCCTCTAGTTAATGATTATCATGCTGTTCTTCAGTAGATTATGTATCTACTAAAACACTGTAGAGAGACTTGGTCTTACTATGTTGAGCTATTTAAACAAGCAGACTGAATTTGTTTGCAGTGTAATGTCACTGAAATTGCTACAAATTTTTTTTTCTCAAAATCCTATGAGATTTTTTTATCTCGCCACTCTGTTCAGGCCTGAAACATTTTAGACAAGTGCAGAGCTATTTGAATTAGTTATTTTTTCATGTTTTGGAAATTTTATAATCATAGGGTACTCTGAGCTGTCACTGAAGTAGTCTGACAAGAAGATTAGAATCACTAAATGATTTGGCAATGACATTATGGAGATCAAAACAAAAAAGCAATAATAATAACCAAATTAGACTATGCCATGTATCTTATTGTCTGTACATTACACTTAGAAGCTTCTTTAGGCATTCCAGATTATTATAAAGCTGAAAAAGCCAAGATTTCCTATAGCCCTCCTCAGAGATGCCTGCTGCATTAGATCCTACATCTGCATGGATGAATTTACTATGATGACCCCTTTAGAAAGCTGCTACTTCCCTATTATGTCTTTATTTTGGTATTTATTTCTTTTTTAAGCAAGTCGTTTAGGCACCGAAGTAAGGGAAGATGAATGCTTAGGTATTTATATATATTGGCAGTCTTTGTTTTTAAAGCAGTTGGCAAGACGCTTATTTTCCTTTAAAATACTTTGTTGGTCTAAACAGTTGGCACATGCGTTCAATTTTAACAGCTTCTCTCAAAAAGCAGCAAAGCATATTTTTAAAGTAAAGTATATTTTTATTAGACTTTGGGTTAACTGTATTCCCTTCTCATGTTTACACAAACATAGCAATGGTATAGTCAGTGATAGCCTGTAAACACTGTCGGCATCGTAAGAATAGGATTGCAAGGAGTAATGCTGGAGAAGATGTGATTTGGCAAGCTGAGACTATGGTGGAGTAGCCACCCATGGAACTATGGCAGGAACTATATAATGCCTGAAAATGCTGCTGCTTCTTCCTTTCAGTCAACATGCTGTCATATAGAAAGACCAGGATTTGTCTTCAAAAGAAAATATTGTGACTCTGTTTTCCTTATAGAGAATATGTTTCTCATTTATTTCAAAATATACGAGACATGTCACACTGTCTCACTCGGCTCACCATCTGCTAACCCGCCATGGAGTTACTATGACTCACAACCTACAGGGAATGTGACGATATTTTAGCGCTTCAGCAAAAATGTGTATTTGTCAATGGTACTGTACCTGTGCATGGGAAGGTACTGCTCGTTCTTTGACAACTGTTTCTTCTGTGCCCAACAATCCTTAGGAGAAGAGGGGCCAAGGCTTTTGATCTCTGCACTCCACGAGCTCATTACAGGTTGGGCTATGTCAAATCCGTAATAGGGAGTGGGGAACCAAAACCAAACCTTGCCAACCAGGGAATTTTCTGTCCATCTGAAAACTAGTCCCAGCTCTTTTATCTTATGGTCAGTTTAGCACTGTTTTATAGAAACATGAAAAGTTTGCTTTTTTATTATTATAAAGCTGAAATAGCCAAGATTTCCTGTAGACCTTTTTTTTCCTGATTTTACCACTGTTCAATTAGGTGACAGTGGAATTTTTTGTCTCCCTTGGGCATTTTTCTGGAGGAGTATCTTTCCTTCTCCTTCTTGGTTTGTCTAGTCTATTTAGACTTTAAAGTTAGGAGAGACTTACTGCCTCCTATTGCATGGCTTTGCCCAAAGGAGTTTGTGATATCACCTGGAGCCCTTTGACCTTAAGACTTTGACCTTAAGCTATGGTATTTCTCTGTAGCAGGACAAATTCACTGACCTTGAATGTGAACTTCTGTGAGAGAGGGAGTCCCCAGAAGACCTGTATACCTGCTTTAATATTATGTGTCAAATATTTCTGTTTAAATTCTTCTGACACATTTAACCATCTGAGGATTATTCACAGGAAATAAAAAGGAAGCACATTTCTCCATACCCGAGTTAAATGGTTCTCACTGTGAGAGTTCAATTTTAGGGAAAAAATTAGAACTGAATTTTAATTTATCTTTTTTTTTGTAAGCTTATGATAGGCCACTTCTGTCCAATTGCTAAAAAAATTAAGGTTTTATAATTAAAAATAAATAAATCTTTAAAAGCAACTATTAGACAGTTTAAGTAGTAAACAGCACAATGAGATCTGTGCAATGCATCAAAGCTTCCTCTGTGTCACTCGTGTACCCCTTTGTTTTTCAGGTTTTTCTATAGTTTGTAAAAGACTCTAGAACAATCAGAGTGACTGATTTAAAGCACTTCAAAGCAATGCTGTGGTGGACTACAACGCTGGGACACTATAATGGACTATAATGGTAGGAAGGGGTGAAAGTTTGCTGCAGTAAAATGGGAAATGATTGGCAAAATAATATCAAGTGAACAATGCAGAGTGTAAAACTGCATCAACCAATTCATCATTCACTTTATGTTTTGAAACACCAGTATTGCTGCACGCATACCCACTGCCTAACTCTCTTTTACCATATTTTGCAGGTTTGCATGTTATTAGTGTGTGTTAGAGCCTTCCAAATGCAGGGTGGAGAGGTTTAATTAAGCAAGAACTGCTTAATGAAAAAATCCAAACCTACCCTTTCATTTTTGCCCTTAAGGAGGGTAAGAATTAGTGGGTTGGGAAAGCTTTTGCTGGAACTTTTTTGAAATTCTCTGTAAAAAACAGTCTTTGGTGAAATTAGTCTCGGAGACAACGGGCTGGGACAGTTGCTGTCTCCATTCAGGGTAACACTTCAAAGCAGCTCCTTCTCCCAAAGCCCTTGGTTTCTTTACCAGTAATGACACAGCCAGCCATAGCAATTAGAAGAGCCATTGTATAAATGTAGGCTTTTTTCAAGTAACAAAAATAATTGTAGCTTTAATAACTAAGTGAAGAAGGAGGGAGGCAGACACTAGGCGTTTCACTGGGCTTCAGCAGCCTTGGCTGCTGGCTCCAGCACTGCAGTCATCACACACCCTGCCTTTGGGTGGGCTGAGATGACTTTCACAAGGGAATAGTATAAGAATGGTGACTTTTGATCTTTTGTGAGAGTATTTTCATAAAAGTGTTCTACACCAATGCAGCTTGGTAAAATGTAGTATGAGTAACACTATTGCTAACACACCAATACTCCTTTACCCATGTAATGGAGGGCCAGGGATCTGGATTTGCTATCTAATTGAACTTCATTATCTCTCCTTCATTAGCTCTCAGGGAAATAAATCACCCTGACAGAGTCAGAAACCACAGCTGTCTACTCTGTTTTGTCTCTCGTGCTTTGCCTGAGATTAGATGTGTGCCCTGATTCAGTTTATTCACTCTGCATCAGTCAGAAGCAGCTCTGGATCTTGAAGTTCCATAGTGTGATATATGAGATGGGCAAAGCGAGTTTTTTTTCCTGACAGGAGCCCCATAGACAGCTACATTTTCAAAGACTGGTAGGGTTATTACACAAGATCATTAGAAATACTCTCTTATTTTGTGACCTATGAGTCATTCTGTATGAAAAGAAAAGCCCAGTTGAGACACAAAGCCAATTAAATAAGACCCATTAAGAAACACATGACATGCAAAAATACACCTCATGATTTTTATAATACCATTAGTAAGCCAGTGCTACTGCAATGCTAGAGGATGCTCAGTTTTTCCTGATAAGTTATTCAGGAAGCCTCACACATAACTCATTGCTTTCACTACGTGCTGTGAAGTCAATGAGCTATAGATGGCTTTGCCAGGGTGGGCCACTTGGGAAAGTGGAGGAAAGTTTACCTAATTTCGGCCAGTTTCGGGTGGAATTGTGGGGTTCCACCATTAGCAGACAGCCTGCTCTGCAGCCCTTCTCTTACCAAACAGACTAGTTCAGGTTGTTTCATTAAATTTAACACTTTTCTGTTACAAGCATCTGATAACATTACTGAAGTCAACTTAAAAACAGCTTACTCCAAAACAATAGTTATTTATTGTCAAAGTTCTGTAATGCCCAGAACAAAGGCTTGAAACAAATCAACACAGAAATACTTAGGTCCCTGCAAAAACCTGCACGTTTCTTCTGCTTGGGGTCTGGTTCTGTGCACTGGGAGATAGCTAGAGCCTGCTCTGCTGCCAAGCCACCTGGGAAGCGTGCAGTCCATAGCATCTTTAATCTCGTGATCTTAAATGACGCTTGGGAAGAGCGTTTCCAGACTAACTGGATGCAGGGAAAGGACATTTTTGAGTTAAACAAGCTTAAAGAGTTAATGGCCAACTATAACTTTTTAAAGTCTGACTGTAGAATATCACAAGATGAACCA
Source organism: Calidris pugnax (assembly GCF_001431845.1). Classification (NCBI taxonomy): domain Eukaryota; kingdom Metazoa; phylum Chordata; class Aves; order Charadriiformes; family Scolopacidae; genus Calidris; species Calidris pugnax. The sequence goes on from NW_015090936.1 coordinate 528,873, forward strand.
ACTATTGACATGCCCATGCTAGCTAATTAAATAAATTAATAAACACACTTATAATCTCCCAATATCTGCTTAGTGATTGTTTTTATCCTCTCCTGAGAAAATTGCTCAGTGGGCACGTCTGGCTACAGCAAGACCTAAGGAGGATGTGAAGAGTGACAACTGAGCTGGCCTTATCAAATAGTGGGGAACTACTACTAATTAAAAATTTATTTTTTAAGATATTAGAAAACATTTGAAAAAGGCTAAAACTGCAGTAATTTAAAGACGATAGCTTTTTTGATTATAGCTTTTCTTAATGAACAAAAGGAAAGAAGCATTTTTAAAGATATGGAGGAACAACCAGGGAAGATGGAACACCTTATCTAGAGAATGAAAAAGTAGAAGTCAGGGTGAAAAGGAAAACAAAAGGAAAGTAATAGGGATTTGATAGTCATTTATGTTCAGCTTGTCTGTGATAATTCCAACAGAAAATCCCAGGAGCAATTCTTCAGCAGATTAATACAAATCCTTATTTCAAATGGCTTCATTTTTCAGACCTGCTATGTCACCCGTTTTATTAAACTATCCTTTTTCTGGTTATACAGCAAATATTGCTTCTTCTAAAACCCTAAAGCATTTTCTGGAGTAGTGGAAGCTGCTTCCAGATATTGTAATCCTCCCTTTGAAAACATACAGTTCATGATGCAATTTCAGTGAAATTCAGTGAAATGCTTGGTGGGAGAAGGAGTGCGTCTGTAACGCATGATGGGAGTCATCGCAGGCCTGGCTCGGACCAGGGACTGTGTCAAAGAGCAGGACAACAGCATGTTTGTGGCTGCCATGACCCTATCAGTGCCTAATAAGTGTGGCATCATTTGGTATCGCACTGAAAGAAGTTTGGGAGAGCAGTTTTCAAGTCTAATATTCAGTAAAAACTTACTGGCTGGTTCAGTTTTCAGACAGAAATTTATTGAAGCTGTGTTACACAACTCAGTCTGTGATTAGTCCCTTAAATGAGGAACCTGATTTACAAAAGAGCATAAGTGTGCAGAAATTATGATTTGTGTATAAATGCCTGATTTGAAATCCTTGGTAGCTGATGGGAGTCTTCATTTTCACTGTTAGTACTTTTAAAATAACTGTTGTTGTTTGCTCTGGGGTTTCAAAACTTCCCACACAATAAAAGAGACACTGAAAGGGCTAAACTAGGATAGAATCTAACCATTAATCTGACAGCTAATATGGCAGCTTTCTTCTAAACCAGGAAGTGTTTATTGCCAAATGTTTATAATGTCTAGAGCAAAGGTTTAGAATAAATCAAACCCTATATATTTAGGTCCTTGCAAACAGCTGCAAATTTCTGTCTGAAGCCTGGTTCACTAGAGTAGGAAATCCAGCTCCCCTCTAGCAGCTGATATTCAAACTTATGCATATTTAATCAACACATGTAAATGGAAACCAATGGCTCCACTAAATGATATCATTGGTTCTGAAAACATACATTATAATATCATAGAATTGTTTAGGCTTGAAGGTATTTTAAAGATCATCTAGTCCCAACTTCCCTGCCATGGGCAGGATTCATTCTAGATTAAAAACCAGAATTAATCACTTGCTCCCATATTTACCTTCTGACAGTATCTCTTTCCTTTTTGAGTGATACCTGGAAGCACACTGAATGAACAGGACACTCAGACATCTCACCAGTCCCGTTCACCATGATGGTAAAATGTTAACATTTAGGTCCAAAATGTTAATATAAGGCCCCCAAATGGCAATATTAACATTATAATATATCACTATTATATTAACATTTTGATATAAACCAAAACTATATTGGACATGGTGGTTTCGATCTAACTGCTTGCAGTTTAGCATCTGGATACAGACTTCTGACCCTTACATGCAGTCGTCTTTATTTTCAGGGCAGAGAATAGACTCCATGTGACCTCCTTCCAGGAGCAGTTAATGCTAAAGCCATAAAACTAAGTGAGCTTTGCAGCAGAACACACATAAAGGTACATCACAATGTGTTTTGCTTCTGCAGAAGAAACAAATCATTTGCAGTCAAAGAAAGCCATACAATATATTTTCCAAACTAGGTTAAATATGCTTTATACATTCACAAAACATACTGTCAAAATAATTTAAATGCTGTGTATGTGATGATTTTAACACAGAAATGAGACAAGATGAGTAAGTATTTTTGAGAAAAACTGTGAAACCTTCTAAGTTGAAACAGAGTGACAACTCTGTGCCAGTTTGAAATGTGATGTGTTTCTACACAGATATTTCTTTGATACATATCAAAAGCCATTTTTGACACCTTATTGAAAAGAAATGATTCCATGCTGTAAGAAGCAATTCTGTATTAAGTGGAAAATGGTTTAAAGTGCACCCTTGAATTTTCTATTGGAGCAATGATTTCAGCAGATGTTGAAATCTTCTTATATGTTCCTGTGACTCCATAACCCAAAGGCAGCTCAGGAGCCATGCCACAGTTCAACCAATATAAGTCCTTCTACTGACTTCAACAGATTTAGGATTACAACCAAAATTTATTGTAATATGAACTATGTTCATACCATATTGGTTTTAGATCCATCCATGATTTTAGATTCATCCATGATTTATTTTTTCCCAGTACCAGTCCTAGAGCTCAAACTGTAGAGCAGATTTCTTTTCTTATAGCTCACTTCTCCTGGTCAGGTATTTCCATCTCTTTTTGGCTTGCTGGCAGTACTTTCTGAGATGCATTCACAGACTGTTACAAAGTCCACCAACCTCCTGAGGAAAATGTCGAACTCAGCCAGGAGTGGTTTCATGCAGGTGATATAAATGGGGCGCTCTACACTTAATGTTGGATGTACCCCGTCTTGGAAAAAAAGTTTGGACTTCTATGGTCATTAGCTTTTATATGTGGAAAATCACGGAACTGAATACACTTCTGTCTTCTGTGAAATTTCCAACTTCAAAATTACTGTGCAGCAGACTATGTATAATGAATTGTTTCCTGTAAAACTATAACATCAGGCCACAATCTTATTCATATAAGTTACGTCCTGTGGCTTACTGTGATACTGCTCACTATTCTCTCTTTTGTGAGAGACCATAATGGAAATCCTCCTTCTTCCATTATGTGGAAGAGGGAAAGTCTTTCTTTAAGGCAGGACTTGGAATAGGCCAGCACAGGGCAGCAAATGCCATTTCCATTTTTCTAGGCATTTTCTGATATAAGAATCTCCTCCTCTATTTACAAGAAAAGCAACAGAAGCCTTCTATATTTTAGACTTAGCCCAAAAAGTCTAAAACCGTGAATATAATGCAAATGTAGATATTCCTGCTCAAGTCTGTAGAACGCCTAGAAGAATAGCTTTCAAAGCTAATGTTTTAGGGACATGCCCACAGTTACGGTGAATCAGCAGGTTTTTTTATTAAAATAGAAAAAGATCTATTTGATCTTTTATAAAGAACACTGGGAAAATTCTGTCATCTTTCCATTTTTTTAAATTCCTTTTTTTTTTTTTTTTCCAAGTGCAAATTCAGAGCTGAGTTGAAGTTAAAGATAACAGAAGAGTAATGTTTGTGGATATATTTTCTTGACCATCTAAATTATTTTTTTTTTATTAGGAATGAATGAAAAGGAATGAGAGGGAGACCCCAGCACAAATTCAAGTTCAGAAAAATACATATAACCACAAAATGGGTGACAGTGGTGACATACAGGGACCAAGATTTCCTCTCATGTACTGCCCAGAGAAGTATTGTCTCCTTATTTTCAATTACAGTTCAACCTTCAGCTGTTGTTGTTTTTTTCTGCCTTCTGTAGCCTTGCTCAAGACATGACTTCTATACAAAATACTGTGAGGGTACTCTGGTGAACTTTCCTTTGATATTTCTTCCACTATAAGAAAGAATTACTGGATTTATTCTTCTATAATGGTGAAACCTGCTTGAAAATGCCCTGGCACATATAGGAATAATTTATTTTGCTCCAGTTAACATGTGGAGCTATTCATATTATACTGCATATTCATTTTGCTGTCATTGTGGGTGGATTTCCATTTTCCACTGTATGCTTGAGTAACGAGTTGCTAGAAGACAGGTACTTCAGCAACATAGGAAGAAGTGATCTACCATTACTGATATTTCATTGCACACTTCAATCCCTATTGATCAATCACTTGTAAAAATAAAATGCTCTGGTTAAGTTGGCAAGGTCTAGAAATGCCATATATATTGTGGACTGCAGTCCTGGGGAAGTTGCTCAATTACAGTCCTGTTGTGCAGGAGACGTGGGTCTTACACACCCCAGACGTGTAACTCCTGGCCTGGAATGTGAGTATCTGCAAATGATAAATCTGACATGGGAAATAGAGAACAGAAAGATCAGAGGTGTGAGGATCCCATATCACAAAATGAAAGTAAAGATGGTATTTCTTAGTGAGTGGTTCCTATTACAAGGGAGAAATAAACCAACCCTCAAAGCCCATAACTATTGCCAATATTGTAGTGAATCCTTTGACTGCATGGTGCTTACTGATTAATTGCATTACTGCTAATAGAGATGGAAGAGAACCAAAATAGCTGTTGTCTGTGCAAAGATTTAATTTTTGATATTCCTTAATAGTGCAAAGTCACGTATATGCATTTAGTTGATTTGACTTTAATGTTCCTATTTCCTTTGCTGGGCTTGGCCTTTATTGTCTGGGCACAAAATGCTTAGTGAACATGCAATGCCTGTCCCTTGTTTTGCCTGTGCCACTTGGGCAGTGCCAATATACAAACAAACAAACATTCACCCAGAGTGAAATTTTTGTAGTAACAGATTGAAATATGACAACAAAAGCACTGAAACAATACTTTTTTTCTGAAGGTTCAGAGAGTTTTCTACTTCAGATTTTATTTTAGCTGTGACGTTTCAGAGGTCCAGAAAATTACAGGACAAAGGTTTCTAGTTTTCATGTGGGTTTTGTTGTGTTTTTGCTTTTGGAATAGGTATTCTGAACAACATGAAGCATTATTCGCTAAAGCCGTATGTGGCCAGTAGAGTCCTACAGGATATTTGGATTCCTTCCATACTTACATCACTTCTCGGTAAGCCTTCTATATAAACATCTCGCTGTTTGGAAAAGCATTTATTTTGGTCTGTATTCTTTGTCTCTATGCTACTTGTGTGACTAAAAACCTTTCCTGAACAAAGCAAATTACAAAGTGTCATTGGAATGGCTAAATTCCATGGAAAAGGCCCCCAAATAACAGACTTACAACCACAAAATGTTGGCAAAAAATTGCATAAAAGTAGTACCTTTTCTATTCCAGAATAACCCTGCTGTGCTAAAGAAAGAAGGTGAAAAGCAGAGAAATGTAACAGATTTACTCTGCAATCAGTCTTCTGTCTTAACATTAAACCCTGCTCCATAAATCTATTACTTTGTTAAAAAAGATTGTTCTCTTTGGCTTGAGATTCAGAGTAAGATAAAGTTGAAGAGTTATATTGTTGAATTAAACCTACTAATTGGGGGTAAACAGTCTGGGGTAGGCAAGCTCACTTATCTGCGTTAGCTCATGTTCAATCCCCATAAAGAATGGTGCAGACCAGGACAAGAGCATTTGCAAGCTCTCACGGCTCCTTCTGAAACCTCACTGAGAGGGTTTGAGCCCTCTTACAAAACCTTACTAGTTTGATAACAGTGAGTGTTGAGGGAGATGTATGAAAACAAAAAAAATCTCCCAAAATTCTCCTAAAGAGAAAATATTAGGTGAGCTTGCATGTATTAAGCTGCATTTAACAAACACATTAGAACAGTAATTACATAAGCAAATGGCATTTTTACTTTGTGAGGGAAATATTAGTTTCAAATTCAGCCTCATAGAAGGTGCTGGCCTCGCTCTCCTTTTTAGTTGTACAGGTTTGAAAAGCACAAGTTACACATTGAAAAAGATATGACACATTGAACAGTTGCTTGATTTCACTTTATCTTACCAAAGTCTAAGCCGAAATTGTACTTTATGTTAGATACCTATGACTAGTTTGAGACATATCAGATTTTTTTGGTAATGATGGTGATTATCTGTGCAAAACCTTTGCATTTTCCCATAGCAGAAGGCATTGGAAGCCTTGCACTAGAAATGGAGACCCAGACGACATGCAGACACAGTAGCCCCATGCATTTACCTCACCCAGCAAAAGATGTTCATGGGTATCCAGAAATTATAAGTGGGACATACAACACAGGGCTGTGGTTTCCTTGGCAATACTGAGACTTAATTAACTTACGTGATGGATGGTTTTGATTATGAGTGAAGAGAGAAAGAAACGGCTCTAAAGAGTAGCCTTGAGTTTGATTCTGAGATATCCACACCAATAGTAAAACAAATGCTTTCTATATCTAATTTGAAATAGGTTTCACTGATTTTGGCACAAATATACAACTAAAAAATGCTTTTTTGCCAATACTTCACTAGCTTACTTTCATGGAAATTTCTAAAGCTTTTACTCTTATGAGATAATTTTCTTACATTAAAACTTTAAATAGATAAAACTACTGGCTGCTCTTCTTCAACCTATACATTTTCACCTAAAATGAAATTAAATTGCAGCAAGAAGGCTATAAATTTTTATTTCATAGCCCAATAAAAACATTACTAGTTTAACAGTAGATATTTATTTTGAACAATGAATAGTAAGTACTACGTGCATTTTTGTTAAAAATATCCTCCAAGTGGGCTGACTAAAAATTATCCGACTATAATGCTAAGTGCTTTATATTTGTCAAAGGCGTGAGTTGCTTGTGATTCAAACCCTGCATAGGGCAGGTGGTGGCCCTGGCATGGCACCAGCTGATCTGGTTTGGTGTCAGAAAAACGGGGTTTTGTTTTTGCTTAAGGAGAACTGAGCCATGGACAACTCATAATTTAGGTATTGAGACCAATGTCCATTTATGCTTTTTGGAGGTCTACCAGTTGTGTAGTTTTGCATCAAGATATGAGCCAAAGAATACATTGAGTTTAGCCAACTTGCTTTACTTCTGCACACCTGTGGGTAAATGTTTAAAAGACATCTTTCATGTGCATATTCTTCCTTCTCTATTCTTTTATGTATCCCTTCCTCCTCCCGAAAGGGTATCCTTTTCTCATTGGAACTATTTCTTCATCAACAAATACTTTCTCACTAGTTTTATGCTGTTTCTGCTGGTATTTTATCATTAAACAGATCATTAAAATACATATCTCCTCTGCCCTTTTGTCTTCAATTAAACTGAGTCATGTCAGTTATAAATCAAAATATGTGGCAAATCAAAGACCAACATCAAAAGAAAAATCTACTGCTCAGTTTTTCCTTTAAAAAAGAAAAGAATAGTTTTGCTTCTGCTATGAGAAGCAAAACATCGTTGGCAACTACTTATTTTCCTATTAAAAAACATCTATATAAAACATCTAAAATTAACGCCATCTTTGTTTAATGGAACAACAATATTTAAGTAGACACATACTTTTCTGTTGAAAGGCTATGCCACATTCAGGTGTCTACTACAGCTAATATTTAACAGAAAACAAAGGGAAAACGTGCTTTATCAGGAACTTTTTAGCAGAGCCTTAGCTAATGGAGAAACTCTTTTTCATAAGTACAGACCTGAAGCTGCATCACTTCTAATCTTGACCCCCAGCTTCAATCCCTCCCAAAATATTTTCACTGGAAGTTCAGTTAATAAGCCATTGTATTCAAGAACCAGGTGTGTTGTGAAATGGAGCCATGGAAAAACTTCTGTCTCTTTAAGAACTTTTTCTACTAGCACATTGGTAAAGATGCAGGAGAAGAGAGTGTCACACTTTCAGGAAGGCAACCTTTTTCAGCTGTGCAAGAACATCTACCCTCACTCTTCAATAACCAAAGTCATTCTGATCATGTCCTTCCCATGATGAGAAGCTGCAAGAGCATCAATACAGGGACTAAGACATGTAAAACACATAAGAAACAGGATCAGTCAATGTGATTGTTTCCACTGATTTGTATTATTTTCACTAATCATCACTTCTTTCTCTGTATCTGAAAATCACTAAATACATTGATCAATTTTGTATTTTTTTAAGAACAAGATACTTGAACATCTGAGCTGTGGAAGGCGAAAAAGTCCCATGAGAAGTGAGTACACCTTAATATCTTCTATTTTCTGTCCAGGTCCCTCATATTAGTAACTAGTGTTGGTATGTCAGCTAGTATCTGTCTGTCTGAAGTTGTGTACCTGCTAGCAAAGTGAATAAATTACAAAGTAGAAGTTTTCAGTAGGACTTTGTTTTCCCAAAGCAATTTGACAAAAAATAATTCTCCTTTCCATGATTAGTTCATGGTTATTTCTATGCTCATTTACTATGGGGTGAAGTAACACAGCCTCATGCTGTTGCAGAATAACCATACTCGGACGGTCAGTTAGGTTCTAAAATTGCTGTGACTGTTATATCTATCCAGTATTTGTATTGCTTACTTTGTAAGAACAAGTCACTAAAATATCTTTAACCACTCCTCAGACATGACCTTAGAGATTAACCTCTGATCAGTTTACTGACCTCTGTAATTTAACTTTGTGTTCCTTGATATTGAACTTCTCTAAATCCCAGCAGAAAGGGCTGCTTCAAGATTTGAGGCTGTTGAAATATCTGCAGCTTGATTTTACCTCTATATTTTTTTCTGATGTGTGCATTTTCCAACAAACAATTGGAGTGTATTGTAGATGGGTATAGGTCTGCATGGATATGATGAAAAATACAGCAATTGAGTGACATCCCCCTGGCTTCCCTGCACTATGGCAGACCCAAAGGACACAGTCACGGATGCAAAGCTGAGCAGATGCACACACACTCACAGCCTGATATTGCTACAACTTCTGCTGAAGAAATGGAATCTGTAAGTGTTGTGTATACCTCTTAAACCACATCCAAGATTATAAACTCCAGTACCTTGGAGATGACAATAGCGTATGTGTATACGCTATTGGAGTATGGCTAAATGTAAGATTCTCTCTTCTGTCCTTAAAATCTATGAATTTCTCTGATGCTTAAACGATGGTAGCTATCCAGTGGGATGATGAGAGAACGACTCAAAGAGAACTGAAGAGCTGAATGCTGCAGCTGAAGAGCAACTGTCCTGAAGGTGAGTAAAGCTGTGCTGACTCTGGTTGCATTTTTCAAGCAGCCTGAATCTGACCTTGTCACACCTCCTGCAGGCCACGAGCTGCCTTTCTCCACCTGACTGGTGGGCCATGGTGGAGAGACAACCCCATTAAAAGTAACAGAATTTTTAAAATAGATTTTATTTGTAATCAACTCATCTCTGTGACCAGATCAGCACTGGCATGGCACAAAGAAGGGCTCAGTAATAAAACACCAAGTGGAACAAGGGGCAGACAATGCCAGTGGTAGCACGAGGATCTAGATCAGCCTAAAACAGTAATGAAGCTTTATCCTGCCAATGTCTGCGCCTGTCTCAGAAAAAACTGTGTGCTCAAAGACACCTGAGGCATGTGGGTTTTGACAAGGTAAAGCTAGTTTGATCAAGCGCAGGGGGAAACAGATGAGTAACAGAAAAGTTGTGCCTCACTGAGAATAGCATATGCCAAAACAAAAAAATACATCTCAAAGTCCAAGGGAATATATAGAATAACTTAGCAAGAACCAAGGTGGACCCTGATTTATTATAGAGATAATGTTTTTTTGGCAATCTACAGTAAAGTTATGAAGAAGTTTCCTAGGCTGGGATTTAATTTTATACCAATTTTTCAATTTGTTTAATTTTGAGCTTGGTGTAGGAACATCAGAAGGAGGATACTACTTGAAGGAGCCAAATTTTCTGTATGAATTGCATCTAATAAAAATTTTATGATTTTTATGAGTCTTTATATGCTTGCATCTTTCCCCCATCAAACTTTATTTTAATTATTTGTCACTCTCAATAAGCTGTTCCTGGCATATTTGCAAGCAATCTATGCAATACATTATGCTGTGCAAATTTCTTCCAAGGAAGTTGATGAGAAAAACTAACTTACCTAGAAATAATTTTTTACTTTCTATTCCAATCTGATTGTGAAATATATTACCATAAAGGTATATTTTGACAGCTCTTCTGAAGCTGAGTAGAGAATAATTAAAAAGAATAACAATTAACCTGTCTTAGGGAAAGCACTGTAATGTAAGTAAGTGCTGCTTCAGGGAAATTTCTGTTGTAAAATCAAAAGGATACACAGGAAGCAAAATAATATTTAAGGCAAGCTGCGAGTCAGATTATGTTCAGACAAGTTCAGTACAGTTGACTTAATGTTCCTTGGCCTTCCTAGTCAGAGTCATGGTTTTGAAGAATATATTAGGAGAATTTAAGGAGAGATAAATAGGGAGGATATAAAACTGAATAAAAACAACTTTGCAATTTAGGATTAGAAAAATTAAAGAGATTGGAAAAAAAAATATATACTCATAGGAAATGAAAACAAGCCTGATGCAATTAGGCTTTGTTATATTATTTATGGAAGTCTGATTTTTAGAATTTTACTGAAGAAATTGCTAAATTCTCTGAGGCACATCCCTAAAAGCATTAAAAATTGCTATACTGCGCAAGACCAAAGGTCCTAGTATGCCATCTGTAGCAACAACCAGAAGCAGATGCCTGGGACAGACCAATGTAAAGTCAGAAACTACCTCAGTCAGAGAAAGTTCCCCCTCCTCCCCTTAATGGTTCCTAATATTTGGCTTGATTTTTCTACTCCCTAAGCTGATGTTCTCATGGATTGTGTATTACTCTGCAAGATGCATTCTGGAGTAATTTAGAGCCCATAGTGCTATATGCAAAATTATAATTTTTCTTTCCTTCATCTATATCATTTCACGTTTAGTTTGTTGATTTTTATCTGCCATTTAAATAACCAGTCACTGATCTAAAGGGTTGGGGTTTTTTGCACTTCTTTAGCAAAGCTACAGTCTTTACTCCTATTCTATGTTTTCAGCTCTTTAATCCTTCCCTTTTGATGAGGGAGATTTGGAGAGGTTTTTGGAAAGCCAAATAGATAATATCAAATGTCTCTTCTTTAATTCTATGTTTTCAGCTCTTTCTCCCTTTTGGTGAGGGAGATTTGGAGAGCTTTTTGGAAAGCCAAGTAGATAATATCAAATGGCTCTTCTTTGTCACATACTTTTTCTCTCCTTTAAAGAACAACAACAAATGAAGACTCTCATCTATATTCTAGTATTCTATGTTTTCAGCTCTTTAATCCTTCCCTTTTGATGAGGGAGATTTGGAGAGGTTTTTGGAAAGCCAAATAGATAATATCAAATGTCTCTTCTTTGTCGCATACTTTTTCTCTCCTTTAAAGAACAGCAACAAATGAAGACTCTCATCTATATTCTAGTTCATCTATTTCCATTTTTCTTATACTTTCTAATGATTTTTAAGGTATGGACAACAGATTTACTATCGTGTAATTCTATGGCTTTCCCATGACATACATTTATCATATTTTCTGTCTTTCAGCCCTGAAGTACAAAGGTGGTTTTGAGCTAGAGGTCATAAAACAATTCAGTTATTGCACCCCAGAATAACTTTAGAATGGTTGGAGATGGTCCTGGCAAATCTGCCTCTTGCATAGACCAGTCCATTGTCTGGACTGTAACTGTTTTTGCTGATGCTTACATTGATATGTTTTTAACTATCCTGAGGTATAAGGTATAAGTACTGTCTACTTAAGTTTTCAGTGCCCTGACTCCACAGACAGGCAGTGGACACAGAGAACACCATAGTTTCCTCCTGCTGGGCTGTAGTTTCTTCCTTTAGTGGGCAGGATGGGGACCAAACTGCAAGAAGACCCTCTTATGCTCTTGAGGGGAAGTCTGGCCTCTGCTAAGCTGACTGGAAGTGTTGCTGCTAATTTTAATGGACATAAATTGCCAAATTCCAGAATTTACTTTTCCAACTCAATAGCCAACGAATAGAAGCATCAGGAAAATTACTTTTACAGACAGAGGAGCAGCAAAGCGTTCTTTCCATTTCTGTTTCTGCTCGTTGTGAAAAAGAATTGCCTGCACCCACAAGCACAAATATTGAGGAAAGTCTAGTACTGAAAATCCGGTCTTTTCTGTTCAAGAACGTGGACTCTTCTCTCAAGAAATTCTGGAATTAGTGTCAAGAATGACCTCCATCTCTCATTGATCTGCCTCACGTGAGCAGTAACAGAAAGAGTATAGTGGAGATCCGATCCAGCAGAATCTGTCTCTGTGTCTCCCCTCTGTACATCTTAAACACAAAGTGGTTTTCCAAGGACTCAGACAAAAAATATTCAGAATGTGACAGCCTACAGCTGCACTGGCTGCATGAAATATTACAAAGGGTTCTTGCAAGTATAAAAAGTGCTATTGTTCAGCAGCAGAGACCGTAAGCTACTTAGCTGTAATGTCACACAATTAGGTTTTAGGAGAAAAGAACAACTGCAATGTTTGTTCAGCAAAGAAAGATTAAAAAATGTCAGGAGAGTAAAACAGGAATTAGAATTTCTGCTGCAGGTTGAGTCAGATTTTGTAGGGACAGCCAGATAGCTACCGTGACTGAGACAAGGACTGATGGCATGCACTGCCTGGGAAGCTGGTGGAAGCCGGAGTTACAAGAATTTATCTGGAGCCAAAGCACTTTTGAAGAATTACTGTAGATCAATTTCTGTTGATGTTGAAGGGTGCATCTGTCCTAAATCCTTCACCTGTTACGACTTTCCTTTGCTCAAGCAGACTGTAAAGACATAAAGTTAAAAAGACAAATATTACTAGAGAGAGAAGTACTGCTGGGATCTGTATCACCATGAGATACTTTAACTTCCCAAAGTCAGGCTGGAGAAAAGATATTGCCAACATGGTTCAGTCACTGCAGGCTGTGACAGGTGAAAGACTTCACCATTTCCAAAGTGAAGGGTGCTGTTCATTCAGCCATGAATTTTGGTGAAGGAATTAATTTAAAACTGATGTAAAGTGATATAAATTGATAGCTCACATTAATTTTGTGTAAACATCAACAAATATTAAGCTTCATTCTGAAACAGGAAAACTTCTAGCATGTAAGAGAAACAGTTAATAAAGTCAGGTGGAAGGGAGAGGTTAGGTTATTTTTAAAATTAGGGCAAAAGCTGCCTGAAATCTGTATCCCAGTAAGATGTGAAAATTAGTAGTTGAGAGATTATTGAACAAATAACCTCATTCAGTAAGACAACAAAGAGCAAGCAGAAGACCTACTTGGAATGGAAAAAGATTTATTTGCAACAGCTAAATCTTGGAGATTTAGGCAGAGAAAGGGAGAAGTTAGGAAGTGAAAGCTGCCAGACTTTGCAAAGGAAATTGAGAACACAATAAAAACATTGGACAGCCAAATGAAAGAGAACACCAGGAGATGGGAGATTTTAGGCAATGCAGAGGGCCTCTACAGCATACGAGTGTTACGTTTTTAGCAGGACTATGAACGTACCTGAAGATGGACTAGCTCATACAATGGTGTATTAGCTAGGAAGTGTGAGCAGAGCTGGCAACCAAATAGAACAGGCCCTCGATCTGCTCATGCTGAAGGACTTACTATTCCACCCCCACAGTGCTGAAAAAGCTGGCATGTAATGTTGCAAGACTATAAAAACGAGTTTAATAATTCTTTGAGATGTGGGTGTAAGGGGGAGATGATACCTCATAGCTGTGAATATAAAATATGGCAATGACACTGAAGAATGGAAGTAGACGGGGAAATGGGTGGAAGAGAATGTTATGTGATGACTGCCCTGGCCAGGGGGGTAGTGAAACAAATGGGGAAGGAAACAGAAACTGAAGGCCTAGAAGGAGGAGGTCTTGAAAAGCGACACCTAGAATGCCAGAGCAATCTACTCCTGTATTTTAGACGTGTGTGATGACTGTGTGTTACCTAGATTTTAAATAAGGCTTTGATATGTAGCAGCGCTGGAGCTAGGAGTTAAGGAAGGGAAGGTGAGCTGAGTATAGGTGCTGCTTGGTGAGCCAGGAGGAAGGAAGCAGCTGGTCCACTTTGGTTTGGGGTGGAGCTGGCTGAAGTCGTTAGCTGTCTTGTCTGCAGCACCAGGAGCTGGATCCAGGGATCGTTCAGTCCCTCGCCCTTGGGTGGGCTTTTCAGCTGTGCCTCAGGGCAGAAAACTATTCTAGTCTGGAGTGTGAGCTCCCCTTTTCCACACATTAAAGAATTGCACCCGTTCCCACACTGCACATCACCATCCACCTTTAAATGTGTATTCACACGGACCAGATGGCCATAGGCACTTAGGTGCTGACAGGCAGCCAGCAGCCACTATAATTTCTCAAATGGAACAAGGGAAGTTTAGTTTCTAATCTCATACAACATTCGCCCACTAAGATAGAGTGCTAATGTTTATAGCCAGTTATGGTGTAAGGCTTTTTTTTTTGTCTAGAACGACATTTATCTATTACATTTGTCTATTTAATATGGACATTGTGTTGCCAAGCAAATACGTACAAGTGACAGTAGCAACTTTAGCAATTATTTTCACTTTAATCTGTGGATTTCGATCTATTTGACATTTTCCATTCTGTGGTCAGCAGGACCCAATAACTTTTATCAGCACTTCAACTGCTACAATGTGTCACCAAGGCTGGAGAAAAATGGGGATATAAAAGTAATCTCTGCAACAGGTAGGGGCGTTTACATATAGATAGCATGTTTAGTTTGATAAATAATTCTTCATGGAGTTGGATATTTTTCTAAATATCTGCTATCAAGAAAACACCCAGAAGGTGCCAAGTTCCATATCTGTTTTCTGGATACAACAAAATGGACTGAATTTATAAATGCCATTTTTATGCCACTCATTTACTGACATTAAGTTCTGAAAATTGTGAAGAAGCACAGCAAATGAGAGGCTATTTCATTTTAATATAGAAGTGACAGTTCTGTGACCTTTCTATGTCATTTCTCATATGATCTTACGAAGCAGCATAAGCGAAAATGACATTTGGAACGAGAGTCCAGCCTGGTGAATGTAGTGACAGTTTGTTGTTTTCTGTTTTTCCCAGACATCTGTCTTGAAAAGAAGGGAAATTTGAAAGTCAAAAAATTGTGAATAGACCATAAAATTGAGTAAAACTTTATGACAGATTTTACTGTATGAGATCACCCTGCCAAAAAAGTTAAAGGGGGTTTGGTTTCTTTGTTTTGATTTGCATTACTGTTAGGACCTTAATTTTAAATAGGAAAAGGTATAGTTTGGTCTTCTAAAAGAAAACATATAAGTATGTAGACACGTTGCTAGCATGATAATACAAGCCAGACTCCTAAATTTACCATTGCATTTTTGCGTATTTTTGCCCCGATATAGATTACTGTCATTCCAGGTGAGGAAAGAGTGTTTCAAGGTTGTTTTCAAAGCATAGTGTTGAGACATGTTAGTCATATATGCAAACAATATGGGTAAGAGATACCAAGTACACTATATTTGTTTGATTTTTCCCCCTTTTTTTAACCTTTTTCTTCTTCTGTCAGAGCCTGCCCCCTTTTTTGGATGCCATTTATATCAGTAGCCAACGTTAGTCTGAAACATGTTATAACCGAAAGCTGTATTTTTCTTCCAGATCTCCGTTTTTCTGCATTATATATATACATCTATCTAAAAACACATAGCTATAGATACATATGTGTGTATGTTACATACACATAGATACATATGCATAGGTAAGTGAGCATTTATATATATGCATATGAGAAAGCTAGAAAACAAAATTAACCTCCTGGATTTCTCTCCTGGAGATTATACCGATCTGAATGCATTCTGATTTATAACAAGATATTCTGCCAAAACCAGCAGTACAGTAATTAATTATCTTCAGCCAGTTCTAGTTTTTGGCACCATACCACTTTATGCTATTGATGATCTGGTTTATTCAATTTTAAAGATGAAATATCTGCAATTTTGGTTTGCAATAGGATCCACAGAGAGTATCCCTTTCCATAGCAGGAACATTTTTCCAAAACTGAAGCAGACTTGCCCTTTTTTCCTAATAAAAAACCACCTGTCTGTCTTTGCTAAAGAGACCTAGGGGAGCAAGAAGAATCTTTCTCAATTGATTGCTTTTTCATTTTACTTTTTAATAAGATCTTTATTATTAACTATTAATTTATTATTAACTATTAACCACATCCAAAGAAGCTTATTTGTGTCTTTATTTAAGTACCTTCCCTTGGCCTCCATGGTTGTTACAATACAACTCTGAATGGCATTTTTTGGATGTAAGATTTAGGTGAACCTCAGAAGAACTTTTTGAACTAGTCCCTGAAGTAAAGTACTAGGGAGGGAAAGAGGAGGAATGGAGGAAGGAGGGACCAGGAAGGCTTAGCAGACCAGAGCAGTATTTCCCCAGCCCGCAAGTCCCCTCCTTGCCTTTGCAGTGATTCCCATACTCTTGGTGCCACAAAGGTAGTATATAACACAGTAGAAAAACTGCCAAATACTTTTCTTTTTTAATGAAGCTATATAAGTTATTTTCTCAATTTCCAATAAAGGATTAATTGAGGTATCTATTTTAACTGATCATAGCCTGCTATACAGGCTACAGCTGCAAAAAGGTTTTAGCAGCCTTCCTGAGCTAAATCTTATTTTCACGGCTCATTAACTTTGGTGAAGTCTGCTCCAGGCTGAAATTTTACAAGATTCTAGCTCTAAAATGTTTTCTTTAAAAACTGGTAAGTAAAATGGTTGGCAAGTTCCTCTTATATAAATAATTTATTAGTGTTAGACCCTACTTATTTACAGGGCTTGAAAGTGTCTGACTAAAAAAAAAAAAAGGTGGCAAACAATTGTCACTGCTAATTACCTTGTTCTGGATATATTTATTGTAGCTTTGCATGAAGTGGTACTCTTCAATGCATATGAAATAGGCTAATATTATTTTGTAAAACCTTCAATAATAATATCTTTTTCAAAGGTTAAAGTTACACGTTTGGACAGCTTTCAAAGCCAACTTTCAAGCAGAGAATTATCTTAGCAGCCAGAAAGCTGTCCTTTCCTTCACCCTCTCCCAGCACCGTGCAAGAGAAGAAGTAAGAGGAACATCTGGCAAGCTTACCTCATTCCTTCGCTGGCTCCTTGAAGGCCATCATCACAGGAGGGTGCTCATAGCCTTCACAGAAACCTTCACAGCTCACCAACAGAGCCTCTGCCTGTCCCCAAGAGTGGCAGAGCCCTGCCCTGTCCTTCTCCTCTCTAGGCCTGGGCAGCGCGGCCGGAGCAGAGCCCAGGGAGATGCCTCCCAGACCCGGCACCAGCTGAGGGAGATCCCCATCGCAGCCAGCGGCAAAACAAGGCTGGGAATTCCAGTCCCAGGGTCAGAAACCAGTCCCCAGTCCAGGCTGCAGGACTTTTCCCAGCTCCACGCTCAAAGGTAGAACAAAATCCCTTTCTAGTCATGCAATAATACCGGGTAGATCATTTAATGCAAAGGGTGTGTTCTCCCATTACCTTTTCCACAACCTGCAAATGTGCAATTGCAACACGTTGCTGCTCCAACAACCCTGGCTGTGCCCACAGACCACAGTATTTAGGGGGCAGGGGAAGGACAACTGTGTATTTAACGCTGCTTAGATTATTGTAATAATGGCTGGGAGGAGGTCAGGGCTACTGAAAAAAATACTCAAGAATACAATTAACAAGTTTTGTTTCTGCCACTACACTTTTTCTTTCCATTTTTCAGATAGTGGCAGAGCTTGGCCTTATGTTTCCTACCAAAAATAATAGTAGTTGGATTTTTTTATACTCCTTTTCATACAATGATATGATTTTTGTCTTTTTGGAGAGGGTGAGGAACTAACTGCCCAACTTAAAGCAATGAGGACCTTTATTTTCACGCAATAAGGATAATATTTCTACTATCAGATCAGTTTGAAAAAAAGATTCAAGAGAAATGTTGCCAGAGAATCCAAGTCAATACGTTGTCTCATCAAAGTCAAATTACTTTGTAAAAGTAATATCCATTTTGCAGAAATTGAATTAATTTGTTAATGAAAAGATGGGAGAAAGGATGTTCCCAGAAGTAAAAATCTAAAAAAAAAAATTACATTTTTTTTCTTCTAGGTTTTTTCACTTTGGAACTGCTTTTTATGCTATGCCGTATATCATATGACTGAAACAGCTTGAAAGAAAGTAAAATGGTTTCAATATGTATGAGGAATTTCTTTCCATATGTCATCAGAAAAAAAAAACACAACCACTTTTGAGAACTGTTCTCTCATGAGACAGATTTGCATCTTCTGAGACGGAGTAACATGACACCAGTTAAGCTGTGAACAGCAGCAATTCTAAGTAGCCAGTGAGGATGACTGGTCCAAAGGACCTTCTTTTTTTAAAAGCCAGCTGTAATGCCTTTTCTCATTTTGCTGGTGACTGGCAGTCGACATTTCTCTTGGATTTAAATAAATATGATCTGTATAATGATTTCTTAGCATCTTAGCTTCCTTTCTTTCTCTCTTGTCGAGAAATTCCATGCTTTGTTGTGTTCCTGACTGTGATGTTTGGGACCTGGCTTGCTTTCTCTCCATTTTTAAAGCTGACCTTGCTGGTAAAGCTGTTTTCAAAGGTCCCTCAGCTCCATTTAGAATCCAGCCCTTTAAATGTGGTCTTTAATAGTTATAAAGTGTTCTCATAAATTCCAAGCTATGTATTTTCTATATTGTTTCTTTATGGTTCATTTAGTGTGACATTACATAAAAATTTTAAAAAGGCTTTTCCTTCTCAATCACTTTTGAGTGAAGTGTCTGGAAAAATCACTCTTACAACTTTCTACTCAAGCCATTAATTAGGCACACCACTTGTTAACTGCCACTGTACCGTTTGATTCACTGGCAGCACCACGCTTCTGTAGTGATAGATGTGCTGGAAAGACTGAGATAGATAGGCTGAAATGTATTTACATGTCAAAGTAAAATGATATATCACACTCACTTTCAAAATGATCTTTACGGGATAATACTTTATAGAAATGATAATGTCGTCCTGGATACTGCAGCTTTATAAGTAAATACAAATAATGCTCCATGTGTTTTATCAGCCTTTGTCAGCGTAACCTTTAACATAAAATCCAGGCAAATTCAGTGCAGTATTTTAAGATGAAAGCGGTATTGTCATAGATAGCATAAATAACAAGTCGAGAAAGTACATAGGCAGGTATGAATAAAGATATAAAGGTTTCCTGAACATTAGAGTCTGCCATGAGGGAAAATCAAAAAGCCACATGGAAGTGGAAGGAGACACTAAAAATCAGACTTCTTGAGAAGAATTGAATAGATGTGATTTTATTCTGACTCTTCTCCTATGGATTTTTCTTTTTAATATTGACCAACAATTTTCTATGTGAATTTTGTATAACAAACTATGGTATAGAAAGCTGTTTGTCTAATGGGAATTAGCAACCAAGAAAAAGAAAAAAGAAAACACAGATGGAAGCATGTAGAGTTACCACAGAGCTGGTCGCCATCCTCTTTCTCGTCCTGGAGAAATCTCAGGCCTCAGGATGCTTGTCGTGTCTTCCAAATGTCCTGTAGCACCATCACAGCTAGTACAGTGTGGACACAGGGCTTCTGGTCACCATAGGGCAACCAGACTTCTTCCACCTGGACAAAGTAATCAGAAAAGTGGCTATGGTGAACTGAAGGGCCACGTGTACCACAACAGTATTGAGTACTCACCACTGTCCAAGCACAGCACTACAGACAGAGGAGAGGGTGCAAAGCTGACCCAAGAAGATGACTGAATGAGCTCATGCTCAGCTTTGGACTGTCGGCATCTGCATTAACCCCCTTGGAAGATCTTTTTGTGCCGTGGCAGTGACTGAGGTTGCCTGCTGCAGCTGTGACTCTGGATACAGCTTTGAAGCCGCTGAGATATTAAAGGCAATGAGGTGCTCAGATGCCACTGTAATGAAAGGGCTAGAAAAGTACCTCAAAGAGGAAAAGCAGCCCGAGAACAACAGAGAAACCATAACTGATTACTGTCCTCAGTTTTGTTGGTCACCAGGACCTATAACACAGCAGCAAAGAGTAAGGCTTATGCAACATCTGTTATTTGGCCATAATGAAAGGGCTTTGAAAGCAACGCTACAGCTAGAGTCCAAAGCCATCCTGGTGCTGGGATTTTACATGGAGGAACAAGGCTGAGTGAGTAGTTGGCTCCGCCCGGGCAATCCCGGCAGATGGCCTCCTACTCTTCCTCTGCTTCCTCTGCTCCCGCAGAGCTGCTCTGGCAAATCTGCCTTCTCCCAAAGCAATGAGAAATACAAATGGCATTAGCAGGGCTGTAACTAGATATCTCAGAGAATTATCAGGGACATTGATGAATCACATAGGCATTTAGACCATTGCATTAGTGAAAAAGCAATTTCATTCTGTAGCAGGTTTTCAAAATACCTGGAGGCAGACACTTCCTCGAGTCAAGGCCCAGTCTTGCTAACTTTCCTTCTGCAAATGCATTCTCTTCTTGGTTCTTATGTCGGGTGCTCTTGTATGCGGTATAATAACACCACACCTGGGGTAAAGAAAGCTTCATTTGACAGTAATAGCACCACGTCTCAGTGATGGGACAATTGCGTAGGGTTTTCTTCTGGTTGTTACAAGTAGAATTAATCAAAGGCCAAAGGGATTGTCTTGAAAGAAATAACAAATGTTTTTGAAAGCTGGATGGACCTAGTGGGAAAAAAAAAGGAGAAAATGTTGTCAATGTCACATCAACTTTCTACAAAGATTTAATTTCGTATTTTTTAAGAAAACTCAAATGGCTGGGTTTTGGCAGCCAGCATTAAATGTAACTTTGTTGTGTTGATGTCCATCATCTGAGGACAGAAAAGTATTATACAATGCTCGTATTTAATGTATTCTCCTTATGTCAGTCAGTAAGTGAAAGCATATCCTATGTAATTAAATCCAGATTGCATCTCTTCGTTTACTTACTGTGCAAATAATGGAAATTAACATGAAAGTATTAAAATCAGATAAAATTGCATTTCATATTATAAAAGTGTGTGGAAACATATAATTTAAAATATATCTTATGAAATGTAATCTCTTTTACATATTGCATATAGCTCTGATATTGGTCAAGGTATTCCCGGGAGTGTATGATGAGAGGAGAAAATATGTTTCCCTTCCTCTAGGGATCAGACAGATCAGCAAGAGCTGATTTCTCATGCTGCTTCTTTGAATAAAACTGGTTCTTGTTTGGTTTGTTTTCCTCTTTTTGTTGTTTAAGGAGGGTTAGTTTCAAAAAGGAATATCAGAATTAAGTCAACTTCTCTCTAGTTAGATATTTTGCAGAGCAATGGGTGAGCAATCCATGGCTCCTTCTTCTCCCGCTGGAAATTAAACACTCTACACTGGTATATAGTTTCCTAAGACAAACTTCGCTTTATTTTTTCATTTTCAGACAAACAAAGGTCTGGGGTAGCCAACACTGTCTGACTGACAACGGCACGGAGAGCAGCTGGACTCTTGGATTGAAAGACCTTCCTGGCAAGAGGAGGGGGCTTTGATGTGCTGCAAACCAGACCAACTGCAGTCACTGCCCGCAGGTGAGGAGGGCCTGGGGACCTTGGGTCGACAGGTCAGTGTGTTGCAGAAGGCAGCTGCACTTTAACTTTGCTTCCAGTTTGAAAATTCAGCCTGTTTAGAGACAGAAAAGGCTGTAAACTATTTTCCTGAACACTGCATCCTTCAGGACAGTGTGTTTAAGCAGGACAGACCCAACCCTTCTTACTGCTTTGGTTCTCCTGTCGTTCCCGCTGATGTAAATCCTCTGAGGCCAATGGAGATTGTCTGGGCACAAATGGTGTAAGAATCAGGTTCATGTGCAGGATCTTCTCTTTTCCAGAACCTACAGTACCAATTACACCTACTTGTGACTAGGGATTTGTTTTCCAAATCATAGCTTTTAATTGTAACAGAACCACTCAAATACAGCCACGCTGTGCTAAATACATACACGTTTGTAATTAAAGCTCTTTAAAACCATTCTCTCTTGTTCCTTATGTAAATATGTCTAATACCAAATCCTGTGAAAACTCCACAACGGTAGAGTTGAGGTAGACACTCAATACTATTAAAATCAAGAAGGGCTTCCAAATTTACAAAACATTATGGGATTAGAGCCTTGTCTTTTAATAGCCAACGTCAATGCTTCAAATAAATTTATTCAAACTTGTACATCAACAATATGGAAGGTGGCAGGTGTCCTGTCTGGAGATGAAAAGGAAAACTTAGTGATGCAGGAGTCTGAAAACAGAAATAAAAAAATGAACTCCTAAAATGATGACATGAACACTGCTTATATCCATGGAACAAAATTGTTACAATTGTTCAGATGTTTTTGCTTTTTCCTGAAAGAGGCCATTGAAAATGTTCAAAGAACAAAATTATCTGAGAAAAAGGAGACCTTAACTCTTTTCACTAAGTGTTATGTTTTCCCTTGCAGAAGCATAATTGTCTGCCAAATGTGGGACAGTTCCTTTGTTTGAATCCTGACTGGCAGAAAAAAATAATCTGCTCTCTGCTGAAATTATCTAATTTTGTGGCTGCCTTAACAATACATCTGCTTTTATCAAATGATGCCCTTTCTTCCTTGCAAGTGGAATACTTACTGTGCTCCATAAACAGTCACTTTGCATTATATAGATTATTTCACAAGCAAAGTGAAGAAGTGGGCTTTTGACAATGATGGAAGCAGTGAAGCATGAGACATCAGAGAAGATCAAAGAAGCTCATTAGTATAGATGGTAAGAAATACAGCCATTAACAATAACACAGTATCTTTCTTGTTACTGTTTCATACTGTATGAAGTCCCAGAATTGTCGCATCAGAAAAAGGCTCATTTATTTTTCAATAATCAAATATTTAAAAGAAATCCTTATGCTTTATATCACATGTAGTAGAGGGACCTCCTCATTTATTGTATTACTTTGATGTATTTTTTTATTACTTGAAAGGCCAATTCAAATTGCAGAGATTTTATGAATATTTTATAGACTCGATGTGTTCTGAGTGATCAGAAATATCACTCTCTGATATGCTCTGGGTTTATGTCTCAGCTGTGCTCAAACTAAGCCCAGCACAGAAATAGACTGAGGAAGCAAAAACCCAGTTGAATCATCTTCCATATTCTGGTATTTCTAGACCTATTGTCTGTCGTAAGTCAGAGCATTCCTAGAACAGCTACAGGTGCCTCCTCTATGTATATACCTCAGCACATCAACAGAGCAAAGTAATTTCTTTTTCATGTCTCTTCTCCAACCAGATATATCTTTATTCAGGGAGAATCTAATTCAGGAAATTTCATGTTATAGCCTTGAACTTTGTTCAACCTAAAACTAGTATTGATCTTATTTTCTTGCATTAAAATATAAATGTCTTTAAAACTGCTAATATGTGGTTTAGTAATTTTAGTTTCAATATTACTCTTTCCCTGCTCCATTTGAGTTTGAAGAATAACAATAATACAACTGATTTAATTAAATTTTTACCACTTCTTTGTTTGCCTATGATTACAAGATTGGTGTTGTATACCTACTGAATTATTTTTATTCAGTAGCATACCAACATTTAATAAATTTTCTTCACTATGTGCTTTTTCCCTGTATATCCTGCTAAAGAAAAAGGGAGCACTGTATTTAGGATAATGTGAGGAAATATTCTGAGCAAAATAGTGGATACATCAGTAAAGGACAGATGAAAAGCACTTTTAAAAAGTGATCCATATATGCTCATTATATATCCTCAGCATCCACAGCAAACAAATACGCACATTTAAAAAACTGGTCAGAGAATCACTAAAACCCACATTATATCTATAAATTGCATATTTGTAATATAACAGATATAGTCTGTTGCTTTCTATTTTCTACTAGGGATAAAAAACTCATCAAGCCATTTCTACTTGCTCATACAAGGTCTGTGTCATCTGCATTGCTCAGGAGACTTGGTGTCAATCACTTCAGGTATGAGGTCTCAACTACATCATAACAGTGTTGAGAAACTAGTCTGCCATCCTGTTACACGGCCAACAAACGTTCCACCTGCTCAGGTGCCTCTAATCAGTAAATCATTTCAGGACATTTTGCACTTACCTGAACCACAAACTTACCGATGTTATTGGGTTTGCACAGCAATGAAGTCCCATCATCTGAACATTAGTGAATGCCAGAAGTGAAGAAATTGGTCTCTGTTTCAAGTGCTTTCTTCATGATGAACAGACTGGAGGTTTCTCTCCTCTGAAGTTATGGGAAACATCCATATCAAAGAGACGTGGGAGGATTTATGCGGTTCCTCTCCCTCAGGTTCTGCTGTTGCCGTCTGTACAAAGAGCTGCCAATATGGTTAACCATTAAAAACAGTAAAATATCAACACTGGTAAATGTATGCAATAATATGGGTGCACTGTGACAGAAAGGGAGGATAGGAGGGGAGGGAAACAGAAGACAGATTTTAATCTGGACCTGTGTCTTTTCCCAAGGTAGAGACATACACTATGTCATTCAGCAGCATGAAGATGATGTGCTTTAACAATAATCTTTAAAATAATGGTAAGAAATATAAATTAAATATTGTCTGTGTTCCAGAATTTGGAAAGGAAATTCTGCACCATTTGTTAGGATGGCTTAGCATAGTCCAGAGAAGAGTACATGAAGCCACAATATTGGACTGTTAAATAGATTTGGTATTCCATTTATTTCATTTAGTATTCCATTAAATTTCATTTAATGAATATTAATACTTGGAAAAAGTCTATACTGTGTTAAAAAACAAAATTTCACATTCCTTTCTAGCTTTTTTGGTTACCCAAGTCTGATGCAGAAATGAGCCTCTGAAGCACATAAAGGCTTGGGCATTTAACTCCTGTTTACATTTTTGCTCAAAAAATTATTAAAACTGTGCTCAAGTAATCGTTTTTAATGAAAGAAAGTATCTCTGTGAGTGAAATGCTCATCATAAGCCTGATGTTGGGAAAGAAGTGCATCTCAAGACTATCATGCCTAATTACTGCATATTTTCAAGACATCATAATTAAGGCAAGCAGCTTTTAGTGCTGGTTAACTCTCACTGATTTGCAAGTGTATGAAACTTTTTTACATTTTTCTGATAATGCTTTCTGATACTTGTTTCACTTTGAGCCTCAGTACATGGGACAGGACCCTATTTTTGATATGGTTTATTGTCTTCCATCCTTTCAACTCCATTAGCTAACATAAAAAAACCCAGCTGTGAAACAGCAAACATAATGGTATTTTCTCTTCTCCACCTATTGACTCAAATATTGAAGGGATAGAGGAGGGAAAGGAAACCTGCTACACAATGAAGATTCTCCCAAATCAACCTAAGGGCAGAGACATTTTTCTGATTCTGTGATGCAGACCAGTCATGGGCAAGATCAGGCCTAGGCAGATGGATTAGACAGAGGCAGAACGAGCCCAGCAATAAAAACCTCAAAGAAATCTTCCAGTCTGCATGTTCCAGGCTCTTCAGTATGCTCAGGGCATCATTACTCTGTAAGTTTTGTAAGAAGCAAAGCCATTTGCTTGCCTTTTTACTGAACCCTGCATTATGCTTCCTTTCATACAAAGCAGGTCAAATCTAATCTAATGACTGCAGCCATCTTTCAACCTGCAGGCCATTTTCTGCTCGCAAGCTCTGATGAATTTATGAAGTACCCAGGAAAAAAAAAAGAGGCAGCCCAGAGCAGCATGCAAGAGCTGCTGTAGCTGCCAGCCTTCTCCCAGGTGTCCCCTTTTTTGGGCAGCAGCACCTCTACAGTTATGGCAGGGGGTGAGAAAATACTTGAAATAAAGTTTTCTCTTTAGATAATGGCAAAGTCATCGCTGAAACTTTACATAAAAGTGTTCCATTTCCCTGATTTTAAGACAGTAAAAATTTACTTACAGCACATCTGAATTTAAATAAAAGACTCAACGTGTGTCAACTTTTAAATGATTTCTTGTTCTTCAATATACTGGCAACCTGATCCCAGAGATTCCACTTCCCTTTATCTCTCTTAAGAAAAGCTTACAGACCCGGAAGTCATTTTCCCACTCGAGCACCTAAAAAAATAAAAAAGATTTAAGAATCACAATTCTACAAAGGACGTGAGAAAGGTCAGAAGAAGAGCTCTGGTTTCTCTAACTTCGACCACACAGCTCTCCAAATAGCATATTGAATATCATTGCACCCAAACAGAGAAACATCATACCATCATCTTTTTTGTCTATGGTGGATGGCATTATATGGCAATAACAGAGCAATACAATGGCAAGCTTGTCTTTTTCTGGGTTTCATGTAAACTGAATCCCCCAAATGAAGCCAAATTTATAAAGAAAAACTAAGAGAGTTAAACTTAAATGCCACTTTATAAGCATGCCAGTTAATTAGAGTCCTTCAAGGAGTTCTCTTTTATCTGAAAGCACATGCAAGTTCAGAATCCAAATTCAGATAACCATGTATTTTTCTCAAGGTGGTTTGTGTGCTTTGGTGAGTCTCAGGCTCCTAATTATCCAGATCAGGAATCGGACCAGAGAGACAATGGGGAGCCTGCATGGGCCTCACTTTATTTCCCCTGGAAACCAAAGTGTGGGGAGCAGAAGGAAAGACCTTAATAGTTTGCACCAGGATGTCACCTGTGTAGATGAGGCTTTTTAAGCCACTAATTCCATTAGGCAAATACATATCCTTTTAGCTAGCATAGTGCAAAAATCTTGCTGTAAAGCATAATATTCTGAAGCTATGTTTAAATTTGGCAGCTACTCAGAATAAAAAATTATAGAAATATTATCTAACATAATTATACCCCTTCAGATTTTCTTTAAAAAAAAAACGTAAGGACCAAGCCATGCTTATATTATAACTACATTGTAAAACCCAGAGATGTCTCTATTGAGTACATTGAAAGTACAACATGAAGGTATGGTGAGGTTTAGGAGTGCCATCTAAACCTATGTTTCATCCTGAAGGATTACAAGAGAAAGAAAACTGAATCCAACCCTTAAAGTGAGGCAGTTAGACATGTTTTATAGTTTTAATACTCAAGACTGGCAACGACAGTAAAAATTGAAAACAAACTAGGCACTGCAGCCCTTATTCTCCATGCTTACAGTCATGGATGATATTTGTGCCTATTGTGTGTTTAACAACACCCAATTTTCTGAAGGTTGTAAATACTGATAACTAAAATGCCAATGTTAAATCATGACAGCACTGTTAAGCAAAGTATATTCTTCAGGCCCACACCTCAGAAAACAAGCATTCCATACAGATGGCTGCAGCCCATTCATGGTGCTATTAGTGAGGAATTTCTCACTGAGGTGGAAATGGACAGGTTGTGGATTTTGCAGTTTTCCTGAAGACATGTTAAAGGACATACTGACAGCTCTCCACAGACTTTGGGGATTCAGATCGTTATTGCCTCCACCAAGCGAATTGAATGCAATGGACTCAAAAATTCTCTCTCTACGTGGCAGGTTCAGTAATGAACAGAAAAATAAATGTTTTGTTTGGTTTTCTTAAAGTAATAACCAGCAAACTCCCAAACATCTACACAAGTATTCAAAGGCTGAACACTTCTGTCTAGGTACAAAACATTCAAAGTCTTGGACTTGTACAGAGTAATTGCTTAGGCCTATGTGGTACTCATTTATTTCTTTCCTCATGAACCGTAACACCTGTCAGACGTGCATTATCATAGTGCTAGAAGAAGAAAGCTTTATTGTTGCTTTCTCTTTAGGCAATAAACGAAGTGGTGCCATTCACATGTTGCAGATAAGGATGTTAGCTATATAGAACTGAAGTCTCTTGCTGAAGGTCACAGAGGAATTACTTAGTCTGAGCTGGTGATCACTTATCTTACTCCCATAAAAGAATTTGCATTTTGAGGTAGGAACTATATATCATTAAGTATGGCATGAAGCAAAGAATAAAAACTCAGCAACAGTGTCATCATTCAATGGAAAGACATCTCAGGGGGTGAGTCATTAGAAACTGGAGGTCTGCAACAACAGGGCGTTTTAGCAATAGTAAGGCCAGAGGCAAAGTGTTAGGCTTACAGAAAGTGTATGATAAATGGAAGATAACTGAAAACTTAGCTAGTTTCAAAAAGAAGCGGATATGGTATGAATCACATCACAGGTTTCAGATTCTTATGGCTGCCTTGGTATCAGGCTTAGGAAAAACAGTTCTGATTTATGGCTTCATGTTGAAACCATGTGAAACTCCCCCCTTCTGTAGCTTGATGTGAAAACCAGCCTTACGTATTTCAAATTTTTCGAGGCTTTTAAATTCCCAGACTCAAATAAAAACTCAAGACAGCTAAAACTGCAACACTTTAGACCAAAACAAAATTTTACAAGAGATCCTGTGCATCAAAAGATAACATAGCAAACTTCAACTGAATATACAAAATTAAGTATTTGGTCTTAAAGGTTCCTACTTCTGTAGAAACAATAATTTGTACTGTTAAAGTAAGTACGCCTTCTTACCCACACTGAGCTGTATGAAGAACTGACCTAGCACCTTAACTTATTGCTGTTTTATTGGGGTTTTTTTGTCATTGGCAATTTTTACTAGCAATTATTTTATACAACTTTTCAGACACTGTTATATTTGTTATTCAAGAGATTGAATTACTCTGAATCAAGTGTATTTCTGTGGAAGACTTGTTATAAATGATACTAATAGAGATTTCTTATTTAAGATAACAATTTATAATCTAATAGTTGATCATTCTTAGCCTACTCACATTGACATATATTAACTTTGTATACACTTGTTTGAAATATATTGTTTTCTATATCATTAATTTCAAGTATTTTGAAATTTTAGGTGGTTTGGTCATTCAGACGTGAGTGTTTACTTTGAACTTCATTACTCTAACTAATGGGCAAGTTTGCAATTTGATGGTCGGATGCACAGAAATAACTGACATTTTTATCCTCCCATAAAATTTTAATATGAATGGTAATAAACAGCTCAACTAGAAAACCTATTGTTATTTTTAAATTGATTTATGTCCTTTTTATTACTATGTTTTTAGTGCCCTCTATAATTTTTACAGTTTATGGTACTTTTTTGCTACTAGAGGTTAATTCCTCTGATAAGAAAAAATAGCACATGCAATAGAATGTATATAAAAAGATTAATTTTATTGCAGAAATGCTTCATCTCCTAATCTTTAGGGAAAAAATCTAGATATAAACTGCAATGGAACACATCTTATTTCCTAGGCTTGCAGATATTCTCAGAATGAGAATGGGAACTCCGTTGACAATGAGTACTTGGTGACGCATGGGAATACCTACACTTTTCCAAGCACCTCCAAACTCCAAGTCTGCATAGCCACTACCAGCTTCTCTGCCAAGGCAACAGCAAGGCTGAGCAGAGCCTCTCAACCCACCCAACACTGACCCTGAGCTCATGGGAGAGTGGAAATGGCAATTGCATACAATTGCTTTACAGCCCTTCCTTCTGCCCCATCTCACATAACGGACTGTTTATACGAAACAACCAGAAAAGACAGTATATTTTTCTTCAAAAGATTCTTCTGAGGAAAAAACACATAAGAAAAATTTACTCTGACTGGAGGTATGTGAGCTATGAGAGTGTCTACACCAGGCAGCCAAATTGGCAGGCTACAAGTACCTAGGCTGGATCTCCATATTTGCTCATGGTATGTTCTTTGCATGCTCCTCTGACTATTCCTTTCAGCTGCTGCCTCTGGAGCCTCATCCAGTGCTACTTAGATTGAAATATCTACATAACTAAGGAGGAAAAAAGGCTACTGAAAAAAGGAAATTACAGGAGGAACACTGCAAGAGAAAAATCATACCTTAAATGCCATTTAATTAAATATTGTGTTATTTTCATGATAAGAACCTTCTCATGCCTACGAAAATCATCTTATCAGGATCCGGAAGGAGATCAGTAGACAACAACAACATTGCAAAGCAACACATGAGAACTCTACTAAAGTCAGAACTAAACACTCCTCCACAGAGCTCCCATCAGCATAAACCTGATGACAAGAGCTGGAATCCTTTCAGATGATATTCAGAAAAATAAGCAAAGCTCTTCAGAGGGTTTAATGCCAAATTGCATTGTTTGGTGCAGGTAATTACACACTAGTTTACATCTATCAAACACCTAACTATGAATTTTGATTTATTCTCAGAATTCTGATTTCAGTCAAGACGTTCTGGCCTTTCAGTATATGCTTTTGTCTTCCAGCTCTTTCAGTGTGTACACGCATGCAACACTTCTATAAGCTGGCTTTGTAACTCTAAATAGCACCAAGAAATTTTTGTGGTTTTGATTTGTTTATTCATTTCTTCTTTTTTTTTTTTTTTCCTGACTGTTGTCTTCAGGAAGAAAATAAGTTTTGTTAAACCAGTTAATTTAAAAATGGTCTGGGAAGCTGCTGAAATGACAGTAATAGTGTATGGTTACTTTTGTTTATAATAACAAACTCTTTTGATTTCTTGGTAATGAACAAATGGTCACAGAGTATTTTAACTCAATGTCACAGCTCAGAGAAAACTATAGAGCTTGCTGAGTACAAGTTCACTGAAAAACCTCAGTCTGTTATCTTTGTGAGCTCAAGCTACTCGTGGTTTTTCACTGAGTATTTGATAGGTCAAGTACAGTTCAAAGGCAGAATGATTTTTATTCTCACACTATCCTCTAGCATGTTATTTTTGAGCAGATTTGAAGCTAAAAGCATGTAAGCGGAGATATAAAGAAGAGCAGTCACAACTGGATTTTACTGATCACAGCAAATAAAAACAGGTTCCCTCAATATACCAGAAAATAACATCTAAAAGTATTCAGAAAAGCTTTCAAATTATTCCTTGTAGCATTTTTAGATACAGTCAGAGAGCTCGGCCTTGGTGAGCCGTATTCAGCCTAAGGTTGAATAGGTGTTAGGAAGACACAAGGTGGATTTATACCAATTGTGTCTTTTATGAATTCAAGGCATTAGAAAAGGGTAATTTAGCTTCCTTACAACAACTGTTATGTAAAAGGATGTTCAGAGCTGACTAAATCACATCTGTGGGATCTAAGAAGCTGAACAAGCCGGAGACCAGCAGTGACACTTGGCTGCTTCCTGCATATCACATTGGGATTTCCAAGAGACTCTTATAAGTCATTGGTTTCCAAAGGCTGAGCAAAGACGACAGCAAAGAGAGAGAGGTGGAGGCAGTTTTTCTACCCATCAATTTCAACAAAGTCTAATCCTATTACAATAAAAATGTAATTGCTTTAACTAAGAACCTGATATAGCATTATTTATGACCCTGGCAAATATGGATTGGAAAGTAACACATTTAAGATATTTGTCTGCTGCTTTTTATTAACATAAAAGTAAATAAACTAAGCTCAAAAAGTCATAGAAGAAAACTTCTGTGTAAGTGACTTGCATGGGTTCATCAGAAGAAAGCTCTACAATAATAAAAGTGAGGTAATGTCAAAGACATCTACTGTTTTCTTCAAAGAAATTACTTGTTTCATTGCCATCTCACTTTTTCAAAATAGCTTAAAAAAATAATTCTCTCTAACAAGGGTATAACGGAAGGAATCGTTCATGAGAATGCCACAGAAAGCATCACTGTCTTTTACAGCATGGGCAGTTTACCAAGCACCCTGGTATGCATACTGAATCAAACAACTGTTTCTGGTGGTTTTATTGGGCAAATGATGAAATAGCCTTATAAATCCTGTCTTAAAATGCTCTATTTGTGCAGATCCAATGCAATGAAAATCTTATATTCTTTCATATTGAAAAAATTATTATATAGCTTTTGTTATAATGGACACTACGATCACTGTACAATAAAGGAATTTAGAGTATTCTCTTTCTGCCAGTGATACATTGCCTATGGGAGGACCAGGAGGAGGTAATCTGTGTTCAAATTTACTGTAAAAATAATTGAAATCAGAAAATAATTCTTTAGCGTCTGTAACAATATGGAGTAGGAAAAATAAGACATGGTTTGGCAAATCTTCATCGTTTTAGTAGCGCAAGAGTCACAAGTAAATCAGTGTGCCATTTAAAAATGTACCCCCACAAAAAAGGGATAACAAGAGAGCAAAGGTGACTAAGGAAAATCAAAAAGAATGGATTGAGAGCAGCCCTGAGGAGAAGGACTTGTGGGTGTTGGTGGATGAGAAGCTCAACAGAAGCTGGCAATGTGTGCTCACATCACAGAAAGCATCGGCATCTTGGGCTGCATCAAACAAAGTGTGGCCAGCAAGTCGAGAGAGGTGATTCTTCCTCTCTACTCCACTCTGGTGAGACCCCACCTGGAGTACTCTGTCCAACTTTGGAAGGACATGGACCTGTTGGAATGGGTCCAGAGGAGGGCCAGAAAAATGATCAGAGGGCTGGAGCACCTCTCCTATGAAGACAGGCTGAGAAAGTTGGGGTTGTTCAGCCCGAAGAAAAGACTATAGCGAGAATTTATAGCAGCCTTTCAGTCACTTTCAGGCCTACAGGAAAGGTGGAGAGGGACTCTTTATCAGGGGCTGGAGTGATAGGACGAGAGGTAACAGTTTTAAACTGAAACAGGGGAAGCTTTGGATTAGATATTAGAAAGAAATTATTTTCTGTGAAGGTGTTGAGACATTGGCCCAGGTTTCCCAGAGAAGCTGTGGATGCCTCTTTCCTGGAAGTGTTCAAGGCCAGGCTGGATGGGGCTTTGAGCAACCTGCTCTAGTGAGAGGTGTCCCTGCCCATGGCAGGGGAATTGGGACTAGATGATCTTTAAGGTCCCTTCCAACCCAAATCATTCTATAATTCTATGATACTGAGCATAACAGCGATGTAAGAAGCAGCTTACAGGAACAAATAAGTAACCCATGTAGGATAAATGTAGTATGTCAATATTAACATTTTGTCTCACCTCATTTTGCCAGCTTTCAATGTATTCGTATTTACTCAAACTCATATTTCAACTTCATATCTGAATTTCACTTTATTTTTCCATTCACTCATTTCTTGTACTCCCTTTTTGTTCAGACTCTCTGAAATGGAAAACAAACCCAAAATAAATAGTTGAATGAATATTGAATTATTTCTAACCAAACAACCTCTTATTCAAAGTCGGGTTTATAACAAAATTATTTCCTCTCTCTAACTTACTGTAAATTAGGAGAAAATTGACTGTGTGAGCTACACTTACAGGCCTCTGCTTAAGAAAAATCTATTCAATTTATATACTTGGTAAAACAGCACGATAGTAGCTTAGTCTCTGACATGTGTCCTGGTTTTATTAATATTTTACAGAAGAATGGTATTATCACTAGTGAATAGGGTTTTCCAGTGTTAATTTGAAAAGGTACACGCCAGCCACTTACTCAAACTGAGAAAGTTACCAGTGCTCAGCAAGGCCCATGCAATCATAACATTTGCAATTTCTGTTGAGATTAATCTAGGATCAGAAGAGTCCCTCCTCCTGCCAAAAACAGCTTCCTGCAAGAGAACCTCAAATTTCTTCATCCAAACCAGTTTAAAATAACTCCAAGCACCTACCTGTTCCCCAGTGACCTTTTATGTAATTTAACAGGATGCAACATGTAAAGTTTATTTTTCCCTAAGAATCAGCATAAATTTCCCTCTGCTTGCTTTCATCCTGTTGCTTTTCCTTAGAGTACTTCAGATCATCTTAAACGTTGCCATGGTTACTACAAGCAACATACTTACTGATAACAGCACTCCCCATGAAGCGTCCCATTGGTATTCACTCCTTTTCAGCATCTTCAATGCAATCTCAGTGGACAATGTCTGTGTTTGAAGTATCACAGTAATAAGTCAGATGCCAATATGGTAAAAATGCTGCAAGAACCAGAAAGAATTACCAAAAATAATAATAAAAAAAAAATCACTTGAGGAAGAACATTACATTTGTGCCTGGAAAAAAAAATAAAAAATTTAATAGACCAGACATGTATCCTTCCAAGTTTTTATGGAGACAATAAACCAAGAACTTGGTAATATGTTCTGATCATCTGTTTTAGGCAGACTCAAAGTACTTGTCTGGTAAAATTATTGCTTTATATAACAGTTTGTTCTTTTAGTTTTGATTAACGACTAGGCTAGT
This sequence comes from Calidris pugnax, assembly GCF_001431845.1. NCBI lineage: Eukaryota > Metazoa > Chordata > Aves > Charadriiformes > Scolopacidae > Calidris > Calidris pugnax. The sequence continues at coordinate 563,011 of NW_015090936.1, forward strand.
TTCTAAGTAGCAACAGTTCCTACAGCTACATTGGAGAAAGTACATTTTTTTGGAACTGCTGTTACCTGCTGGTGAGAAAATGACTGTCCTGCCAGTGCATTTTACAGAATGCAATTAAATCGCGTCCTAAAATAGAAAATGCATAGTGCAGCTTTTTAAATTGGTAAGAATTTTCTAGCATCCTGTTCTTGTTTTTCTAATTCAATTGCATTACATGCCATGCGAATCTCTAGACAAGATAAATTGCTTTTGTTTGACATTAATTTACTATATAAACACGTACTCTCTCTAACTATCTTTGAAAGCGTGCATACTTCCTCACAGCTCCTTTTGGTAGCTCAGAGAGTTTTTACAGCTTGATTTTTTTTTCAGGCTCAGTGCAGAAGTACATTGTGTGCACGTCTTCTAGCGTTTGATCTTTTTCATATACAGAGTCTGGTCACACAACAAAGACACATGAAAATATAGCTTCATTTCACTTGCATATATAAACAAAAATGGTAGTCTTCAGATAAGGAAATTGAATAGACTTTGACTATTGCAGAAGTTTGAATACTGTTGTGCTTTTTTCTGTCTAAACCAAAAGCAGAAAACTGGCAGAGCTAATTTTGATGCAGAAGATAAGCTGCTTTGAAATGTGATGGACAAACACAACACGCAACCCACTGCTTCCACTTCTTCAGCAGTCTCATGTAGCTTAGCAAGAGGCAGAACAACTGCAACCATGTACAAGCTGCTAATCCAACCTGTACTTCAAAGACATTGGATTAGGACAGAGGAACATTAGGCAAAACACTGTATTTTCCATACCTTTTTTAAGATATGTCTTCAAATCTTTAGCTTTTCTTTGGAAAACAGGAAGGACTAGGAAAACAGAACAGCTAATTTCCAGATCACTGTGCTTTGAATGTAAAAACTGGGAATCAAGCCTTTAAGAAACTGTTTGAAATCTATGGCAGGAAAGAAGGTGCCTTTATTTCCAATTGCCAAAAGTTAAAACTGCATGTGCAAAAATCTCTTAAAAAAAACTCATGGGATGAAAAATGCTCAAGTGGTAGCCAGATTTTGAGAGAGCATCTGCCAGAGATTCGTGTTCAATTGTACAAACTGGACATATGGATTTAGTTACATTATATGAAAAGAGTTTGGCACACAGAAGTTATACTTCTGTAAAAAGCCAAGGAATGCAGAGGAGCCAGGAGAAAAAAGTCTTTCAAACCAAGGTAGAAAGTGAAAGGAAAGAAGATCAGAGAGTTGTGGGATCTTGTGTCCTGTAATAAAGAGAAAGTAAATTTCTCAGAGCATTCATGAATAAAGCTAGAGCTTAGTGCTGTATTCCAAAAATAAATCAGAACAATCTGTGTACAGGAAAGGTTAACAGCCAGTCTGCTACTATAAACTTATTTGGTTTTGTTTCTCTAAATCCTATTATTGTGGGTTTTAGTTGTGGGTTTTGTTGTTTCTTGGTTTTGTCTCTTTTTTTTTTTTTTTTTTTTTTTTTTTTTATAAAAAAATTTTTTTCTCATTCGCCCAACGTCTCCCGTGCAACAAAAAGAAATAGAACAAATATTTAAAGCGGTTTTCTTTGTGAGAAAGGGGCAAAACTCCTGCCAGCACTTCAGAAATAAGCGGCCGTGACCTCGGGAACTGTGATGAGTAAATCCTGCGCTCAGCAAGGTAACAACGGGCCTGGAGGCACTTGTGTAGCTCTCCTTGTTTTTTTTTTTTTTTTTTTTTTTTTTTTTTTTTTTTCTGAGAAGAAACTTTTTACTGCATCAGGCCAGAGACAACTCTATTAGCACAAAGGACATTCCAGGAATGAGTAAAGCCCTCTACAGCAAACATCAGAGGCTTTTCCAGTGAATGTAGGGTGGAGAGGACACAGCCTTCCCATCAGAGAGCCAGCCAACACTTCCCCTCCCAGTTCCATATCAGCCATGTGGTAGGTGGGGAGTCAAGTTTTTGCTTTTAACCTCTTGTTTGCTGAGCCTTCAGTTGGTCTTTCATGCTTTGTGCCAATGTTTTCCTTTCTTTCCCAGCTTCTGGCTGCTGTTGCACATCTGTGTTTGTCTCCTTATGCTCACTCGTTCCCAAGCTTTCTAGCTCTGGAAGGTGAGAGGTCTCCTCCATTACTTTTCTCTTGTGCAGATCTTACTAAGAGAGTGATTAGTTGCTGTATTAGTTGATTATTGTTGGGAATGGTGCAGACCAGAAAACACCTTGGAGATTTAAACTTGCTTAGGAGTTTCTACACTCATTATCATTCTAATTCCTTGCAAAAGACCCTGAATTGCTTGTTTTCAATCCACATAATCTTCAGATGCTACTAGATGAGATAATTTATATAACCAATGACTTTCTGTCATGCGCTTGGTCTAAGCAGTATGATAAAATCTTTGCAGATGCTTTTCTTATTTCAATAAACACTCAACCAAATTCTCCTTGCAGTTAGATCTTCATTGCATTTCCTTATCACTGGCGTTGAAAAACGTAAAGGGCAATCTAAATTTAATGTTATTTGGTCACAAGCTTATTGTGCAAACAAAAGCCACTTCAATCATACCCAAAATCCTGTGTATCAGAGCCTGAACATTCCTAAGTAGATCTTTTCATACTGCCTGCTGAGTTACTCCTATGATATTCCAGTCACATCACCTGTGTCAAAGGCACAGGAACTGGAGTTTCTCAACAATTTCATACTTGCCTTTTATCCTGGAACCATTTTTCAAAAACAAGTTAAAAATGGTAAAAATACCAGGATCCTAAAAATGGCATTGTAAGACAAGTCTGAGAAAAGCTGGAACTCTTGTATTTAATATAAAATCTTAAAGTTTGTCTGTATATTATTTCTTCTTGCAGCTGTGGGTACAGGACTTCTAAAAAAAGACTGAGACATGGAGAAAGGCAATCAAGCAAACAGGACTGGCAGTGCCCAGTGTAAGTCTGAGGAGCTGTGACGCACCACAAGAAAACTACAGAGCAAGTTTGGGTGATGACTTTGACCAGCTCTATCTTTGACCTTTACTCAGTCTTTGTAATTATTGTGATTTTCTTTCATTTTATTGTGGTTTTTCAAAATGTATCTGCACTTTACAAATGCTCTGTTTGCTTCAGAAAGAATCCAAACAAACAAGCAAAAAACCAAGCCAAAGGCACAACCCCAAAGCTTGAAACTACACATTAGAAGTAGGAATGGCCAAATCTTGTATGCTCAGATGTCTCTCTTATTCCCAGCCATGTGTTCAGAAGGAAGAAAGCAGACAAAGCTGGCCATGCTTCTGTGGTGCTTCATCCAACCCTGCCAACCCAACCAAGGCCTGTCAGTGTTTACACATATACCCAGGCACTCACGCACCAGCCTCTACAGCTGGATGGCTCTGCCAATAAGCCTGTCTTGGGAGGAGATAATGAAAGTGCTGTGAAAACTGTGGCTGGACATCCAGGGTGCCTTCCCTCAGGAAAGGGTCTAGCTCATGCTGAACTGAAAGACAAACTCTTATTAAACAGAGCATCTAAGGCCATAAAATTTCAACTTTCAAACAAGCATCATAATATTTCTGTATTATCTACAAAAAAGATTTATAGCACTTTCTTCAGAAGTAAAACACAGATGGGGACTGAAAAGCCATTTTTTGTCCCTGTAGTGGAACACTGCTTTATGATCTGAAACTAGCATCTGCCAAAGAGGTTATCATTCACATGTACAAATGAACTATACTGCAAGATTGAAAAATTAATTAAACCATTGTTTATTCAATTACATGCCATGTCCCTGCTCTATCTAGATAAACAAGCTGAATAACCTTCTGAAACCTCTCAGCCTGAAGAGACTGAATCCTATTATCAGCTGTTAAATTAAACATTTAGAAGGCTACGTTCTGTGAAAGGATATTTCCAAGGACCTGTGTTACTTCTAAAACAGCACATTTAAAACATTTTGGCATTTTAACCAAACTTACCTTGAAATTTTAAAGAGACTAAATATGCCTGCAAATGAATCAACTTCCCTGCTTTTCCAGCCATTTTTAATGTGGTAAAATATTTTGCTTACATAAATCAAAAGGAATCATCCAATAAATAGCAGACAGCGTGCCCTACAATGTAAGGTTTTCTTACTTGAAATCACAGGCAAAGCAAAACAGCGTGAAATTCCTTTCTACCTCACCTAAAGCACTCTGACTAGATGTAATTCAGAGCAGACTACAGGAACTTTACCCTTCTGGGCTGCCACTACAATCACCTTAATTGTGCAGAGATTATTTCTGTGTTAGTACTTCCATGATACTGATGGGGGCATAATTAATTTTACTTGTACGTCAAATGTTGTCCTGGTTTGAGGGAGACTCAGGCCCAGGACCAACAGCATTGACAATTAGAAAAAGTCACAACGACAGACAGAGCAAATGTACTTGAGCACAGAAACCACCTGGCAAGTGTCACTTTACAGTCCAGCATGTGCAGAAATGCTTTCAGAAGTGATGAAGTTTACAGCACCACTGGAATCATATACTTTTACTACATGAGAAACTGGCAGCAATAGCAGCTGCAAGACAAAACTTCTTCCATTGGCGAATTACACCCTTTTGGAGGGAGGAATAAAAAAGCCCATGTATTCAGAGATTAAAACCAGAATCTGATATGCACGTGTCATAGGGACATCCACTGGCTTAGCAGCTTCAATCATCAGCACTGAAGCAAGTGCTTCATATTTATATTTGGCTCTTGGACAGAGATTTTATTTAGAAGATTAGCCAAAAAGAAATAGTGAGAAAAAATATTTCCCACATAAATTTCCATCTTCATTTAAGTGACACAGAGTATAAAGTCTATGGAACAGTTCTTGCCTTAAACAACAACAAAAAAACCAACGCAAGGGAAAAATATTATCCCTGCTGAGTTACAAAGCAAAGGTGGAAGAACTTCAAAGTAGACAGGCTACTTACTCTTTCTGCGTAAGCAAAGAAAGTCAGTATGGGAAGTTTTACACTCATCCCATTGCACTCCTGTGTATTATCTTTATCTGTAAACAAACTCTCGATTGATTTTACACACTGCTCAAAAAAAGAACAGCAATTTTCCCCCTGACTGGATAAGGGCCTCAGAATCAGAAATCTGAATCCTATGTAAGCCTGATCCCAGATTTCGTTTATTTTATTCATATTATTTATGTAGATTTGCCATAAGGAGTAACACAGCTTGGCTCTGTCCCAGAAACAGGCTGGAGACTGACTTGAGAGGGTTCAAGATGGTTGTTTATGCAAAACAAATTTTTTGCCAGTGTAATGCACCCTTGATTTACCATTGGATGCAATAAGCTTTGTTCAGCAATAAGGGTGATAAGGCATCATCCAGCTACTAAGGTAGTCTGAAAATGTATGTGTTACAAAAAAGAGTTTACTTTTGCAACAGCAATGACAGTACAAAGGCAAGTCAGGACACCCAGACCAGAGCGAGTCATAACATTTTTCTCCTGTGCCTTGTAACAAGAGGACAGATCCTGCTCATAGCAGAGCTCAACTTGTTCAGAGAGGACTGTTTAGAGCATCAGCCTCAGGCTGAGCCTATGCCAGTGGAGCTCCACAGCTGGGTGAGCAAGGAGGTCCCCGGAGCCATCGTTGTTCCCTGGTGTGTTGGCAGCAGTGGCCAAACTCTTGCCTTGCACCATTAGGCCCAGGGCCGAAGCTGTACTCAGCACAGTACATTTGCCATCAGTAGAGTTATCCTCGATTGTTAAGAGTGTGTAGATCTCTGGCAGAGCCATCGTCATCTTTGACTTGCTTCACACCCATGTACAATGCTGGTGTGCTTTGGGATACATGATTCAAAGGCTTTCTGCTGAACATGGGAGAGATGATGGATTTGACACTGGAGTGTCAGGAGGGAAAGGGTCATGGGCTAAGCTCAGATGGATGGCGATATTTATTCTGATGCTTGAAACAGCTCTGTTTAGCTTACAGTTCAGGTTTCACAGCATCAAAATCCTCTGAAAACAGAGCAGGCAGAAATCTGGCTTGGGTGATTAAGTCTTAAAATTTCAATGTTAATAAAGTTTCGAGACAAAAATAAGTACAACCTAAATGAAAAACTCCTGGCTGTAACTGAAACCAAGAATTCAAACGTGTCACTGCTCTGCAAACTGAGCGGCCAGAGCTGAGCCCTGGTGGAACCCCTGAGGCAGCAGTGATGATCTGCACTCGCACTTATTGAAGACACTGTAAATCTAGTCTGTCTGCAGGAATATTGTACGGAGCTCAATAGATCAGATTAGCTCTTACTGTCTTCAAAGCAGATTTACTAGGGGACTAATGGGGTTTTTAGCCCTTCATCTCACTCAGTGACACTTCCCCATGCAGTGTATACAGGGTTTCTGGATAAATGACATGTCAGTCAGAGATGTAACTGTTATGCAGAGGATGTGGACTTCTACAAAAGGCTTGTTTTTCCTATGTCTCTGCAGGTGTGCTACAGAGATCAACCAACAGCACATGTAAAAGGTACCCTTAGATTATGGGTTGCTGTCCATTAATCTAGATTTCAGTCTTTTGGGGAGCTATGCAGCATCTCTCCTGAGAAGCCGAATCTCTTCAGACATGCCCTTTAATTTTCTCATTCAGTACACAGGGAAATCAAATGCAAAATAGGCACGGATTTCTACCTACACAGGCTTGCAGCCTCAGGTATGTAATAACTGAAATTTCTTAAGTTCACATTAAGACAGACACAGACATGTATGCTAGAGAAAGTCAAAGAGCCACTAACTCTAAAGCAAGATCTGTTTGGGAAAGGGGAAAATCCTATAAGAAGAATTTTGCAGGCGATCTGCCCCAAAAGACAGACAGGCAGTGTTTCCCTGCTCTCCGCTCTACTACACGATCACCCTGGCAACATCATCACTCTAGAGAGACGCACTAGAAATGCTCAAGAGAATGGATTTTTTTCAGTGGTTTAGGTAGTTTAGAATCTTAACTATGAATTCACTTCAGCTCTGCAAGCTGAGATGAAAGGTGCAAAAAGCTTTAAACCAGATATAAAAGTCCCATAGGAAATTTCTCTGTCGGCAGCAAAGTACTTGCCGGCAGAGGTGGTTCATAAAGGCTGCAGGACCGTAGCTCCCATGACCCTGGCACCAGGCTGTCCTCTGATGGCTCTGGAGACTTTTGGGACAGCTTTACCCTGAACAATTTGACGCCTGCCACTCTTCTTATTTTTCCGTGTCCATTACTTTTTGATGCCTGCTTTCTACGCAGGCACATGGAGTGATGGTGTCTTCTTTTCCAAAGGGGTAACCTTTGGGACTCTTTCTGGGTCTTTAATAACCTTTACCATTACCAGAACAGCTTAAAGAAGGCTTTTCGGTACAGGCTACTGACCTATTTTTGATATTTATTTCTACAGAATGACCTTTTCTTTGGCTTGAAGTTTTACAATGCTTAGTCCAACTGCTAAGTATTGCACTAGAGCTGGAAATAAGAATGGAGGGTGATAATATAAATGAAGACCTGGCACCTCTAATTTTAACAAGGTTGAAAGAGCTTATTTTTCAATCCTGTCCCTTAAAAAAAAAAAAAAAGAGAGAAAATCTCTCCTCTTTTTTTCTAATTCTGATTACCTTAAAGACAGGACAGAAGGAAAACAGCTGGCAATGGATATAGCTATCTACCTGCTCCTCAATCTGCTGCTGTGGCCATTCATTTAAATGTCACACTTGGTCCTGTCTCTGCAATAGATACAAGATCACTTTTGTTGAATTTATCAGTAGATCTCACAGTATTTATGAACGTGTTTTTTTTTCATAACCACTGTTTATAGAAAGAGCAGAACTCTCCAAACATGCATGCTCAGTTTTTTGAAGTCAGAAATATATCTTTTCATGACTAGTTTTACCTGACCATATTTGAGGTTAGTCCAGTCCTCCTCTTTATAATACGACTATATTCTAGAAAGTCTTATAGGAACTCCAACTCTTTTACATTTTCCCCGTGTGATTTAACTTTCATATAGACTGTTATTTTCTCAGGTTTGCTTTTTTTATTTTCAGAAAGATTCAGAAATAAACCCTGTCCAAAGCCCCTACACGAAAATTATTGAAAAAGGCAACTAAAATTGACCCGAATTACATTTACTTCTGTGGTTCATATAGTGCAAAGAAGCCATACTTGGGTATTAATTTTCCTCTAATAGCAACTGCAGCACGAGAGACTACACCTGTCTGCAAAAAATAATGATTAAACATCAAAATATGTAACAAAACAGTGTATTTAAGCAATTTGTCCATTGCTTACAGAACAAAATGAGAGAAGTGATGAAAAAATTCATCGCTGTCTTATCTCTGTTTCTTTTAACTCTTCTTGAGGTATATCTTTGCCCTGTGGAATGGGCTATTGTAAGGCGCGTACTTCACATAAGGCCTTAAAATTGGAAGCTTGTTATGAGCAGGCAATTCGGTGATGAATGCTAATGCCAGTCAGTGCTTTCAGCATCAGTCACTTTTCAGCACCTGATTACCCAGCGAGCAGCTTTCTGTATCACAGCCCTTACTGTCTCTCCTGCAGTGACAGCGCCTCAAAATGGCTCCAGTGATTCAGACATGTCTTTTGAGAGACCCTCTCCAGGTCTGATTGCAGCACAGGGACATAAAGCTACAAAATAATCCCCCTACTTAATTTAAGCTGCCAAAACTCTGACTCAAATCAAAGGGGAGGTTGTCTTAGAAAGTTATACATGCACTGGCTGCCTATGAACTATGGCTACATTACCCTCTATTTCCTGTTCAATTCAACTGCACCAGTCTGGTCTAAAACAGGGCAAAAGGAGGCAATGATCCACCAGAGCATTTTAGCACTTCCTCAGTTTGCAGTCCCCATGCTGTTCCACTGAAGTTAATGTTTCTCTTCTCTGTATTTGACTTATAGGTATGCAGTTTCTTGGTTTGTCCTTATCTTGAATTTAAAGAGCTTTGCCACCTCCTTCAATGTTCCTGTAAATTGACAGAGAATGTTAACATATAGTCATAGAATCCAGCCTGCTCTAGATGGTATTTCTGAATACAAAGACAAAGCAAAGAATATACAGGGACCTTGATTTTGATAGAATGGCTGCGTCCTCTCTAAAGGAAATAACTGACATTTTTTTCTCCTCCCAGTAACCATTCTAACTAGTTTTTACATTGCTTTTCTTTTTCAGTCTAATAAATCACAATTAGCTATGTAGCCTGATGTAACGTCTCTGTAATGCTCTGAGACAAGTGCTGGTGTGTTAGTTACAAAGATGAGAGTGTGTAGGCAAGCACTCATTAACGTTAACTAATGAATCCTCTAACAAAGTCACACACAATTGAGATGAGTATAAGTTACTGAAGCCTTGAGGCATATTGCACTGATACAGTGGGCTTTCAGGGAAGGCTTTTTTTGTTTGTTTGCTTTTGTTTTGATTGAGTGAAACTATTCGCTGCCTTCCTTGCTTTGTAAGAGGCAAAGTTCCTGAGTATGTTTCTAAACTGAGCTATGGCTTATGGGAGACCTTACTTTTATGTGGAACAGCCAGATTTGCCTGGGAGTGATCTGAAATGCAGTCTCACTGTGCTGTAGCAGTAATAAAACAATGTGATCCTGCAGAGATATACAGGTGTACTTTGCTGAATATATGAGTGACTTCATAGCACCACTGAAAGCCCCTAAAAGCTAAATAAAGTAGGTCTTTGTACTTTGAAAAACAATCAGTCCCTTGAAGACCTCAGGGAAAGCACAGGTGAGCTTTGGTTTCTGCAGAGGCTGGGAAACACAGTAGGTTTCAGGGAGTGAAAATGCTGTGGAAAGCTGGCATGAGCCACTCTCTTGTTTGTGAAGACCATTTCCCCTTCATTTCATAGTTTCCCTGTAGCTATAGAGAGCTCTTGTCATTGTTTATTTAGGGAATTTTTTTTTTTTTCCTTAGATGCAGTGATCCTCTCTACCTCACCACTTAAGAAATGGCCTCTTCAAGGGGAGGACTGTGGCTATTTAATTTTTGCATTCTTCATTACATGCTGTATTCCTTTCAGAAATCAGTGGGTCAGTGATGAAGAGAGGAGACAGCATCTTTTCTCAAAAGTGCTGAGCAAACTCAGGGGAAGAAGCTTCAAGAGAGGGGAGGAAAAGCTGGAATCTGGAATCCGCACATTTTACTGCAGCTCAGAAAGTTGTGGAGAGTCAAAACCTAATCCTAGAATCAACAAGCAGCTTGCAAAGACTGTCACAGCCATATGCTGCTAGTTTACAAGTCCACCTTATTTCCATTTCCTCCTACTTTGTCATTTTGAATTTCCCTTATTTAAAGAGTTTGAGATTTCAGTCTAAGCAGATCTTCAGATCTCTGCTTGAATCTGTCTCCCAGGGCTATACAGACCTGGCCAAGTCTGCAAGATTACAAAGCATTTCCAGGGAATGCTGTCCTGGCAACAAAAGAAGAGGAAAGCTGAGAGTGGGTCATAACATCAATAATTTCAAAAGGAGCAAAAATGAGAGGTTGTATAGAGTAGGGTTTGGTCACAGGAGAGCTGGATACAATTTCCAACTTCACCATGTGGAAATTCACTTAATCCATCTCACAGTCTATGCTCCACCTATACACTAGGGATGTATGCTCTACTTGGACTTTTTTGTTACTAACATGAATAATGTTGTTAATTTACTGATTGATATTCTTTAGAAGAACTGAGAAAAGGGGGTTAACTGTTTGAAATCTTTTCAGATATCCAATCTCCCTTCCCCTCCGGCTTCAGTTGGAAGCCATGGAGTTAGCAGATGTCATCTCCAAGGCGTGGTGAAATCTCCCTGCATAACTTCTCCTCAACACAACTGCAGGAAAGAGCAGCTTTCCCGCCAAGCACACCGGGACATATAAGGAGATCACGCATCTTTCTCTGTCTGTCTTATTACATCATAGCTACACACCAAAAATAACATATTTTTCCTGCCAAAATACTCTTGCTCTTCTTTCAGGAATAGGATAGCTATACCCGTTTTGATTGTTGAGGAGTAAGAACACTGGTGAGCTCTGAGGGAACAAGGAGAAGCATTACAGAGTGCATATTAAGCACAAAATGAGCTACCTTCAGAAAGCTGTCTGACCTAGCACTTGCCAATGTGTGTATACAATAATTAGGAAAAAACATTGCCAGTATCAGTATCCAGGTTACATCAAGTAACCTACTAAGTTAAATACATAGTACTTCATGTTATAGTATATATTTTATATACCACGTATATATTTATAATTTGCTTGATTTTAGCCATCATCCTCTTGTTTTATAAGCCAACAGAACTGGAGCATAATGTGGAAGTTGCAAAAGGGCCAAAAAAACCTGAATACTAACTCTCTAGCGGTTTCAGTTTGGGGAGTAAAAAAAAGGCTCCTGGGGAGGACACACCTTCCTAGGCTAGCAGAGAGCTCCACTTACTGGCAGATACAGCCCCTGAGTTATCACTTCCCACTTAATTACCAAGCCAAAAGTAAGCAGCGAGGAATAGATTACCCAGTCGATCAACCCAGAATAAAAGAATTACGTTGCTTAAAAGTAGCCGGTGAGAGCTCACATCCTTTCAAATACACTTCCTGGTTTGAAATGAAACTTCTATCATGAACAAGTACATGGACAAAATGTAAAGTGGCACATAGGCAAAGTGGTGAAGCAGAGTGAAGAAGGGTCTTTCCCTTGCCACCAAGTAGTTCTTGGCTCAGCTCCAATAAGAAAGTAGGGGTGAGGATTTGACAATACGAGTACTTTCTGTGAACCCCAGATTATTATAGTCTGGTATATTGACATTTTGTGGTCAGAAAATTAATCCAGATTATCCATAATCTGCCTGTGTTTTGGCATATTGTAGTGCACAACATATGCAAGTTACAGACTTTTTCCAAGGCAACATAATGCTGCATAAAAATATGCTGCTCTTTGTAAATTGTTTAGTAAATTACCTTTATGAGTATTCTCTCATATCTTTATCTTTCATTATAACATTATTCTTTTCACCTTTATAGCAAAGTTGAATATGGCCAGCAATTTTACCCACCACTTCTTCAAAAGCACCTCATCAGTGTTCGCTCATGTGGATGAAATTACATTTCATGGTGTAAAACAGGATATTTTGCATGTAATGAATGATCAAAACCTATTTTGCTTTATGCCAGAAGTAAGTATAAAAGTATACCACCCTTCACATTCATTTCATTAAAAAATTAAAATTGATTTTCAAATACCTGGGAGAATCCTGTGGAATAACACATTGATAGAGGACTATAACACTTCGCTAGGAAGGAGATAAGAATGATAAATGTTCAGAACAAGGACCAGAGGATGAACCAAAAATATTTTAAAGGACATTAATCATAAACTATTTACATACCATCAACTCAGATTACACAAAGTGCCTACATAACTGGTAGCAAAGGTAATTCAATGAATTTTATGAAGATCACTATGAAAACTTTCTGATTTTTCAATTAGCTGTCCAAATTGATTTGGCTTTTTTTGTGGCAAGGTTTTCAACAATCAATGAAGGACAGATTGTGACATACTACTAGTACTTCATACAGAGTATTGACAGTCTGCTGTGTCACAGGGACTGCTGATAAACTGGCATTATCTCCCTCTTTTAAGTCAATGCATATGCCTCAATAAGCAGATTGTCCTGAATGAGCCATCGGGACAGCAGTGCTCTCAGGCCCAGGAAGCATTTAATGTGGAAAATTTATTGTAGACAGTATTCAACAGGCATGAACTTAATCATGACTTAGGTGCTCTCTTAAATTTGGGCTTTGATTGTTTTTATCCCAGAAGCAATGTGAAGAGTCCAGAAAGCTCTGTTCTTTCCCTTGCTGTGTTGAGCACTGTTCCTTTCCATTCAACCTCCTCACGCTTTGGCTAATTGTGTGCAGTTTTCCACCGCCTTGATGGTCTGTCTTGTCTTTTATAGGCATTTAAATTTTGACTTTTCACCTTCTTAGGAGCAATGCCACTATATTTGAGATCAGAATCAGGCCCACACAGGCATTTGCTTAAAATGCACACAGATGGGAGGGTAATAGTATCCCTTTTGTCCAGCCTGTTTAATTAGCTCCTTGGCAATACTACTACAAATGGAACCCTATCTTTCTGGTGCATCGATTAGCATCTGATATAAAACACTCACTTTCTAAAAAAAAAGAAACTTCAAGGAAATATTCATATAGTAATTAATTTAAGACTCTGAATTAATGTATATGGAAACTCCTGCTAAATTACTTGTTCTAAGCACGAACTGGTTTAAGGGAGAGAAAGTACAATAATTATACAGCTTTCACCATCCAACAGAAGAATGCTGTCAAGATACTAAGCAACAACATGAAACAGATAAGCTTCCTTTATTTGTAGACAGAGAATTGAGAGACGAGTTCTTTTTCCCTACCTAATATTACTCAAATGGCCTCTAGAGGGATCCAGGTTATTGCTTTTCTGCTGAAATCTGTAAAGCTTTTTTTTTTTTTTTTTCTTACTATTACTTTTTAACAAGTGAATCATTCACCTAGGAATAATGATGCAAAATTTTTACATTAATGGGTGGTTTAACTACAGGGTTCATGACCAGGAGCAAGCTTTTTGAAAATCCAGGATTCACAAAATCTGGAGGTCAAGGTTCACATTCAGTAGAAGTCCAGTCTCAAACAAATCATCTCTCAGCTCATCTCAGATTGAATAAAACAATACAAACCCGAAGCAGTGCCTAGACATTCAGCTGTATATCTGAAACTCACTGAACTGGTGAGTCTGCACAATTAGGGTAGGAATGTGGTAAGAATTAGGCTCATGTTTCTGGGGAATGAGTCAGTATTTCCAGTTTCAGCTCCTAGAATACTCACAAAAAATGTATATTGCTTCTAAGTTATTGTCTCTGGCTTGGGCTTTGTTTGCCCGAGTTATTTCACCTAGTTTGAATTTTTACAGCTATGTTTTTAATAAAGTAGACATATACTTAGGAGTTCCAAGTTAAACAAAGAGCAAGACTTTCACTTTACAGTGTCTATATTGCATACATTTTATATTCTGGTTGGACCAAAAAATGGATATGACAAGTCGCTTTAAGCCAGCTTCAAAATTCAATCTAATAAGCTTTTTACTGAATGTGCACTTCACATGCAATCAAATGTAAGTAAAGTAGATGTAATGACTGTAGACATGTGGAAATGCCTGTGTGTATAGGTGTGATAGTAAGTCCTAGACATGCTCCCACTCTGTTTGCAGCTACATTTTCGAGTCCACATTCTGCAAAAAAAAGAGCATTTTCCAGGACCCTCAGGTGCCCATGAAAACATTATACAAGGACACTCAGCTAATGTCCTATTCTTTTATTTGGCAGAAATGTGGTTCGCCTTATGCAAACCAAGATAGAGAGTGAAAGGGATAACAAAAAGGTTATGCCAAGACCTCCTTGGTCCACATCCTGCAATGGGAAAAGCAGGTCACAACCCTGCCATTAGAGGCGATTTACTGAAACTGGGCCCTGTAAGCAGACTCCATTACAGCCTGCAAATTACAACACAATACAAAGCCAGTCCAAAACGAATTTGGTCCGTTGAATTTAAATTTTCATTCAATTGTATTCCTTCTGCTAGAGTACTAATAGATGTCTTGATAGCACACCAAGATGGAACAACAGTTCTGTGGCACAGGCATTTGGCTAGTGTACAGGAGGTGTCCTTCATGCAACACTGAACACAGCACCAGATCCACAAAGATATTTACTGTTTCTGATGTGCCTTCTTTTGGCCTATAAAGGTCAAATAAATCATCTTCTCCCTGACAAAGATTTTGTGAAGATAATTCATTATCTGGAAGAGCTTAGCTAAGTGACTAGACCACCAACTCTGGTAGAAAAACTAAACAAATTAAACCAGACTTTAGATAAGAAAGGAAGTAATGATTCTCCTCCAGTGAAACCAATGAGAGCTTCTGTCTCTAACTCAAAGGAATGTTGTGCAGTTAAAATCTCCTGCTGATGATTTTTGGTTTTAAATTTTAGTTTGCAATGAAAAGAAAAAACATTTCATTAAAAATGCCAGTATAAACCAGGCAAAGTTGCCTTATGCTTTGTTGTGTGTTTTGTATAATATTTGAAAAGCTGCAGAATTAAACATTTAAGCTCCTTCCTGAGGGTAAAATAACAAAACAAACAACCATAAATTGGAGACTAAACAAACATTTCTCATTCTATCCAAGTGTGATGCTAGCTGAATTACTTGATTATACCTTCTATCATTTAATAATCTGCTTAATGAGGTTATCCAGTGAGACTCTTCTCACAAGTCAGGGCTACTTGTCCAAAAAAAGAGAAAAGGAAGGGAAGGGAATCCTCAGACATTAAAAGGAGAATTTTTGCATTGAAAATAACAGCATACCATTCCCAGAACAACACTGAGTATTTTGCACATGCTTTACCACTGGTACAGTAGTTTACCTTACAGTAGGACTCGGAAACTTCAGTCATGGTGGGTCTCTGCTGTGTTCAGTTGAAAGCTCTTGAAGGTTACTCTAGCCGGTCATATTTTATCAGCTTCAGTGGACTGCATCTCAGGCCCCACACATGGCCAAAGATGCTGGATTTCTGTCATTATAGGCTACCACAAATCAACCTGGCTGGAGGAAAAAAGAGCATATCAGATTACTCTTATTTAGGAAAAAAAAAAAACAAACCCTAAAGGTAGAGACCATTATCACTGTGTATTCTCCAACCTGGAAAACATAATCATGAAAAGAAAAAAAAACTAATGTGCTGCTACTAAAATAAAATTCAAATAACCATGACAAAGAGTGACTAGAAGAACAAGATCAAGGAGTAAGTGGTGGAACAGCAAAACCGTTCCTCTCCATCCTCCTAGCAGACCCAAGTCAGATTTTAGTGGCACATCTACTAATGACTCTAAGTGCTTTGAAGGGAAAGAGCTTGTTGTAATGTTTGTCTTTATTTTTCAAAATAAACTATTGGCTCATTCATTTTTGATTCACTATTTGATATACACTGTTACACACGTTAAAAAAAATATTTGTCACTCTCCAGTGAATTTCAGCCAAGAGCAGCTGTAATTTTGGAAGAACTGCATGGGAAGTGAATTCAAAGAATTTACCTAACCCTGTTATTTGGGTCAGGTGTAAATGACAATGTGACTGGTTATTTTTCCATTGCATAGAAGAAAAACCACCTTTTTCTCCCCTAAAGCACAGCGTACCTTTGAGAAGGTACACTAAATCTCCATCTTCCACCTGGCTATCTGCTTTCATAAAATTTGTAGTAATGACTTGCACCACTACCTGAGAGACTTCAGTTTAAACTAACAAATCAGATCAAAAGTAGGGGAACACAGACAAACACTCACACACTGATGGACAGACTGAGGGACAAGAAGCAAGACAGGAATCTCAATAGCATCAACACTGCTCAACAATGGCTCATCTCAGAACAAAAACCAGCCAAATTTCTTTGCTTAAATTTCAAGAACCTGATTCAGATAAGCTATTTTCTACAGCTACTAAATGATTGCAAAAGTATTTTTTACGGGCTTGCCAGAAAGACATTTCTATTTCCTTTAATCAAGGTGGACTCTGAAAAACCAATAGACTTGCATCAAGCAGCCAAGATCATGAAGCAGTTTGTTTCTAATGATTAAGTCATAAAAAGTGCATGGGAGCATATTAAACCTTCAAGCCAGTCAAAATGTTTTCTTTCCCAATAGAAAAAAAAATGACCAAAACCCACTTAGAAATACTGTAAAGTAGAATTGTAGATACTGGATTCAAAATAACAAGATTAATTCTTTTCTCCACTAGGAAAACTGGCTAATTTCAACAGTATTTTCTGAGAAGCAGTCGCCCCATATCTGACTGTCATACATTTTGATAATAAAACAAGAATGAATAAATTAACATCGTTCTATTAATCAAAAGTAAAGCAATATATTTACTTATGGTAGAATTTGCTACACAGCTTTTTGACACATTGCCTGGAGTAATTAGAATCATAGAATTAAGTGCATTGATTTCTATCTCTCTATAGTGCAAAATATACATATACATAAAATATATCCTGGCAATTCAGCTAGAGGTGTTTTACTAGTTACAAAAGCTCACTTGATTCTTACCCCATTCGTAGAGGGAGAAAGGAGGCATGTAGTCTACACTGTTGTATCTGCCCTGCAACAATGGCAGTTTGACCCTTAATATTTCAATAGAAAAGGCTGCTGTGAAATTTTATATGCTTAGGGCTAGATCTGCAGTTATATTTAGTTTACTGTAAATATTATTGCTTGCAAGATAGAATAAAAAGAACTATTCTCAGCAGAAATATTTGCATGGGTATATTTTCAGGTCCTGAACAGATGAATACATCACCAAAGATTACTGCTGAGGTCCTTTCACTGTTATCAATCAATTCTTGTCAGATGGCAAAGCATCATGACAAAATGAAATACCAACATAACCAATGGGATTTGTTTTGATGGTTACATGGATATTTAATAACAAACTTGCTGCAGCAAGTGTAAATACAGCACAGAAAAAAAGCCTTAAGTTCTTGTTCTTGAATAGCAGACAACAATATTCTGAGCACTGTGGTTTCTAAATCTTTTATTAAGCATTTAACTGAATCTGCTACAGTTACTATTTTTTCTAACTCAATACTTTTAATTTAAAGAGAATATCTGAATTCCTCCTTTAGGTGATATGACTTACCCTCAGGAGTTTTTTGCATTTTTATTATCTTCTAAAATTATACTGAATAAAATGTGTCCAATCTGAGTCTGAATCACTGTCTTGAAATCAAATTTAACCACTTGAACAAACTGTGAATGGGACTTAAAAATTACCTAATTCCTTCTGCCCTAAAAGTACTGTTCACTTGGGCGCACACAGAAATAAACAGACATTATTAATTAGCTCATCTGAAAGAAGTGCCTCCTAAGCATATCTTCCCAAGCTCTGTTTATAATTGTGAAGTTGTCATCCTAAGGGGAAAAACATAACTGTTTTCATGCTTCTGCTATGTGGTCTTAAGCTAATGAGTTTGCACTTGGATTTATTAATTAACATGTTTTATATTCTTTGTGTAAGAAGCTTGCCCAAGACATGTGAAGACTTAATGCCATTAATTGTCTAAAAAAGACTATAGTGATTATTTGGCTGAGTAACATATGTCCATATCTTGATGAATTTTGAATGCTGCAGCAATTCCCACTGTAAATGGACTATTTTAAGCAGTCACTCTGATTACCTCTACTTATATATTGAACATGAGAGTGAAGTACATAATTCTAAATTCATTTTAGTATTAAGGTAATCACTCCCCAAGTTTTAATTGCATGACTCTTGAGAAAATCTATTTCTGAGTTAAAGACAGAACTGAACACTTTTTGCTTTTCAAGCAAAATAAGTCTAAAAATTAAGATGATGAAGATCGAGGGAAAAAAAGATCATAGAACAGTTTAGGTTGGAAGGGACATTTAAAGGTTTTCTAGTCCAACCCCCCTGCCATGGTTAGGGACATCTTCAACTAGATCAGGTTGCTCAGCTCTAGATAGTGTAGATAAGACACCTTTTCAATAAATAAAATGCCTTTCCAATGTAAATTATACTGGTGAAAAGACCCAATGATATTTCTAGATGTCAATACACCTTGGATCAATCTTACTCTCACAGCAGAAGCGACAGAATTAAGTATGCAAGTGTATATATCAGCTCCTGTGGTCACTGCATTGATCAGCTGCAAATAGTATATAGAGTTGGTAAGCCACAGAAAAGCCATACTGCTACACTGGAAATGGACAATAACACAGGGATTTAGGAGAAGCCAAATGAATGTTTCTTATTTATAAATATGAATTTTGGCAGGGTCTAAACACTCTCTTCATTAAAGTAAGTGAGAAAAGTCTCTATTAAATTTAGAGAATTTCAGAGATGGCCTGAAACTGAATTCAAAAGAAACACTTCAGGTATTGCCTCTTTCTGAAATGTCTGGTTTGAGTTCTTTGTTTACATTATTAGTGCATTTAAGAGGATTGAAAAAAGAAAAACCAACATTCTCAGGATGTCTGAAATAACCACATTTCTCAGCTATTTTCAATTGTTAAAACCAAAACTCAATACAAATACATCAGAAGCCAGAAAAAGAAACTAAGCATGAGAAATGTGCTTTTGCTGGTCTGCTTTGTTTCTCTGTGATGTGATGATTTCTCATAGAAATAATATGCCTGAAAACCATATCTGTGTAGCATTACATTTGATCAGTTTGATTGTTGCAGCATTACAGCTGAAGGCTGATCAATATCAAATTACCTTGAACAAAGTCACATCTACAGCACAGTTAGGCCATTCCATTGTGTTCAAGGTAAAGACATTATTTGTAATTACAAATCAATTGTCTTTTTCATTTGCTACCTACCTCATCATCGAACTTGCACTTGATTCGGAGACATGGCTTCAAATCCGTTATTCTGGAAAAAGTAAATACAAATCACAGACCTTCTTTACCACTGCCACATAACATGAATATCACATGTATGAAGTAGTATTCTTTCAATAAATAGTGTTGGTCCTTGTCCGAGATAAAAGAGGAGTTCATCAGGTTACATTGAGGCACTGAAGGCCTCTGGAGGTGCAGTATTCCATGAGGAAATTGCATAATGGTCCAGCTGAAGGTAAATGCATGTACACCAAGTTTTTCCACTACTAATTCAGCTGCTTGAGCACTTCTCTGGATGTTCCAGACTGGAACATCAAACAAAGATACGGCCATGCAGCTTTCATTTCCTCATTAAGCTCCCACTGTTGGGGCCAGGTGGAGGTCCCTCAGCTTAGTTCAGCATGTGGTTTCTCCAGTAGGACTGGGGTTGAGGTTGTGTCTATTTCTGGGATAAGTTTAGCACTAAACACAGCTCTAAAAATCTTTTCAAACCCATTTTAATGCAAACCTCCTATTTCCTGTTTTTGATTGCCTCACAAAAGTTATTGTAAATATGTTTCTGGCACCAGTAGTCAACATGCAATCTCTATTTGGCAAACCTCAATCCAAGTATTGCCTATACCAAGATTTCATTCAATGCTGTTAAGTGGCTGGATAAGCTGATTTGCTTTCTTGACTCTACATTTAGTCCTTTATAATGAATTTTAACTCAAACTGATGCAAAGCCACAGCAGACTGAACATGGACTTTCCACACCATTGCATACACACTTCTGGAAAGCTGGTTTGGGCAGTCACCGGTGTCAGCCCCCACAAGGACAATATTTAGTAATGCTCCAGATCTAAACACAATTTTAAAATAAATGGTTAATTGGTGTGTTGAAGTAGAGCTTGGGTGTGTTCTATTTTACCGGATTAAGCATATAATAGATAAGTTTAATTTTCCTGTTTCAGGTTCAACTTTTTTATTAAGAGAGACCTAACAAGCTTTTGCTGATAGGAAAATCAATCTGGGTGATATTTCGAGTAGCACTTTTTGCATATTTTCTTTACAAGGAACCAACACTGCCATGCCCGAGTTTGATATGTGCATACTGAAACACAGTTTCTGGTACAATCGTAGGTGATACAATCATGTCTTGAATATAAAAATTAATCTTCTAGTTATTCAAACAAGAGCTCTTCCAAAACTTGAGATTACATTTGGAATGAAAATTGACATAATCAGTTATGGTTTACTGATTCATAATGAGTCCCCACACTATTTAAATCCCAACTAAAAATAGAAAATTACATCACATTCTGAATTATTGCAAACAAATATATTATTTGGCTTCTTATTCTCCCTCCCTCCCACACCACCACCCCCCCGCTCCCCCCCCCCCCCCTTTTGAAAATCCTGGGGAGAAATTTTTAACTCCAATTCAGATCCTTCT